>NC_090437.1:579205459-579509859 GCF_031143425.1 Pleurodeles waltl
TGGTCTCCTGACCAGTGACGATACTTGGGCCCTCCTGGGCTGTGACTCTGGCGGTGGTCTCCTGACCAGTGACGATACTTGGGCCCTCCTGGGCTGTGACTCTGGCGGTGGTCTCTGGACCAGTGACGATACTTGGGCCCTCCTGGGCTGTGACTCTGGCGGTGGTCTCCTGACCAGTGACGATACTTGGGCCCTCCTGGGCTGTGGCTCTGGCGGTGGTCTCCTGACCAGTGACGATACTTGAGCCTTCCTGGGCTGTGACTCTGGCGGTGGTCTCCGGACCAGTGACGATACTTGGGCCCTCCTGGGCTGTGACTCTGGCGGTGGTCTCCGGACCAGTGACGATACTTGGGCCCTCCTGGGCTGTGACTCTGGCGGTGGTCTCCTGACCAGTGACGATACTTGAGCCTTCCTGGGCTGTGACTCTGGCGGTGGTCTCCTGACCAGTGACGATACTTGGGCCCTCCTGGGCTGTGACTCTGGCGGTGGTCTCCGGACCAGTGACGATACTTGGGCCCTCCTGGGCTGTGACTCCGGCAGTGGTCTCTGGACCAGTAACGACGGTGCTGGCGGTTGTGTCTCGACCTCCGGCAATGATGGCGCACTTCTCTGCCGTGACACTCACAACAGGCTGGGGAGACTTCCTCTGGCCCTTCCCCACCTTTGGTGGAGTCACAGCTGACACTCCAATCCCCTTGGAACCCATGTCAGTTGTTGTCCCACCAGGAGTCTTAACGCGGTCCCGTCGTCCACTCTCCAATTTTAGAGCCTTTACAGGGAGTGGGCTGCCAGTGCCTTGGCTCCGGGTCCCACTGCCTGCCCTGGTGGCCGGTGCACTCCAAAAACCTTGAACAGGCACCACTGGTATTGGAGGCTTTTTGGCTGAGGCGCTACGAGGGGACTGATGAATTGGAGGGGTGGGGTGGGGGCAAAAAGGTCAACTTTACAGAGGGACAGTTTCTGACGAACACTGGGATGGGTAGCTGGAGGGGGTCTGGGAGTGGAGGAAGAGGAGGTGGTTGTAGGAGGTGTCACTTTAGCTGTTTTGGGTGCAGGTGCAGGTACTGGAGGCTGTCGTGAGGTGGATGGATGTTGGGTGAGTGATTGCCGGCGTTTGTGTACTTTAGGAGGGGGCGTCACAAACACACGGGAGAGGACACAGGGGACGTGTAAATGGCAGTGGAGGTGGTGAGTGCAGGTGAGCGGCTTGTGGTGCTGGGTGTCCTGGTGCGATTCATGGTGACTGTAGATGTGGTGCATGCAGGTGTGTGTGTAGACGAGACTGGGAGGGAAGAGGGAGAAGAGGAGGAGGGGGACACAGTGGAGGCAGTGGATGTTGTTGTGTCTGTATGTGGCTGAGGCTTGCGTGAGTGCCTGTGGTGTGTGTGGTGCCTATGTTTGCTTGAGCTACTTGGGTGTGTTGACTTGTGTGCATGCTGGTCTGTAGGTGTGCTTGGGATGGGCTGGGGTACAGGAGATTGGGTCTGGGTGGAGGAAGTTGGAGGGGGTAGGCTAGACACAGGGACAATGGCTGCCATCAGTGCTGAGGCCAAAGATTGCAGGGTTCGCTGAAGGACAGCCTGACCAGAATGAATGCCCTCCAGGAATGCATTACCATGTTGCAACTCTCGTTCTACACCCTGGATGGCATTCACAATGGTAGACTGCCCAACAGTGAGTGACCTGAGGAGGTCAATGGCCTCCTCACTGAGGGCAGCAGGGGTGACTGGGGCAGGGCCTGAGGTGCCTGGGGCGAAGGTGATGCCCACCCTCCTGGGTGAGCGGGCACGGGGCGAACGCTGAGGGGCTGCTGGGAGGGCGGTGCTGGTAGGGGAGGTGGCGGCTGTACCTGTAGAGGTGGGGGGCACAGATGGTGCCGCCACCACAAGGGAGCCCACATCGTCGAACGAGTCCGTGTCGCTGCTTGGTGATCCGGTGGCCGACGTGAAGCTCCCCTCGTCCTCCGTCCCACTGGTGCATTCAGAGTCCGTGGTGTGGCCCTCCATGGCCATGTGGGATGCAGCTCCCTCGTGCTCCGGTGCCACTGTACCTCCGCCTGTTGATGCTGATGTACAAAAGGACAGGGAGAGCAGAAAAAGGGGGGAGACAGAAGAAAGAGGGTTTTAGTGCATGGCATACCGCTACCGTTGGCGGACAAGACAAACGCAGCTGCCCCCTGCATTATGCTGTGCTCCTGCCCTCTGCACATGCAATTTCTGGGATATGGCCTATATGGCAATGGTGGACATCTGCGCACATGGATACCACAGGGGCAACTATACCTCGACTTGGCACTCTGCTGAGGTGGGGTAGAGTGCCACATGGCCTACATTACGGAGGGGCCTTGCCTACCGAACTCGCCCTGGCCTAGGGACACCCACAGCCCACCTCCCCCACCCAGACACCTCCACTGCACGCAAAGTCAGCAGAATGAGGTTGTACTCACCCCCCTGTGTCTGCTGTGATGCCCTCAAGCGCCCATCCAACCTCGGGTAGGCCACCGCCAGGATCCGGAATATCAGGGGGGTCATGGTGCGACGGGCACCCCTCCCACGTTGGGAGGCCATCCCCAGCTGAGCCTCCGCCGTCTTCTTGCTGCAGCAGCGAATGTCCTCCCATCTCTTACGGCAGTGGGTGCCCCGTCTCTGGTGGGACTCCAGGGTCCGGACCTCCTTGGCGATGGTACGCCAAATGTCCCTCTTCTGGTGGGCGCTGACTTACATGACATGCACAAGGAAAGAGGAACAGTCATTACCAACTGCACCGTCGTTGTGAGTGGCCCCCTCCCTACTCTGGCCATGTGGCCCATTCATTCCCATGCATTAATGTTCTATGAACTCTGCACCCTTCCCTCTTCCAACCAGCCCTCTCCACCCAGGCCTAGCCCATACATCGTGCTCCCTGTGTACTAACCTGTTGGTCTGGAGGACCGTAGAGTAGCGTGTACTGGGGGAGGACCCCGTCTACCAGTTTCTCCAACTCCTGTGCAGTGAAGGCAGGGGCCCTTTCCCCAGACGCAGCAGCCATTGTCGCTTCCAGACCGAGGTCACAGCAGCACTTGCAGTGTAGGTCCTCTCCTGTCGAAGGTCAGGTATCTAGTGATTGAAGAGATAGAAAATGGCGGTCACGTCCGCGGCGATGCGCATCATCACCGCCAGCGCACCTGTTCATTGGCTCCTGGGACCCAAAGGGTCCAATGTTAACCAATGCAGCATTGCGCCGCGGTCTACGACCGCCTACCGCGACGGTGTGCAATGCCAGCGCAGTTACCCCACAATCCCATTGTCCCACTTTAGAGGTCAGGCAGCCGCCATTTCAGGGGCCCACATGGCTTCATTTACTACTGTGTCACACATAGATAGGCCTACACTCAACACACATACAGGAAGGGTTTTGTGAGTGGTGTAGTCTTGTGTGTGACTGTGGGTACATATCTGGAGGAATAATGACTGGTTCTTCGCTGTTGTCCTTCGTAGGCACCGTTTGCGGGCACATATGAGAAGGTGGCGGAATCCTCCATTGTACCGACCACTGGTGGACCTGTTGACAATGGAAGAGCGACATGTCATCGTAACCTACCGGTTTGACCGTGCCACAATCCAGGAACTATGTACCCAGTTGCAGCCAGACCTGATGTCACCAATCCGCCATCCGACTGGAATCCCCCCTGACGTGCAGGTGCTGTCAGTGCTCCATTTCCTTGCAAGTGGGACTTTTCAGACAACAGTGGCCATGGCATCAGGGATGTCCCAGCCTGTTTTCCAACGTGTTGTCCAGAGTGTTGTTTTGCCCTGCTGAAACACGTAAGGAGATACATCATTTTCCCTGAGGTGGAGGATTTGCCTACAGTGAAAGGTGACTTCTATGTCCTTGGACATATCCCCAACGTCATAGGTGCTATTGATGGCACCCATGTAGCTCTGGTCCCCCCCTACAGGAGTGAGCAGGTGTACAGGAACCGGAAGAGTTATCATTCGATGAATGTCCAGATGGTCTGTTTGGCAGACCAGTACATCTCGCAGGTAAATGCTATGTTCCCTGGCTCAGGGCATGACGCCTACATCCTGCGCAATAGCAGCATCCCTGATATGATGGGTCAACTCCAGAGGCACTGTGTGTGGCTATTGGGGGACTCTGGTTACCCCAACCTGTCCTGGCTATTGACCCCAGTGAGGAATCCCAGGACCAGGGCAGAGGAACGGTACAATGAGGCCCATGGGTGGACTAGGAGGGTGATCGAATGCACCTTCAGCCTCCTGAAGGCCAGGTTCAGGTGCCTCCATATGACAGGTGAATCCCTATTCTACTCACCGAAGAAGGTGTGCGAGATCATCATCGCCTGCTCCATGCTCCATAATTTGCCTTTGCGACGCCAGGTGCCTTTTCTGCAGGAGGATGATCCCGATGACGGTGTTGTAGCAGCTGTGGAGCCTGTGGAGCCTGTGGACAGTGATGAGGATGAAGATGATGAAGAAGACAACGACAACAGGGAATCAGTCATACAGCAATATTTCCAGTGAGACACAGGTGAGAACATTTTCATTTTTAGCTTTACATTTACTTTCACACGTCTACCTCTATCCTGTTTTTCTATTTAAATCACTATTTGGTAACTGAGTTGTACCCTCCCATTACGGTTTCACAGGTGTGGTTACCTACTTGTCAACTGGTTGCATCCTTCAAGGGCTTGTGACGTGTGACATAGGTATGTTAGCTTTACAATGTTACACCCATTATGACACTGTCATTGATAATACATTTTAACTAAATCACAGACTGACTCCAGATTGTTTTGTGTTTCAAGGGTGTTTATTGAAGTGCTCAGAAATGTGAGGGGTTTGTAAAATGAGGATGGGTGATGGCGGAGCAATGTCCATGGCAGAGTCCAGTCTATTAGTCTCACAGGTGCACTGCCCACATGGGCATAGGAAGTGGAGCTGGGGCAGTTTAAGTATGGACCGGGTAACAAAGTGGGACAGTGGGGTGACAATTAGGGTGGTCTCATTTCCTGGCGGGGGTCTTGCCATCTTGCTCTGTCCTGTTCCTGGATCTCAGGGACCGCTTGCGTGGTGGTTGTCCGTCTGCAGGGGGTGGGGTGCTGGTGTGTTGGTCCTGTGGCGGGGCGTCCTGTCCAATAGCGCCGGCGGAGGTGGTGGGCAGTTCATCGTCCATGCTAGTGTCAGGGGCCCCTTGGAGTGCCACGGTGTCCCTCAAGGTCTGCTGTATGTCCTTGAGCACCACTACGATGGTGCCCAGATCAGAGCTGATGGTCCTGAGCTCCTCCCTGAACCCCAAATACAGTTCGTCCTGCAGGCGCAGGGTCTCCTGCAACTTGTCCAGGACCGTCGCCATCGTCTCCTGGGAGTGGTGGTATGCTCCCATGATGGAGGATAGGGCCTGGGGGAGAGTGGGTTCCCTTGGCCTGTCCGCCCCCTGTTGCACAGCAGCCCTCCCAGTTCCCCTGTGTTCCTGTGCCTCCGTCCCCTGGACCGTGTGCCCACTACCACTGCCCCCAGGTCCCTGTTGTTGTTGGGGTGGTTGGTTACCCTGGGTGCCCTGTAGTGGTGGGCACACCGCTGATTGACCTGTCCTGGGTAGGGAGGTTTGGGCCCGCTGGGTGGGTGCTGTGCTGGTGTTACTAGAGGGTGGAAGGTCGGTGTTGGGCTGTGCCTGTGCAAGGGGAACCGACTGTCCAGAGGCCCACAATGGTCCGGGCTGGTCATCTGGATCCAGTAGGACAGAGCTGCTCTCGTCACTGTGGGCCTCTTCTGGGGGTGGAGTGGTGTTGTCTGGACCCTCTGGTGTGGTGACGGTCCTTCGGGTTCCTGCAGGGGCATAAGTGCATGATTATTGCATGTGTGTGTGTAATGGTGTGCAATGGGTGGGTGTTTGTGTACCCCAGTGCAAGCATTCCTGTGTGTGGGGTTGTGTGGTGATGGTTGGGGGGGTGTACTGGGTATGTGCAGTGGGCATGCTTTAGTGATGGGTGTCCATGCTTAGTTGTGTCATGCAGGGCTTGGTGTTGGGATGGGTGGTTGGTGTCATGGGTACATTAGTGAGGAGTTGGAGTGATAGGGGATGGGGCGAGGGTGGGGGGGTGTGATAGCGTGCAGGTAGGGTGGGGGATATGATAGTTAAGATTTGACTTACCAGTGTCCCATCCTCCACCGACTCCTCCGAGGCCCTCAGGATGCAAAATGGTCAGGACTTGCTCCTCCCATGTTGTTAGTTGTGGGGGAGGAGGTGGGGGTCAGCCGCCAGTCCGCTGCACCGCAATGTTGTGCCTGGAGACCGTTGAACGCACCTTCCCCCGTAGGTCGTTCCACCTATTCCTGATGTCCTCCATATTTCTTGGGTGCTGTCCCACGGCGTTGACCCTGTCCACTATTCTGCGCCATAACTCCATCTTCCTGGCTATTGATGTGTGCTGTACCTGTGAGCCAAATAGCTGTGGCTCTACCCGGACGATTTCCTCCACCATGACCCTGAGCTCCTCCTTGGAGAAGCGGGGGTGTCTTTGGTGTGCCATGGGGTGGTGTGTGTGATGTGTGGGGTGGTGTATGTGGTGATGGTTGTGGTGAGTGTAGTGGTGTGTGGTGTTTTGTGCGTGTCTGTTGTGTGGGTGATGGTGTTGTGTGCCTCTGTGTAGTGGGGTTGTCTATTCTGTGCTCTCTCTCTGTCGCCTTCGTCTCTAATTTTTGGTCGTAGGGGTTTGTGGGTGATGTGGGTGTGTGTTTTATATAGTATTGGGTGTGTGGGAGTGGTGTTTGTATGTGTATCAGGTGTGTGTATTTGGAATTGTTTAATGTGGCGGTGTTTTGGAGATGTGTGTGTATTTTGAGGGCGGCTGTGTGTACCGCCAATGGAATACCGCGGTTGAAAGACCACCGCGTGGATTCGTGGGTCGTAATAGCATGGGCGTGTTTCTGTTGACGTGGAGGTGGAGGATTTCTTTCCGCCAGTTTATCACTGACTTTGATGTGGCGGTCTTGTGTGGGTGTCTGAATTTCGGCGGGTCCCAAGATGTGGGTCATAATAGCTGTGGCGGAATTCCGCGGCCGCGGCGGTGTATTGGCGGTCTTCTGCACGGCGGTAAGCGGCTTTTACCGCCAATGTTGTAATGACCCCCCTAGAATGTAAAAACAAACAAAATGTAATGTTTTTCAAATTAAATTGCTTAACATGTTTATGTATTCCAATATACAGCCCCTTCCCTGTGTTGGCACAGAGCAGAGTAGGGAATAGTAAATCTCCCCCCAAAGCACTGTCCGTCACCTTCTCTGAGTTGCCAGAGGGTAGAGTTAGAAATATAATTCTGCCCCCAGTCAGTGTGCAGCACCTTTTTTAAATTGGCATAGGGCGGAGTTGGGAATAGTAAATCTGCTCCCCAGGCAGTGTCCAGAACCTTGCCTGAGTTGGCAGAGGGCAAAGTAGGGAAAAGTAAATCTGCCCCCACCACAACCAGTGTCCAGCACTTTTTCTGAATTGGCACGGGGTGGAGTACAGATTACCAAATCTACCCATCTTGCCTTTGTCCAGCATATTCTCCAAGTTGTGTGACATTTTCTAATTGTTTATCAATTAGAAGTAAAAAAATACTGAACATTTGTATTCATTTGGTTTACACAAGATGATCAATGCCTCAGTCTAGCAAAGGTTTTTTATAAATGTTCCCAAAATCACTAGAAACAATATAAAATAGCTATTAGAAATAATTTCAGAAATGTGTTTAATTTGAGTATTAGTTTTTTTAAGTCTAATACTCATGTTTGGCAATAGGTGGCACTGGGAAAATTAAGTCAGTCAAAAAGGTTGCTGCTGAATCGCTCAAGAATTGGTAGTCTCCTCAGTGGTTAGTGAAACACGGATAACAAAAGCGTGGACGTCCTTATGAAAACTATTTTTGACGTAAAACCTAAATTAATTTGAAGATATGCATTTGAAAGCTTCACTTATTATCTTTAAAAACATGACTAAACATGGAATTGTAGAAGTATATTAATGTTAATGTTTCAATCGTGACCTTCTCGTGTCTAGTGGTCCACCATCTTGATAGAGACATTTATATGGTAAGTTAAAATTACTGTGTTAGAGTAGTTTGTGAAAATAGTGTTTAAATTAACTTATATAATTAAAACAATGCATTGTGAAGGCATATGTGGTAATGGTATGTGATATAACGTTATGCAGGATATTTTTTTAAAAATATAAATGAATGGTAATGCTTTGTAAAGACAAGCACTTTTTAAAAGTTACTTTTCCTACAAGTCTATCAAAAATCCAACTTTGTCGTGGAATTGGATTGTGATACATAATAAAAAAACTGTGGTTGAAGCATCCCTGTAGCCTGTTCCTATCCCAAGATAAAGGACCTAACACTTTACCTTTTCTTCATAGAACCAGCTATGGCAGGAATAGTCATGGTAGGGACATGTTAACATGAATTCTTCATGTTCTACATTTACATAAAAGATATTATACCTTTTGGCCTCCTTAGAAGTGACTTTCTTGATATATTAAAGAGAGTTTGCCTCCTGTCAAATTATTTCTTTTGACATGTTGGCCTGCGGGTTTAAAAACTGCAACAGTCAGGCTACACATGCAGGACTGAAGCCATATTCCCATTCTCTGCCTAGCGAATGGCACACTAGATGAATCCGTCCTCAGGTGGAATTTCGCTTTCTACGTTGTTGCTGTATGTATTTAAACCATATGCTTTAATACTGGAATGTTATATGCTAAATGGGGATTGCCTAACTTTACCTTATTATAGGGGTCAGAGCACATACACTGTGACCTAGACAACAATATCTCAGTGTGCAGAACTCAAACACCAGCAGCATCAGTCAACTAGAAAGGGGGTTACCACGAAAAAAGGGGGCACTTCATCACAGATCAGAAAAGAAAAAACTGACATAAATTACAGTTAATATTAGTGTGGTAAACAGACACAAACGAAAGTACATGTGAGAATAATAGGGTGAAAAGAGGTCATGCAATTTCCGCTTGTTCTGTTAGTATAAAGAAAAACTATCTGATTTTGTCAGAGTGGTTTCAACTTGGCATGTTCAACTATAGGGAAGACATATTTTCATGTTCCACTATAACTTTGCCTTCTGAAGATACATTTCAAAGCACTTACAGATTATGCAAAGAATCAATATTTTATTGGTCCCATTCTTTATAGCTTGTAAGACAGCTAGTTTGTTAAACAAACTAATATGCATTTTATTATTTTGCATCATTTGTTGCCTATTTTATTTGAGTTGAAACTCCATGCAATATAAACTGCTTTAATGCATCATGTACTGGCATTAAGGTGCTTTTTGTGGCAAGCGTTACATAAACTAAAAGACACACACACACATATATGTTATATTGATCTCATGTCCCTTCATTCAGTGTTGTCATCAACGATTTCATGTACAACATGTTATGAGTGGTATAATATGGGAGGCAATCAGAAGTGCATGGTGAAGGAGCGAGTCTCGGTTACTTTAGAGCACAACTTACTGTTAAATGAAATAGCTATAACTGTTGATTTTCATGGTTTTGTTCCTTTAAAACTAATATTTAACTGACATTTTCACCTAACCTTTGTTTTTTTCTGTTAATTTTTCAGTTTTTTAATGCAAAGTAAGATGTTATCACCATATCTGTCTATAATGTCACTTTCACCTTTTGCTTTTTTCATGAATTTCAAAGGGTTTTTCAACAACCCCAAACCATGCATGCTCATTGACCTTGTACAGCATAACTAGACCCTGTGCACAATCCTCTCATGGGCAGCCACCTCACAACATGCATGGGTGGAGCCATGCACTGCATGTAGTTTTCCAAAGAGCCTAGCTTGTGGACAGACCCTGCACTTAACCCCCTGCAGACAGCCACCCCCCCCCACGTGCACTGCCTTTGACCATGCATGTCATAGGTTAGCAACAGGGTCAACAGCCCACACTCAGCCAACCCACCACAGACACTCATGCCCACCGGCTGTAAAATAAAGCATCTGTTTTTTTCTAAATATGGCATCAGCAAAAGGTTGACTATGCTGTATTCACCATATTCCCAGCTTTCAGGAACAAGCAAACTTGTAAATTAGAAGCACTTTAACCACAGTTTTTAAACTTTTCTAACAGGTAATCAATTTTTCCTATTTTCTGTGGTGTTAACATACTTGCAGTTTGTAGTGGGAACAGGTGTGTAAACCATGGGAGAACATGGAGAGCTATGCATTTCAAAAACTACAAAAATTACAAATTTAACAAGTTGTATAGATCACCCATGATTTTTCCAAAGAAGCTAATCATTGAAACGAAAAAAAAACAAGAACAGTAATTTGGAAAAAATAGTAACAATGTTTTCATCTGTATTTTTTTGCTCATGATTGACTATTTACAAAAGTAAAATACTGTAACAGCTATCAGACATTTGGGATCACAGGAACATATATAGGGCCGGATTTATGAAAAGTTAGCGCCGCCTTTGCGTCATAGTGTTTGTAGGTTGTTTAAAATATGTGATACCCAGATTCAACAACTGAGCTGCAGTTTATAATGATCTTTAATTCTTTACTGACTCTGGAAATATTTCATGGATGAAAAATAAGTATGAATGAAACCTTTATCTTTTTTTCAAAGAGCACAATACACTGAGGTTCGGAACAGTTTTTATTTGTATACCTCTGAATTTGGTACATCCCTACCATTATGTGATTATAAGGGCATTTTGCTCTCTGGTTCATATTTGGAAGGCAAAAATTGAAAGATGTCTAATTCGTCATAAAAACTGTACTACTATTTGGTATCCTTTTGTTCATCCCAATAAAAACAATACCCCAATTGCATGGCAGGACCTAACACCCACAAAAAGAGAGGCCCAAAAACACAACTTTGAAACTTCAAGGATTCTCCTTCAAAACCAATCTTTTTTGTTGATGTGGGTTGCTGCTTTATTTGAGCCCAGGCTTGCCCACCACCAAAGGAAACCTACCGACCCCTGGCATCCATGAAAGCTATACACCCAGGGGAGTCTGGAGTAGTGTGACTTGTGTGAATCCCACTACATTCTCCTTCCCATAATGCCCTGAAAATCTCACTATTGCTAAAATCACAAATTGTTCTCACCCATCAGCCAATTTACATACAAGCACACTTCCAGCAAATCACAACACACATATCACCAGCCAACACCCACACATGCTGCAAGCTAACATTCTCTTTTTTCCTCCACCACACACATATTTCCAGTAAAATACAGCACTGGCTGATGCTGTTATCTGTGTATCACTTCTATTTAGATAATCTCTGCTTTCTACCCACCAGAGTCCCTCTGAAAGCAAGCCTAGGCTATGCTTTGACTACTTTTTAATGTATCTGTCTCACTCAGAGTCTTGTTTATTCTTTGCACTTTCCAGATGAACCTTGACTAACACCTCCCTGTGTCAGCCAGCTGTGACTCAGGATGGCTTGGCTCTCATGCACCTTCAGCACACTCAGTGCACTAAATCCATCTCCTGTCATTGCATTGAAATATCATTGGTAGTGTTGAGGATGCATTGGCTTGCCAAATCCTCAGACAATCTGTAAAAACTTACTGTGGAAATCTGAGTCATAGCATGTGGGGAAATGCATTCTTTTTAAATATTGTTGATAAAATGGTGCTAATGAGTATTTAATGAACATTGTGAAGATGGTATCATTTTTGATGATATAAGATGGAAGTGGAACTAACGATATTATTTTTTATATATAAAAAAATGTTTCATATATAACTTTTAAACATTTTGTAAATATACACTTTTTTGTATACATTTTTTTGGGGTCTTTTTTGATGATGCTATAGTAATGTTTTATATTTTTTCCATGTATGTGGGTGTTTTTATATGTATAGTGTATATGTATCATTTTATGGGCCATATTTATACTTTTTGACGCACAACTGAGCCAACGCAGTTGTGCGTCAAAAATGTTAACGCCGGCTAACGCCATTCCAAAGCGCCATGCGGGCGCCTTATTTATGGAATGACGTTAGCCGGCGGAGCTGACTGGTGTGCGTCAAAAAAAATGACCCACACCAGGCAGCGCCGGCGTAGGGGAAAATGGAGCTTGGGCGTAAAAAAATAGGGCAAGTCGGTCTGAGGCAAAAAATCTGCCTCAACCCGATTTGCGCCATTGTTTTTGACTCCCACCCTCCATTGACATGACTCCTGTCTTAGCAAAGACAGGAGTTATGCCCCCTTGCCCAATGGCCATGCCCAGGGGACTTCTGTCCCCTGGGCATGGTCATTGGGCATAGTTGCATGTAGGGGGGCACAAATCAGGCCCCCCTATGCCACAATTTTTTTTAAAAAAAATTACTTACCTGAACTTACCTTAAGTTCCCTGGGATGGGTCCCTTCATCCTTGGGTGTCCTCCTGGGGTGGGCAAGGGTGGCAGGGGGTGTCCCTGGGGGCATGGGAGGGCACCTCTGGGCTCCTTCCAAGCCCACAGGTCCCTTAACGCCTGCCCTGACCAGGCGCTAAAAAATGACGCAAAAGCGGCTGGACGTCATTTTTTTGGACCCGCCCACTCCCGTGCGCCATTTTTGCACAGGAGTTTAAATAAGGCGCACATGCCTTGGAGTCATTTTTTAGACGGGAACGCCTACCTTGCATATCATTAACGCAAGGTAGGTGTCCACGCTAAAAAATGACGCTAACTCCAAGATCTTTGGCGCTAGACGGGTCTAACGCCAAAGTATAAATATGGAGTTAGCTTTGCGTAAAAAAAAACTACGCATTTCCGGTGCAAACAGAGTATAAATATGCCCCTATGTTCTTTTATTATGTAGTTTTAATATTTGGATATCAGTGTCTTTTTTACAATTATTTCAAAGTACTGTGCAAATGTATGTATTTGCTATACTGCTTTGATCCATTGCTTGTTCATATAATAGTGTATTTGTGTGTATTTTATATTGTTATGTATTTTATTGAATGTGTGTCATATGTGTTGTATTACAGCCCTGAAGAAGTCCTATGTGAAAGGATGAAATGTGTTGGCTGTTGCTGTTGTGAATTCATGTATTATTGGATAAGAGAGAGGAAAGAAAACAAGAATAAAAAGAAGATTTGCACAATTTCAAATCAAAGAATTGGACATTCTATATTAATGGTGGTGGTGCACTACCATTTTTCTAAAAACTGAGTCGTAGGATTTGGCAGACAAGGTACACCATCCAAATATAGCACATGTTTCATCTACTGCTATGTGCAGTGCACTGATGGAAATGCACTAGTAATTGCAGGTGGAATATCTGCTATGTTCTAACCAGATATGTGCCTAGTGATGGATGCAATGACCTGGATGTCACTCCATATATGAGTATCTATCCTCAAGAAATCCCTATGAAATCAAGCCTAGCTTAGGCTGCGTTTTGACTACTTCTTTATATGTCTGTTCCCCTCAGAGTCCTGATTAATACTGTGTCACGACTGCTGACCCTTTCCTAACACATCCATGTGGCAGAGTGGTCAGACTCAGGAAGACATGTATTTCCTGCACATTCAGAGCATTCACTGCACTAAATCCAACTCCTTCAATCTTCTGAAAGTAAGTTGGGAACTCTAAGAATTCATTGACTTGTCCACTCCTTGGACGGTTTGAGCACAACAAGATTTTTTAAATGGAGTAAACGTGATGGGGCAGACTAATTGAATCTGGAAGTCATTTCCAATGGATATGAAATGTCCTCTAGTCTTGATTATACTTGTTAAGATTTGTGGCTCTAGTAGACCTTGAAGCCATTTTATTCAAGGCAGTACTTTTGTACATTATGGCAATTGTGTTTTCAGTATTGTGTTGGCAACTGGAAGAAATGTTTTAAAAGAATAATGAGCTCAGTATTGTATTCATGCATGATATCTTCCACTCAAGGATGTTTTGTGCTTCCTCCAGGAGAAGAGCCTGCCACCTGCCCAGATATGTTTTTGCTGAAAGTAATACGTTTTGCAACATAATTTGGTTCTATAGACTTAAATTGAAAAAAAACATGTATAACTTGCCCTACATTTCATGTATTTTACCTACTGATCCTTTTCTAATTAGAGCACTGGTGAGTTGAAATGACACTGTTTTAATTATTTATTGTGTTACTTGCATTGTGCATTAAATCATGTAAGATGGGAGGTATTCCTAACATGCTGTGTTTTATTATTAATAAATGACTGTGTGGCATTTAGAATAACAATTGTATGAACGGACCAGACTCTGCATGATTACCTTAAACCTTGGAGTAAAGGGACACATTTCTGTAGAGTAGCTGGAGTAGAGTACACCAGTCCTGGAGCTGGTGGAATGGCTCAATGTGCGAGTGTTAATCAAACCTAAATTATAGGTAAAGGCTAACTATGCCTCCTGTGTGATTTGCTTGCTTACTTTGCATGGCTCATCTTGTCTCATGGTGAATGTATTGTCAACAAGGGTGCACACATATGTAGTATTTGTAAGAAACAATTTAAGGTATGGTGGATAGCACTGGGGAGGAGTCCAATGAACAGAGAATGTGTATGAATGTGAATTTGTTGTTTGGAGTGAGCTGGCTCTAGAAAGAGTCCCTTTAAGGATGAATGTGTGTCAGAAAGGGACCTTCTGACCTAGCCGCCTAGGTCCCTTCACAAGCACTCCAGGATGTTCCTCGAACTACAAGAACCACAAGATCAGTTGAAAGAAATATAACTGAAGGGAACCCTATCACTTTTTCCATTTCCTTTTCTACCTCTCTCCATGAGATGAGCTGCAAGCACAATGCCTGCAAACCCCCTTCCTTGTTATCCAGACATGAATGAGCAATAAGGAACAGTGATATGGGGGTGACAAATGTAACTGTACTGAGCCCTCACCAAGAGGCGTTCCTCCTATACTATTTACCAGTAGTATGTAAAGGCATGTGCATGTCCTTACGAGACTGGGTGGGATTTACTAATAAGATGGGAAAAAGTACATTTTGTGAGAATGGTACCTTTGACACAAAAGGATTATCCAATTTACAGTGAAGGATCCTGAACAGTGGTCTTTTTTCCTACATGAGCTGGCACATAAGCATAAGCATAAATCCCAAGTGCAAGGTATGAAAAATACATAAGGAAACTTAGAATACCAAATTAGTCACCTAAGAGACAGAGTTAGGGCCTGTGCTCTGACTGCTCCATCTCCTCCCCCTACCTATCTAGTTCCCCGGATCAATAAACCACAATAAAAGGAGAATGAGAGAGCAAGGGCACGAGAGATTAGAGTGTGATGGCCTAAGAGGCTGTGGATGGAGTTGCTGATTCACCTGAAACAAAGCAGCACCTGTGGAACCACCAGCAGTTGAATCACAAGAAAGTATTGTGCAAGGGTTTGCTGAGATATGACTGACTGGCAGTTAAGCGCATCATAGAGGGGTGCGAGCAAGGTGCCAAGAGGCTGACTCACTGCTGTGGGCTGGTCTAGGACCAGGGTAGGTACTGCCCCCAAGCATAGATAACACAGCGACCAAAGTCCTACTATTACTCTGGGAAATATGAGGCACATTGTAGAGCAATTGTCTAGGAGACATTACCTGTCTCCTCATGCAAGTGAGGCTGATGACAAGGACCATCCCTCTTCCACCCTCTTCTCTTCAGAGATGAGCCAGAGACTTAGGGTAGACGTAAAGTCCCTATTCCCTGGCCCTCCTCCACTGATTTAGTAAGTATTAAGAAACAATTCCCTTTTGTCTCTGAAACCAGCATTCAGGTCAGGCTATTGCTTCAGATTGTTTTGAAGTCCACAGAATTAAGGGGCATATTTATACTCCGTTTGCGCCGGAATTGCGTCGTTTTTTTTTACGCAATTCCGACGCAAAACTAACACCATATTTATACTTTGGCGTTAGACGCGTCTAGCGCCAAAGTCCATGGAGTTTGCGTCATTTTTTAGCGTGGACACCTACTTTGCCTTAATGATATACAAGGTAGGTGTTCCCGTCTAAAAAATTGACTCCGAGGCATGTGCGCCGTATTTACAATCCCGAGCAAAATTCACGCCCGGGAGTGGGCGGGTCAAAAAAAATGACGTACGGCCGCTTTTGCACCGTTTTTTAGCGCCTGGAAAAGGCAGGCGTTAAGGGACCTGTGGGCTCTGAAGGAGCCCAGAGGTGCCCTCCCATGCCCCCAGGGACACCCCCTGTCACCCTTGCCCAACCCAGGAGGACACCCAAGGCTGGAGGGACCCATCCCAGGGACATTAAGGTAAGTTCAGGTAAGTATTTATTTATTATTATTTTTTTGTGGCATAGGTGGGCCTGATGTGTGCCCCCCTACATGCCACTATGCCCAATGACCATGCCCAGGGGACAGAAGTCCCCTGGGCATGGCCATTGGGCAAGGGGGCATGACTCCTGTCTTGTGGTTGGGAGTCGGAAAAAATGGCGCAAATCGGGTTGAGGCGAAAAATTTGCCTCAGCCTGACTTGCCCCATTTTTTGACGCCCAAGCTCCATATCTCCCTACGCCGGCGCTGCCTGGTGTACGTCGTTTTTTTCCACGCACACCAGGCAGCGCCGGCGGCTAACGCCGGCTAACGTCATTGATTAAATACGACGCCCGCATGGCGCTTCAGAATGGCGTTAGCCGGCGCTAATTTTTTTGACGCAAAACTGCATTGGCGCAGTTTTGCGTCAAAAAGTATAAATATGGCCCTAAGTGGGTACATTTTATTTAGTTGTTCTGATTAGTGGTGCAGAGCAAAGATTAGTTGAGAAGAGTAGCCAAGGATTGCTTTTGGTAAAGAAGGAGAATTGAGGTAAGAAAAAGAAATTGATGTGAATGTGGATGTGGCGTAGATTCTCATTATGCTAATTAGGCTCCTGGATTTGGGAGACAGGATCACGTAGATTGTGGCTACTAAGTAGAATTCCATATCACATGATGCCTATCAGCCTAACTAGGGTTTTCCGGCAAACTAGCAGCGCCTCAACTCTGGCGGAGAACAAGCCAAATTCAATAGTCAGTGTCACTTTGGAAGCCACGAATTACATCCGGTACAATTGAGGCTGGGAGCTGTTCTATCCAAATATCCAAATCATATCCAATGAAAGCCACAGAGTACTTGTGTTCCAAAGCCTGAGTTCCAGCTGAGGCAGCAGCATCCTGTGTCATGCCCTCCATAAAGTCAAGTGTCGCGACATCCATATACGTAAAAGGCAACTGATAAATGGCTTCCCGTAGCAAATGCAGCCTCAATGTACATGTCAGGTAGGCCACCGCCAGGGTCCTAAACGTCAGGGGGGTCATGGTGCGATGGGCACCCCTCCCACAGTGGGAGGCCATCCCCAGCTGAGCCTCCGCCGTCTTCTTGCTCCAGCAGCGAATGTCCTCCCATCTTTTACGGCAGTGGGTGCCCCGTCTCTGGTGGACCCCCAGAGTCCGGACGTCCTTGGCGATGGCATGCCAAATGTCCTTCTTCTGGTGGGCGCTGACATACATGAAATGCACAGGGGAAGAAGAAAAGTCATTACCAACTGCACCGTCGATGTAAGTGGCCCCCATCCCTACCCTTGCCATGTGGCACATGCATTCACAGTCCTTCATGTTCCCTGAACTCTGCCCCCTTCCTTCTTACAACCAGCCCTCTCCACTCAGGCATAGCCCATACAACGTGTACTTACCTGTTGGTCTGGAGGACCGTAGAGTAGCGTGTACTGGGGGAGGACCCCGTCCAATAGCTTCTCCACCTGCTGAGCAGTGAAGGCAGGGGCCCTTTCCCCAGACGCACGAGCCATTGTCTCTTCCAGACCGAGGTCACAGCAGCACTTGCAGTGTAGGTCCTCTCCTGTCAAAGATCAGGTATCGAGTGATTGAACAGATAGAAAATGCCGGTCATCACCACCGGCGCACTTCATCATTGGCTCCTGGGACCCATAGGGTCCAATGTTAACCAATGCAGCATTGCGCTGCGGTCTACGACCGCCTACTGCGACAGTGTACAACACCAGCGCACATGCCTCACATCCCATTGTCCCACTTTAGAGGTCAGACAGCCACCATTTCAGGGGCCCATATGGCTTCATTTACTACTGCGTCACACATACCTAGGTCTACACTCAACACACATACAGGAAGAGTTTTGTGTTTGGTGTCGTGTTCTGTGTATCTGTGGGTACATACCTGGAAATTTGTTGACTGTGTGGTCGCTGTTGTCCATCCTAGGCACTGTCAGCTTGGACATTTGAGAAGATGGCGGAATCCTCCGGTGCACCAACCGCTGGTGGACCTGTTGACAATGGAGGAGCGACATTTAATCATCACCTACAGGTTTGACCGTGCCACTATGCAGGAACTATGTACCCAGTTGGAGCCAGACCTGATGTCACCAATCCGCCATCCCACTGGAATCCCCCCGGACGTGCAGGTGCTGTCAGCAATCCATTTCCTTGCAAGTGGGTCTTTTCAGACAACAGTGGCCATAGCATCAGGGATGTACCAGCCTATGTTTTCCAACGTGTTGTCCAGAGTGTTGTCTGCCCTGCTGAAACACGTAAGGAGCTACATCGTTTTCCCTCAGGTGGAGGATTTGGCTACAGTTAAAGGTGACTTCTATGCCCTTGGACATATCCTCAACATCATAGGTGCCATTGATGGGACCCATGTAGCTCTGGTCCCCCCCCCCCACAGGAGTGAACAGGTACAGGCCCCCCCACTGGAGTGAACAGGTACAGGAACCGGAAGAGTTATCATTCCATGAATGTACAGATGGTATGTTTGACAGACCAGTACATCTCCCAGGTAAATGCTATGTTCCCTGGCTCAGTGCATGACGCCTACATCCTGCAGAATAGCAGCATCCCTTATGTGATGGGTCAACTCCAGAGGCACCGTGTGTGGCTACTAGGCTACTAGGGGACTCTGGTTACCCCAACCTGTCCTGGCTATTGACCCCAGTGAGGAATCCCAGGACCAGGGCAGAGGAACTCTGCAATGAGGCCCATGGGCAGACTAGGAGGGTGATCGAACGCACCTTCGGCCTCCTGAAGGCGAGGTTCCGGTGCCTCCATATGACAGGTGGATCCCTATTCTACTCACCGAAGAAGGTGTGCCAGATCATCATCGCCTGCTCGATGCTTCACAATCTTGCTTTGCGACGCCAGGCGCCTTTTCTGCAGGAGGATGGTCCAGATGGCGGTGTTGTGGCAGCTGTGGAGCCTGTGGACAGTGATGAGGAGGAAGCTGAGGAAGAAGACATAGACAACAGGGAGTCAGTCATACAACAATATTTCCAGTGACAGACAGGTGAGAACATTTCTTTTTTACCATTACATTCACTTTCACACTTCTACCTCTCTCATATCTGTCATTCCATAGCACTATTTGGTCACTGAGTTGTACCTTTCCATTACGGTTTCACAGGTGTGGTTACCAACGTGTGTCATCTGCTTGCATCCTTCATGGACTTGTGATGTGTGACATAGGTATGTTGGCTTTACAATTGAAAACGCATTTTGACACTGGTTCATGGGTGTTTATTTAAGTGCTCAAAAATGGAGGGGGGGTTGTAAAATTGTGATGGGGGACGGTGGAGGAATGTCCATGGCAGAGTCCAGTATATTAGTCTCACAGGTGCACTGCCCATCTGGGCATAGGAAGTGGAGCTGGGGCAGTTAAAGTATGGACAGGGTAACAAAGTGGGACAGTGGGAGGACAATCAGGGTGGTCTCATTTCCAGGCGGGGGTCTTGCCATCTTGCTCTGTCCTGTTCCTGGATCTCAGGGACCGCTTGTGGGGTGGTTGTCCGTCTGCAGGGGATTGGGTGCTGGTGTGGTGGTCCTGTGGCGGGGCGTCCTGTCCACTAGGGCCGGCAGAGATGGTGGGCAGTTCATCGTCCGTGCTAGTGTCAGGGGCCCCTTGGAGTGCCACGGTGTCCCTCATGGTCTTTTGTATGTCCTTCAGCACCCCTACGATGGTGCCCAGGGTGGAGCTGATGGTTCTGAGCTCCTCCCTGAACCCCAAATACTGCTCTTCCTGCATGCGCTGGGTCTCCTGAAACTTGGCCAGGACCGTCGCCATCGTGTCCTGGGAGTGGTGGTATGCTCCCATGATGGAGGAGAGGGCCTCGTGGAGAGTGGGTTCCCTTGGCCTGTCCGCCCCCTGTCGCACAGCAGCCCTCCCAGTTCCCCTGTGTTCCTGTGCCTCCGTCCCCTGGACCGTGTGCCCACTACCACTGCCCCCAAGTCCCTGTTGTTGTTGGGGTGGTGGGTTATCCTGGTTTCCCTGTAGTGGTGGACACACAGCTGATTGACGTGTCCTGGGTACGGAGGTATGGGCCCGCTGGGTGGGTGCTGTGCTGGTGTTACCAAAGGGTTTAAGGTCAGTGTTGGGCTGTGCCTGTGCAAGGGGAACCAACTGTTCCGAGGCCCACGATGGTCCGGGCTGGTCATCAGGATCCAGTAGGGCAGAGCTGCTGTCGTCACTGTGGGCCTCTTCTGTGGGTGGAGTGGAGATGTCTGGACCCTCCGGTGTGATGACGTTCCTTAGTGGTCCTGCAGGGATATAAGAGCATGATTATTGCATGTGTGTGTGTAATGGTGTGCAATAGGTGGGTGTGCGTGTACCCCAGTGCAAGCATTCCTGTGTGTGGGTTTCTGTCCTGAGGCCCACAATGGTCCGGACTGGTCATCAGGATCCAGTAGGGCAGAGCTGCTCTCGTCACTGTGGGCCTCTTCTGAGGGTGGAGTGGTGTTGTCTGGACCCTCTGGTGTGGTGACGGTCCTTCGGGTTCCTGCAGGGGCATAAGAGCATGATTATTGCATTTGTGTGTGTGATGGTGTGCAATGGGTGGGTGTTTGTGTACCCCAGTGCAGGCATTCCTGTGTGTGGGTTTGTGTGATGATGGTTGGGGGGGTGTTCTGGGTATATGCAGTGGGCATGCTTTAGTGAGGGGTGTCCATGCTTAGTTGTGTCATGCAGGGCTTGGTGTTTGGATGGGTGGTTGGTGTCATGGGTACATTAGTGAGGAGTTGTAGTGATAGGGGAGGGGGTGAGGGAGGGGGTGTGTGAGAGCATGCAGGTAGGGTGGGGGATCTGATAGTTAAGATTTGACTTACCAGTGTCCATTCCTCCACCGACTCCTCCGAGGCCCTCTGGATGCATGATGGTCATGACCTGCTCCTCCCATGTTGTTAGTTGTGGGGGAGGAGGTGGGGGTCCGCCGCCAGTCCGCTGTACCGCAATGTTGTGCCTGGAGACCACAGAACGCACCTTCCCCCGTAGGTCGTTCCACCTCTTCCTGATGTCCTCCCGATTTCTTGGATGCTGTCCCACAGCGCTGACCCTGTTCACGATTCTGCGCCATAGCTCCATCTTCCTGGCTATGGAGGTGTGCTGCACCTGTGATCCAAATAGCTGTGGCTCTACCCGTAGGATTTCCTCCACCATGACCCTGAGCTCCTCCTCGGAAAACCGGGGGTGTCTTTGGCGTGACATGGGGTGATGTGGGTGATGTGTGGGGTGGTGTAAGTGTTGATGTGTGTGGTGATGTGTAGTGGTGTGCGGTGTTTTGTGCGTGGATGTTGTATGGGTGACTGTGTTGTGTGCCTCTGTGTGGTGGGGTTCTCAATTGCTGTGCTCTCTGTCTCTCTGGCCTTCGTTCGTGAATTATGGTTGTAGGGGTTTGTGGGTGATGTGGGTGTGTGTTTTATATTGTATTGGGTGTGTGGGAGTGGTGTTTGTATGTGTATCAGGTGTGTGTATTTTGAATTGTCCAATGTGGCAGTGTTTTGGAGATGTGTGTGTATTTTGAGCGCAGCGGTGTATTCCTCCAATGGAATACCGCGGTTGAAAGACCGCCGCATGGATTCGTGGTTCGTGATAGCATGGGCGTGTTTCTGTTGGCGTGACGGTGGAGGAATTGTTTTCGCCAGTTTAACACTGACCTTTGGTGTGGCGGAGTTGTGTGGGTGTCTGAATTTCGGCGGTTTCCGAGATGTGGGTCATAATAGCTGTGGCGGAATTCCGCGGCCGCGGCGGTATGTTGGCGGTCTTCTGCACGGCGGTAAGCGGCTTTTACCTCCAATGTTGTAATGACCCCCAATATGTTGTCACTCTACCCCAGTGTTCTGAAGACTCATAGTGAGGGTCCGGCCTATTCATTCTAAAACTCTCAGATGACTTAACAACATATGGCACCCGTTGGTGTCTACAGGCCACAATAACCACCCACCAGTACATGAAAGTAATGCGTTAAATGTACCATTCTGGGCCCATTCATTGAGCTGATATTCAGACATATGTATATATTTTTGCCATTTGTAAAATTTAGCAGGGTTGGGAATACTGGCCGCATTCAATTCTTTAATGTTTGCTAAGCCTAAACAGCTTGTTTGTTGTACTGTTTCATTTCAAAATATCATCTGAACAGGAATCATACATGCTCTAAATAAAGCCTCTCTTCCTCTTGTTTACCAATTTTTTGTTCCCCACACACTTTTTAAGTCAATTGACTTCAACTAGTACTCATAGCCTTCTATAGAAACTTGGGAAAAAAAGGAGTCAGAGTAAATCAATTTTGTACCTGTCAACAAAGCATTTTGACCTTCCATTTCTGGCAATTTAAAATAATATGACTCAGCATTCTTGACATTCTGCCCAGAAATATATGCACGTTTTTCAGTATACGTTTTAGAACTGCCTATTGGTGGAGTCGGGCAAGGTTCCCATTGTGCATATTTAAAAATAGTCTTTGGAGTACTTCCTCTGTGAATGTAATAATGTCCATAATAGTTATAACAGAACATGTCTTAATAATTACCTTTCAATTGATACACATCTTCATTTTCAAATGCTGCATAATACTTTAGATCACACATCATTGCATCAACAGTTTTCACATCCTAATCATCAGAAACCACTCTGGGTGTGATGACATCTGTCATGGAAAGTTTGAATACATATGGTACTTGAATGACCTGAGTAGGCCCATATATATTGAATAATTCTTTGTCCCAAACAATCCCATTGGGAATTGGTATGGCTGTAATGTTCACTAGGGACAAGTCTCTGACAATTTTGTATGATGAAAAATTGGGTTTTAGGACCTCATCTACCAGTTCAACTGAAGAGAGTTCAGGCAGAAAATGCATAAGGAAAAAGAAGATAATAACAAACCCATAGGAGAAAGGCAAGTACAGTCAATAAAAGCTACAGATAAATCATGGACGAATAAGATAGTTAATTTTAAGCCAATGTATCAGCTTACGTGTTCTTGACAATTATGTTCCAGTAAAGGCAGATGAGTTCGAAGAAAAGTCATCAACATCGACAAAATAACCATCATCTGTACAACAAATATTGGAGGTGTATTTTCAGGAGGATAAGCTGCTGGAGATTCCCTCCGGGTGTATAGTATCTTACAATACCCGTTTGTGTAGTATTTGTAGAAAGTTGATCTGTATTAGCAGAAATCAATGTAGAAGTGGTTGTCAGTGGAACCAAGCAAAGCTCATTTTCCAGCTTCCCTAAGGTCAGAGAGGTATCAGCATTGCTGTTGAAGACTTGTAGGGGAACATCCCGATCTGTAGTGGGAGGGATCAGGGCACTAATCAGGAGTCCTCTAGGTCTGCTGTGCAGGATCGGCCATATGGTGTAGCTTGACATTGTTGATGGAGACAGAGTGATTTTCTTTAGAACCAGGCAGTGGTGGTAGAATCACAGTTCTGGTACTGTGTATTCACAGGACTGGAACCGGTGCACGATAAGGGCCAAATTCCTTTTTCACAGCAATCTTTTCACACACTAGGGGCCAGATGTAGCAAACAGTTTTGCCCATTCTGTGTCTATGGGAAAATGTGTTCCTACATATGGCCCTAGATCCCCAAGTTTAGTAATTCAGCCAGTAGATGTTACTGGTACATCTCTGATTCCAAAGGAGGCAGTTTTGGCAGATGTGTTATCATCGCAAAACTGTTGTTAGTGCTGCAAGACAGTGCCATGATCATTTATGCCAAAGGGTGTATCAGCCGCCCCCATGCCAGGACCATCAAGATCTGGAGGCCTCAACTGCATATGTGCCGACAAAGACTTTCAAATCTTTAATAACAGTTCAAGTGTCAACTGAGCAATGTGGCCAAACCCGCAGAAATCTGAAGCACGAGTCAACAAAAAGTAGAAAGTATTTGTATGCACTATCTGGTGTTAAGAGACCACAAAGGTCCAAGTACACACATTGCAATGGTTTGTTGGAAATTATGAGGGGTGTCTGCAGTGGATCTTTTTATTTGCTGGCAGATGTCACAACAAAGGACATACTGCTTGGTCTCTTTATATAGATCTGGCCACCAATATTGGGATTGTAATATTGCAATTGTAGCCGCAACACCAGAATGGGCAGAAGCAACACCCTCATGCGCTGCTTTCACTAATGCAGGTCTTAGCTCTTTACTGGGGAGTGTCCAATCTCCCACTCCTGGTATTGTTACTTGTGCATTAAACAAGCCTGCCATCTGGTAGGAATACTTAGCAGGGTATGCTTTAGGAAAAGGCGTGCCATCATCCGAGGCTGCCATGGCTGCCAGTGTTTCATCTTCCACTTTTAGCTTAGAACGAGTTACTACAGCAACAGAAGCCATAGCTACTGCTAATTTGGCTACTTCATCAATCAATGTATTGCCTTCAATGTGTATTCCAACATGCTGATGTCCTAGTGTGTGTACAACATGGACATTGGGTAGCTTCTCCTACACCTACGCTACCTTCCCTCACAGAAGTCTGTGTTTAATGGTATTACCTTTTGAATCTCTGAACCCATTTTGGCACCAGTAATGCAGATATTCATTGAAGGACTGGACGCAATATTACGAATCACAGACATTCAACGTTGTCTGTTCAGGATCCGTATGTTCCAGTGCCATTACCAGAGCCTTGATCTCTGCAAGTTGTGCAGAACATTCTCCTAGAGTCTGAGTATAAGTATTTTCCAGAGGATTCTTGCCATCCTTCATGTAACCACTAACGACTGCACTAGCAGCGGAGTATTGCTGTTTTGTTCCTATTGCCGGTTGAGCTGAACCATCAGTATACAAAATGTTATGATATTGTTTGATAGGCAATGTATTTGTTGGAACTGGATACTCAAGTTCATATTGTAAGAATTCTTGCGTTTGTAATTTTGAGTCAAAAACATAATCAACATCAGTGGCTGTCAGAGATGTAGCCCATTGAATTCAATGTGGATGAAGTGCTTTGGCATTAGAAACGCCTGCTTTCGTAACAGCCTCAAGGGCTGGAATCGGGATATGACAATAATGCGCTTTCCCTGGGTAAGAGGTCTCTCTTTAAGGACCGTTATCCAGACAGCAGTGAGGATTTTACTCAATGGGTGCAAAGCGTTGTTCAGCTGTGGAGTTTAAGTGTGATTTATATGCATTTGGGAAGGTCTCATCCTCATTAAATGTCACTTATGTGAAACCAGTGGCACCAGCAATGACTCAGATGACCAGATGTTTTTTATTGTCCCTTCTATGCAAGTGTATTGCTTCAAGCATGTCTTTTGCAAAGCTTTTAGAATGTGTGTCTGTTCGACTGTCCAAAATGTATGAGTAAATCAGTACGTATTAAGTCGTGCAATGGTTTAATGCATTGTGCATAATCTGGAATTAATGCTCTGCCGAAGTTTAAAAAGCCCAGCATCGACTTCAGCTTTTTTAGTGTACTTGGAGGTTGTAGTTGTGCACATTTTTCTGCAAATTCATCCAACAATTTGTTTCCCAGAAACAGAACACTAAGGAAAGCTATTTTTGTTTTTTTTAAAGTTGAATTTAAAGCTGATTTTGGCAAATCCTGCAACAATGCAGGCCACCCGTCTTAAATGTTGCATGAGGTCGTCGTCTGTGAATTAAATGTCATTCACATATGACAACGCCTCAGGGTCAGTGTTGTGTAAAATAGATTTTACATGAGCTTAGAACAGCCCAGGGCTGTTCTTGTACCCCTGTGGGAGTCAGCAGAATTTATTCTGAGAGCCAGGGGCACTAAAACTTGTTAGGTCCCTACTTTCAGGCACTATGGTGGTCATTCCAAGTTTGACGGGCGGCGGTTGCCGCCCGCCAAACTTATGCCGCCACTTGGCCGCTCCGCGGTCAAAGGACAGCGGGGCCATTCAGACTTTGCCGCTGGGCCGGTGGGCGCCCGCCAAGGAAGCGACCGCCGGCCCAGCGGGAAAGGCCCTGCAACACAGAAGCCGGCTCCGAATGGAGCCGGCGGTGTTGCAGGGGTGCGACAGGTGCTGTTGCACCCGTCGTGATTTTCACTGTATGCTATGCAGACAGTGAAAATCATGCTGGGGCCCTGTTAGGGGGCTCCTGCACTGCCCATGGCAGTTGCAGGGGCCCCACGACACTAAAAACCGCCAGGCTGGCGGGAAGGGGGTCGGAATCCCCATGGCCAGCGCCGCCATGGAGGTTCAGCCCAGCCAGGGGAAATTCGGCGGGAAACCGCCGGATCCCCTTTTCTGATTGCGGCTTTACCGCTGCGGTCAGAATGGGCAGGAAAGCACCACCAGCCTGTTGGCGGTGCTTTCCGTCGTTCACGGCCCTGGCGGGTTTTACCGCCAGGGTCGGAATGACCCCCTATATTTTTACAGAAAAACCTGTTGGATATATCCAGGGTCATCTTGCATTTTATGTGCACTATATTGTTCATAAATGCTGTGGTATGTGCATTTTGTATAGCAAATGTATTTGTGTGACTATGTGAATGTCTGTAGTCTAACACTATTCTATATGAATGTTTGGGTTTAGTGACTGGAAATAATGGATTGTTCATGGATGAGTCTGAGGGTTCAATTACACCCTGGTACTTCAATTGATTGAGGATTTCCCTATCAGGTGCTTCAGCATCATATTTTATAGAGTATTGCGGTTGTGGTTGGATTTTATTGGTATTATGTGGTAGGGGGGATCTTTGTCCCATGCGACATGGTTGCGATATAACACAGATGCTTGTGTTAATGTCCAGTCAATGGCATGCATTTCAATGAGCTTTCTGGGAACAAGGGGCGAGAAAGATTTTTCAATCACATCCTCTCCATAAGGGAGATTGCGGAAGAATTCTGGCAGCCAATCTTTTTCAGCCAGGAAATATCATAAATAGAGATGACATGGTCCCAAAAGATAGCCTCAATTATGCGTTCAACTAACTGAAAAGTTACTCTGGACACATTATCGGGTGTGGAAACACTCATGCCTGAAGTCACAACTTCTAAGACGTCATCAGTTGCTTTCACTTACAGATGCTTTTGAAGATCCTGGTGAACTACTGTGACCTCTGCTGCACTATTGAGCAGTGCAAGTGCCCACTCCTTGTTCGTCAGTAAAGCCTTCTTCTTGAGTGACATGTCGAATTGTAATTTCTGCCACCTTTTTCTTTGTAAACTGGGGTTTTTGCTGGGGAAGTTTATTATTTTTTTTAACTGAAACTTCGGCAGAGCATTTTGAGTCCTTTCTCAGTTTCAAGTACTCAGTTCGCTGCTCTGGCCACCCACCTCTCTCACTGCGTTTTTCTGGTGAGTCCTGAAAGGAACTAGATCAGCGTGTATCAGTATATTGATATTTGTCAGGCGTTTTTAGATTATCCCTATTTCTAAGGTTTTACCTATTTTGTGGGGTCTCTGCATGCAGCGATTCTTCCCTTTCATTTTTATGTGTTTTTTATTTTTTATCCCCACTATTTTTGGAACCTTCAAGTGTTTGCTTGGTAGTATCTTTATTAGATCTGCCCTGAAATTGTGGTTGAATCGGTCTGGCCCCCAGACTAACTCGACCAATACTAGAATAGGTCTCAGTGATAATCTTTGGTAGCTCCCGTTCTTGATCCTGTAGAGGAACATCACGGAGCTGCATGCGCACTGCTAGTGCAACAGCTTCCCCTTTAAGATTACTTGGTATTATTGGGATACCATGGCAAAGTTGTCCATTAATTGCATCCCCAAATCCAGGGCCAGGGCTGACGCATATTCCTCTTCAATTTGTTTTAACACCTCCAGAAGATTTGAAAGCGTTAATGTACAATGTGTGATAGAATAGAGCATGGCAACTACCGTGCCCCATGTATTGCAGTTATCAACTGTAGGAACAATCCTGAACGGCAAGCACATAGTAAGAATTCTATGTTTGTTCTGAGGTCTTGTATGTGGAAAAACTGTTTCCAGTGCATTTATTTTTTGAGCTAACCAAAACAGAATGTCCTCTCACTTGATGGGTGCTTTACCCATGATCAAATGTACAGTCACAGGGTTAATGCCTGGTGTGGATGACAAGCTGTATAAATAATCTGTATCTTGATGTGAGCTCTAAGTATAAGCGGCAAACTTAGGCTACCGCTAAGGTCGCTTCATAAGGGTGTGATGCATATGTGGCCAATAAAGGACAGGTTGGTTCATCATTGCTCAGAGGACCTAACCTAACATAATATTGTATGGGGTAGGGCACCATCAAGCCATTTTATTATGGTCTTGATATGATAAAGGTATTTCTAAATATGCATAATTGTGCAGGTATGTTTGCAGGTGTATAGTGGTAAAATGTATTTGTGTTCCCATCTACTGCTGGGAAGGTGACCCAAGAATAAAACATTTCTGTTCTATAGGCTGGATGAGCCTCAACAACAAATGTAACTGGACTCCCCTGGGCTGTTAGGCCGTTTGCCAATAAATGTGCAGTAAGGAGTCATTGCATTTTACTGGAATTGCTACCTGTTGTGGGTTCACCATTTTAATGGTAGATGTATGTTCAGAGATAAAGACACCTAGTGGGGATTAGTCCTTTTAAGGTTCAAGCTTGAACAACCTAGAGCTCAAGATAGGTACCACCTATTTAGCTGAGGAGGAAATCCTCAATACCATGGACGTCTCCATATAAAGTATAGAGGTGTCTTTAGGCTTAGATGAGACAGAGATGCTTAGGAGAATCCAAATATTAGTGGCTGACCAAACGTTGATGGTGCCATGTCGCGTAGGTTCTCATTATGCTAATGAGGCTACTGGATTTGGGAGACAGGATCACATGGATTGTGGCTATTAAGTAGAATTCCACACCACATGGCGCCCGTCGGCCCAATCTGAATTTTCTGGCAAACTAGCAGCACCTTACCTCTGGCTGAGATGACTGTGGCGACCGGGCGCATGACAAGAAGACTCTTCAGGGGAATCGTGGTCGATCAGATCCCATCCCTTTCTCTCAGTTACCAAAAGTCTCATACATGCAAAAACAACAGAGACAGGATATAGTTCAATAAGGATTTATTGAAGTAACTGCATCTTAGAGAAATAGACATGTATTGCAATAACTAGGATGATAAAACACAATAAAAGCAAATAGGTGACTAACAGAGTAAAACACAAGAATAGTCCTATCGTTTTGTCATTAGGAGTGATGTGTATGTTTATCCTACCTAAAATATGTCTAAGCACAGCACCATAAGCCTATTCTGCCCTTCGGGATTCCCCGGGGGTACATCATCCCTCATATCTGGAAGAAGAGGTCTGTGGTCTAGAGAGACACCGTCCCCATGTGGAACAGGGGTCCGGTCACTTAGGCAGGTAGCTGCAGCGAAGCGGTCAGCAATCAGCATGCAGTTGTGGTCATCTGGCTGGAATATCCCTCCAACGTGTCTGGGGCAAAGGGGTGTTTTTATAAGAAAATTGCTGACATTCTAAAAAATAGTCCCCACGTATGAGTGCATGTTTTCTGTGAATGTTGGAGACACAGCATACCATGTTTTTCGGCAAACCCATCTGACTGTAGCCTTGGAGAAAGCACAAATTGAAATAAATGTCCTACTATGAATATAATGCTTTCCTAGGCAAAAGTACAATGAGATTAAGAAAATAAGACAGCCCCGCAAATATTGCTATTGCTAAGAAAATGAAACAATGCTGAATACATGTAATAGGGCTAAAGTGCACATCTGAAGGCCTAGTTTACATAAAACAACATGTCTAAAATACGGCTAAAATAGCTATACAACAATGTGCCCAGTGAAAACAGATTTGACTAAGATCTCAAGTTGTAAACACAATAAGGGTAAAGCAGCAGATGATTATTTAGAAAGACTTAAGGGTGTGTTTGAAACATTTTCAAGTATAGACCATCCTACAAAGAGAGCCCAGGTAGGTATAGGCACTGCTTTCATGCAGAGACTGAATCTGGATGTCAGGAGTCAGTAAATGTCGAGCTGCATCAAATGGCAGACTAAGAAGTTGACAGGTATTTGGAAACAGTCACTAGCTATTGCTTCATGTCACAAGAGAGAAGGAAAAATGGTGTACATAGTAGGTCACTTAAATTACAGATCATGCAGAGCACTATTAATGGTGTGGGGCAGGTAAAAGGAGGAACAACTGGGGAGGGGAAGGGAGAAGAAAGATTTGGGAGAGTCGATGGAAAGGACCGATGAGATGATCTACGAATGGAAGGATCTGTTTAGCTTGCAGACAGCTGAGCCACTGAAAGCAGAACTACCCCAACATTGTATTTAATACATCTGCCCTTCCAATCGGTTTGGGTTTCACTGGATTATTCAATATTATTATCTAGAAGTTTAGGATAGTCTGACATGTTCCAGCTGTGCCATAAATACCTTACTCTCTGTAGATCAAAAAGAATCCTATGTAGAGGGTGTCCTTGATGGTAGGAATACTGCTTAACTCATTAACACAGGCACTAGTCACCCAGCTCTAAAAACCTCTGAATTCTCTAATTTTCATCTTTTGGACATATCCATAGATGTAGGTGGTATTTATAATCAGTGAGAGCTTTGTAATATGCATGAACCTGTATCCTATTCACTGGGTACTACTAGTCCTTTTTGCTCATCCCAACTTCCCCAACTAAGCTGTTGGACAGTCACATACTGTGCAAAACTGAATTGTGCTGTAGTTTACAATATAGAAGTGGTATTTTTACTATGTCACATAAAAAACATAACATTTTACTAATATGTGAGAGTTTATGTTGCCAACGTTGCTGGGTTTAACACAATTTCTTTCACAGGTTTCATCCCTAGAATGATCCAGATGGGCCAATGATGTAGGGCTTATTTCTTTAATGGAACTCGAAAAGGTGAAGATCGATCCTTAGAAGAAGTTACTTATAATTCCTCATTACATTGTAAAATACAAAGCAGAAAAGGGAACCCACCATGTAAAAACAGGTTTACTTTAGCAAGGAGTTCTAGTACATATTATTAGAAGATGTAATACTCCAGTTCTTCTGATATGCAAAGGCAGGAAAAGGCAATGTGTGTACAGGTTCAAACAGAATCTTAGGGTCATTAGTAATGAGGCCATCCCAAGTGCCTGGCGTCAACATGGCGGTCGCACTCTAGGAATGCTCTGGACCCCTCAGTCATCCGCCCTGCTAGACCCAGCCGCCCTGAGGCTTTTCCTGGCTCTGGCTGGCTCCCCGCGAGTGGAAGGAACGGCGAGGGGGGGATGGCGATTTGAAATCCCTCAAATAAGGCTCAGGCGTACGCCCGGGCTCTGCAGATCGGACTACTACGGTCCTACTGGGGAAGCCCGAAGATTTGAGGAGTTCCCGCCGGGGGCAAGGCGGGCTCCCGTGCCGCGTTGGCTTTTCTGAGCGGCGCCGAGTGTAGGAGGAGCGCCGCAAGGCCGGATTGCTGCCCTTCGCCTCCCCCAGCTGGGGGAGGCAGCAAGAGGATTTCCAAGTGCCACATGTGGACGCCTGTGCGTTGGCCGGGGTGGAGAAGGTCTGCTGGAGGTGGAGCGGGGGTCCCCGCCACATGGCGTGGTCAGGCCCCCTCACCTGTTGGACTGGGCACCAGTGCCCGCGGCCAGCCAGAGAGGCGCACGGTCCCAGGAGTGCCCCTGGTGGTGAGAAGATCACCATACGGCACTCCTCTGGGAGGGGCGCCCAGATCTGGCCTGCTCCCAGGTGTCATCCTTTTGGTTGTGTGGGGCGGTGGAGGACTTGAGAGGTGCCCTGCCTCCCCCCCCTTCGGCCCGTGGGTGAGAGCGGTTGCCGGGGTTGAGTCACGAGAGACGGCTGTGGAGTGGGGCCAGAGCTGTAAGGTGTGGTCGGGCCTCAGAGACTGGTGCCAGGCCGGGCCTTGGATGATCCTGCCGGGGCGCAGGTGGGGGACCTGGAGTGGATAGCTGGACAGGTGTTATGCCCAAACTGGTGCTGGGGTAGGAGCCCCCTGGGAGCAAGGACGGGCTGAGGAGAGGACATGGCTGTGGCGCAGTTGGGTACGAGGCAAGCGGACTGTGTGACGGACGGTGGCTCCTCCAGATGAGGCAGCGAGGAGATTACGGTGACCTGAGGGTGGTTGCGCGACCTGGAGAGCTGAGGTAAGCGAGGTGAATGGTGTTGCGAATAGTGGAGTCCGGCATTCGGCCAGGAAACCAGACTGGGGTTCACCCTTGCCGGGCCGGTGCGTGCCTGGGTGGGTGTTGAGAGTGCCACTGCCACCTAGACTGACCTGGATTGGTCCCTCATCCCCTCAGAGGGGAGGCTACCCTTGGCCCAGCTGGGCATCTTCCCAGGGGGGTCCTGGAGGGCCGAGAGTGATTCTATAGTGGCCCTCAGGCGTGCGAAGGACAAAGCAAGTAAGTAGCCACTGACGTCCCAGCGTTGCATTGATCACTTTGCTAAACAGACATCCCCTCAGGCGTCGGTGCTCAGGCCCCAAGGCTGCTGCAGCTGATGGGGTGCACACTATCCTACAGGCCATCCAATCTTCACAGCTGGCTGTAGAGACTAAGGTTGGAGAGGTGCGAGAGGACGTGGGCCTACTGTGACAGGATATGCGGACCGCGGTGGGCCACATCAAGGAGGTAGAAGACTGCGTCTCTCAGGCAGAAGATGAGATTGCAGATCTAAAAGCCAAGGTTGCTCAGTTGAAGACTTGTACAGGTGAACTGCACCACAGAGTAAAGGATGCAGAAAACTGCGCCAGCCGGAATAACTTGCGCTTTGTGGTATTCCCGGAGGAAGCCGAGGCGGGACACACAATTGATTTCTTGGAACATTGGATTAAGTCGTGGGGCTTTGACCAGCAACTCTCCCCCTGGTTCACCATTGAATGTGTGCATAGGGCTCTGGTGCCCCGCCCCCCAGGGTGGCCCCCGGAGGCCGATGATCCCACGGTTCCTCAACTTCAGAGACTAAGACGTCATCCTTCGGGAGGCGAGGGCGCACCCGGACCTCCGCTGGGACAATCATAGGATCCTCATCTTCCCCAACTACAACCGTGAGGTGCAGGCCAGGCGGCGATCGTATGAAGGGGTCAAGCAGAAGCTCAGGGCAATGCAGTTATCCTACATTCTCCTCTTACCTGCTCGCCTCAAGGTTCTCCACAATGGAAAGTCCTTCTTCTTTGATTTCCCGGAGGCGGCCTGGGATTGGCTTACGGAGGAGCATCGGATGGCCCGGAGGAGCTTCCCCCGGTTGGGGGGTGAGAGGCGGGCGCCTGCCCCCGTCGGCTCCCCGGCAGCCTGAGGGGGTGCAGGCGAACCTGTTCCCACAGGAGGAGAAGGAGTGGCCTGCGGGGCGGGGCGGCGGAGGACGACCGAGCAGACCCGAGTCATCCTGTGGACGGGACGATGCTGGGGAGCCCCGCCGGTGAGGATCTAGAGTCGGCCCGAGGACGAGTGCCTTAGCCAGTCCCCCTGGCTTTCTTGTGGCTGACCGCTCGGTGCTTTGTGTTGGAGGGGAGAGCATGGACATCGACGTCCTTCCGGCACCAGACTCAGGGCGGGCGATGGCTGTATTGCAAAACTCCGTCTTGAAGGAGGGGTCCACCACTCCATGCTTACTGTTGACACTCTGTATTTACAGTTTTGGGCGACAGATGCTTCTGAGTTGGAAGTATGGGGAGGGGGGCATTTTAGGGGTGGGGGGGTTGTTCGTACATTGTTGTCCATGGTTGTACTTGTATTATGTTTTTCTGTTTTTGGTTAGCTGGTCACAATGGTAGGCTCGGTTGGGCGTGCTCCATGGGAAGCAACCACATATGTACTTATGCTTGAGCAGACTAAGCCGGTCCTCTCATGGAACATAAATGGGCTCTTGGACAAAATTAAGCGGTCTGCGGTCTTCTCCACCATCCGAAGGTTTGCCCCGTCTGTTGTCCTACTCCAGGAAACTCACCTGTTGGGTACTCGGGGCCGGGTGCTTATGGGGGGGCTATGACAGAGTCTATCACGCCGGGTTCTCCAGGGGCTCGAGAGGAGTGGCGGTCTTGCTGCATCATTCCTTGCCACTAGTGAAAGCAGATTCCCGGTTGGACCTGTGATACGTTGTGGCATCTGGCTTGCTTGGGGGATACCCGATCAATATTCTTAGTGTCTATGCCCCTCTAGGGGCTCGAGAACGTTTTTTGGCGTCCCTTGGGGAGGTGGTGATGGGACTTCTCCCCGGATTGACCATACTGGTAGGGGACTTTAACTCTGTCGTGGACCCTGAGGTTGACATCACTGGGCGCCCGTCCACGGGCCGCAGAGTGGGGGCGTCTGGACTGCGCAGATGGATGAAGGGTCTGGGTCTGTGTGATGTGTGGCGGGTTTGGCATCCACATTTGCGGCAATACACCCATACATCAGCGGCGCACCACACTCACACACAAATTCATCTCTTCCTTCTACCTGCTTTTGACGTGCCCCGAATCTCGGGAGTGGAGATACTTTCTCATGGGGTATCTGATCATACGCCGCTTTTCCTTTGTCTGGTCGGAGTGAGCACGGACTGCCGACCGATATGGCAGCTCAACGCCTGGCATCTGCAGGACAGTGAGTATGCCCAGGCACTAGGAGATTGTCTCATTGTGTTTTTCACCTTTAACCTGGGATCTGTGGCATCGCCGGGCATTATTTGGGAGGCCTGTAAGGCCTCTGTCAGGGGTCACGCCAGACAGCTCCTCCGGGTGCAGGAGCGTACACGCAATCATAAAATATCTGTGCTCGAGGCGAGGGCGGTGCACCTGGAGGGCCAGGGTGAAGAGTCGGCGGGTGTAGTGGCCACGTGGCAGTTGGCCTTGGTCCGAGAGGAGATTAAACATATAACACTCGAGACCGCGAAGCACGTGGCGAGCCTTCATGGCCCATGTATACGGGTGGGGGGACAAAAATGGCAAGCTCCTGCACTGCCTTGCCACTAGACCAATGGCGGATAGGGTTGCCCCGGAGATCGTTGACGACTCAGGGGCTATCTCTCGGACTCCAGGTGAGATTGCGCAGAGTTTTGTCGCTTATTATCGGAACCTCTATGAGGAGCGACCTAGGCCTCCTGCTGAGATCAAGGCCCCATTGTTGACGGAGGTGATTCTCTCCACAGTTTCTGACATGGAGAGACGGGAACTGGACGAGCCTATCAGGCTTGAGGAGGTCAAGGCTGCAATAGCGGAGTTGGCGACAGGCAAGACTCCCAGCCCTGACGGTTTCCAGGCCGAATTTGACACAAGATTTCAGGGCACTTCGGCCCCCCACCTCCTAGCCATGTACGAGGAGGCTGAAAAGACAGGGGGCTTCCCCCCAGGCTGGGATCAAGCCACTATGGGGGTGATCCCAAAGATTAGGCCCCCCTCGTGGGACTGTTCGGCATACCGCCTCATATCACTTCTTAATATGGAACTCAAGGTCTTCTCTACGGTATTGGCCCTGAGATTGAAGAGGTTGCTGCCCTCATTGGTTCACCCTGACCAGTGCGGTTTTATGCCTGCTAGAAGCACCCGGCACTGTATTAGGCGATTGCATGTGGCTCTGGCTCACAGGGCCCTCCTAACCTCTCCCCTGGCGCTTCTGCTATTGGACTTTGTAAAGGCATTCGATAAAACAGACTGGTCGTACCTGCGGGGAGTCCTCGCGAAGGCTGGGCTTGGGCTGTGGTTCTGTGCATTGGTGGGCCTCCTTTACTCCAATCCATCAGCCCGGGTGCAGGTCAACGGGCAATCTCGGAACAGTTTCCTATCCACAGGGGAACCCGCCAGGGATGCCCCCTCTCCCCGCTGCTCTTTGGCTTGGCGATGGAGCTGCAGGCGAAACTAATTCGGGAGGATCCCCTGGTCGAGAGATGGTCATGGCCTACCGGGAGGGAGGACCGTATCGCATTATACGTGGATGACGGACTCCTGTTCCTGGCCAACCCAGCCAGCAGTGGACCAGGGTGCTGCAGTTGCTGGGACTGTTTGCAGAGGCGTTGGGTTTAATAGTTAACTCTAGTAAATCTTTATTGATTCCGCTCAGTCATTTCAGGGACTGCTACAATTGGCAGCACACCATTCCTATCCGGCGCAAATAGCTTCCGATACCTGGGAATACAAATAGTTCTGTTACCGGAGCTGGCATGGTCTCTGAATGTAAAGCCCCTAACCAAGCGGGTCAAGGAAGACCTCCAGAGATGGAAGTCTCTTCTGCACAATATCCTCGGTCAGATAGCATTATACAAGATGATGGTACTCCCCCAGTTCCTTTACCTACTTAAAAATTTACCCTATCACGTCCCCAGGTGGTGGTTCGCTGATTTGGAGACTGTGGCGCAGCAGTTCTTGTGGCATGGCTCCCGCTCCCACCTGGCACTTCGGGTCTGTCAAGATGACGTCTATGAGGGTGGTCTGGGGATGTCCAATCTTTACTTTTACGACCTGGCAATGCATCTGCAGGTGGTTAACGACTGGCTGGGGAAAGTTGGTCGGACCCCACCTATCAATTGGAGCTTCTGACAATAGGCTTCCCTGGTTTGTTTGGGACGCTATACGGCAACCCCCTGCCACGTAAGATTCCTGAGGTGACAAGGGTGGTGCTCACGGGGTAGAAGGCGGCGCAGCGAGTGTCGGGTGGTGGCGTTGTCTCACCCAACTGACCCCATTATGGCAGGGTTCATGGCTGAAGGAAGTCTCAATGCTTCAGGGGTTCCATAAATAGGATCTTGTTGGGATATCGTCGCTCGGCGACGTCTGGGTGGGTCCTTTCGGGAACTCCAACAGCACTTCTCGCTCAACCAGACTCAGTTTTATAAGTACTTACAACTCCAAGGTGTACATTCAGGTAGGAACGTTTCTCCCAGGTTTCAGCCACGTGGAAGCCAAGACTCTTATGGGACACCTGGGCAAAGGGGGGTATCTCGTATATACCACATGTTGACTACTAATGCATCACAGCCACTTGATAAGCTTTGAAAACGATGGGAGCAATGGGTGGGTACGATGGCAGGCGAGGACTAGAGGGACGCCTTGATGGCCCCAAGACTGTAGACTATGACCTCCCGTCTCAGACTGGTGCCGACTTATTTTCTCCAAGCTGCATATCTCTCCCCCGAAAGGCTCCACAAGGTGGGTCTTTGGCCGCAAGCGGAACGTCCCCGGTGTGCGGGCATGACAGCTGATTTTTTTCATATGGTGTGAGCATGTCCTTATATTACTACTTACTGGCACGCAGTGTTGGCGGAGGTGTCCTGAGTCTTGCAGTGGAGATCGAGCCCGCCCCTTTGCCAATCTTACTGGGGGTTCTTGAGGGGATGGGATCCAGCAGGGTTGAGCGAGCCTTTGTGGGGATGGCTTGTTTGGTGGCCAAAAGGGACATTGCTTCAGGCTGGAGAGCAGAGTCGGCTCCCGCGCTGGTAAAGTGGTGCCGGGGGATCGACTGGTGCGCCTCAGAGGAAAAACTTGTCTATGCAACAAGGGGCTGCCCTGCCAAGTATGAACGAGTGTGGGGGAGATGGATGGGATCCCGGGAGGATGGAACCGGGTGTGACCCATTGGTATGAGAAGGGGGACACGCACCCAGAACTTCATGGTGGTTACTAGTCCAGTGTCTATGATATATCTTTGTAATGTTCAATTTGTGGAGAGCAATTGTGGCCAGTTGTGTAGTGCTGTGTTTTTTCCTTGTTCTTCAACAAAATCAATAAAGCTGCTTATAAAAAAAAATTGACCTAGCAAAAAGGTCTCACCTTAGAAATCAAGCACAAAATAGATGATAAAGACCAAACATATATTCTCTAAACACATAAAATCCTCAATTCCCAATCTATCACAAATATTACTACCACTACAATATATAAAAGGACCACTGGCTCAAAATTTGGAAAAAACTGTTTTAATCATCATTCCGTCCCATAGCAATTTACTTCAAACACAGATTCTAAAAGTATATATGCTCCTCGAGGTTATAAATGTTAAAAACAACCTCCCTCCCACTAACACAACTTAGACCATTCAATAAAACAAATAAATAATATCCCAAAGGAAAAAATCATAGTCCCTCCACAAATACAGCAATAAAATGATGTTGAACTGTATCTTATTTCACCAAATACCCAAATAATACAAACTTAAACATTCATCCGCATACAGGCCTTTTCACAGATTGCAATGACTTAAGGCGTCAACGCGTTTTGGTGGCTAACAGATTGAATGCCACCTTCCTCAGAATGAAACAACATACACTCTCCCCAATAGAACAAAAAAACATGTAAAGAAAGATCAATTTTCCATTTCATATCAAAACATGTCTCTATATTTGTAAACAGTTAATGTTAATCTAAAAGTCATATTTATACCCCATGATGCACGCAATTTTGCAATCACATATATTGAAGTGGCAGTCTCTCAAATATCTGTGAAGCATATTACAATCCCAAATTTCTGGCTCCATAACATTGATAAATAATCACATATATTATAGTGGCAATGTCACTTTAATACCAACACAACATCTTAAAGTCCCACATCCACACTCATTCACCCTGTATACAACCTCCAAACACGTATATATCTACAATCTCAACCTCATGACAAACATTTTGAAGACTCACACTAAAATAATCCACTCAGTCTTCTCATCTCGTATACATCTTCACACAATGCTAATCACACATCTAATTGGTTATCTTCAGTTCTATCCATACTTCTAATAGATTGGCAGTAGCAATCCCCCTTACCTTCTTCATATATAAAACTTCAAATTTAAAACACTACAACAAAGGATGAGGTCCTCTATATCTAGAATATGCGCACTTCAATAATGCAAACTTGCAAGTTTTAAAGGGGAGTAGAGTCTGTATATATGGTAATATATGCAGTTGATGATATTGAAGCTACACTACATGGCCCCTAATAAAAAGATAAGAACAAAGCTATTTAAAGTATCTTTTCACAAAAGTTTTGACTATTTCTAACCTGTCTCAAACAAATATTTTTAAAGTTAAGTCCACCATCATTTTGCATTCAATCCACACAAAACAGATATCTTCAATATGTTATCACGATAGGTTGGCTCCACCCTGACTACTTTCAAAATACCAATGCTAGAGTCACAGTATCTATTTAACATTTAACAGTACTATTTTCTGTATACTCAGGATAATGTGAAATGGAAGAAGGTTTTAAATTTAAAGAAAAAATGTCTAAGAACAGAGCTCCATGCAGAGCTTTTGATTGTATATGTGAATTCTGGAGTGAATCATATAGTTCTAAGGGTAAGGAATGAAGTTGGCCTATTTATTAAAAATAAATTGTTCTTAGAAACACTGAGGCACATTTATAACCCTCTTGCGTGGCTGTAGCATCATTTTCTTTTATGCTACAACGGCACAATCAGTCCCCTAAACAGCGCTGCATTTACAATCTGGCACAATAGTACCACTGACCCCGTTTGTAAAGCCTTGCTCCTCATTAGACCTGCTCCAGGTATAATGTCTGGAAGGAAGGCGTTCCCCAGCAAAAAGGGCTGCAGAAATGGCACAGGAAAATCTACAAGATTTCAGTGCACCGTTCTGTGCCATCACAGCTTAATTTATTTAACGCCTGCTCAGGGCAGGCGTTAAAGTGATGCTGTGATGTAGTCAATGTCCCCCACCCCAGCATTACTGGACTAGCATTAACATTTTTATGCTAGTCCTGCACTGCTATGATTTTGCGCCACAACTGCATCAGAATATCTCATGCAGCTGTGGACACTGTGCACCAGGGAGCACTGTACTGTACTGTAAATACAGAGCTCCTGTGGCGCCCTTAGGGGGAGCAGGGCAGCACAAGAACACTGGCCCATCTATCACAATGCACTAGTTTCTTGTAAAAGAGTCCCATGGTCATTATAGCAAATCACTGTAGCTGGGGCTGGATGTTGCTTATTACTGAAACAGCTCAAGAAATGGTCTTGATTGCGAAACAGATCATTGAATAGTTAGAGCTATGGATAAAGAAAAGAATGGCACTAGATGATGCAAAGAAGAAACTAGAACAATATAATCAGGATGTAGATGGTTATAGAGCATACTTAAGAAAAAACAGCTAAATGAAAAAAAAGATGTGAATAGATTTAGTAAATAGCTGTTATATCCGTATCTCCAAAACAACTATTATCAGGAGAGGAATAAACATCCAGTAGAGAGATAATTCAGTGATAAACCACTTTACACAAGAGAAAGGAAGAAACAGGTGACAATTTTGGAGTTGTCAGGATCTAGTATTGAGGAGGGGACTCCCAGACATGAGAACGGGGAAAATCAGAGATAGAGTAGTGACAAAGGTATTTTTTAGGAACAAAAAATGAAATGAGGACAGAGGAACCACGCATACAGGGGGAGGAAATGGTTCATGAGACGGCAACCTCCTCAGGAGTATATTCGTACCAGGAAAAAAGGTATGGGAAGTAGACAAGGCCCCTAGAGGAGAGGTACGTTTTAGAAAAAGGGTTGAGTTTTGTTCTCACAAGTAATATTAATAAATTGGAGTTATAGAGAGACCTATGGGCTTTTGTTAGGAAAATTTGATTAAAAATGTTTTTCAAAGGGAGTTTTGAGGAACATATAATTAACATCTCAGGCTTATGCCTGAAATCCACCTTTAACCCAAGAATAGCACAGGTAGGAAATAAAATAGAGGTTTTCAAGAAAGTAGTGGAGAGCAGTAGTCACCAGATCAAGCGAGCAGATAAAGGTGGAGAGGTGGTATTATTAGATACGAAAGATTATGAAGAAAAAGCCTATAAATTGCAATTAGTGGAAGAACATTATCAGAGAGTTCAGGAGAATAGGTTTCAGAAATTGGAAAGAGAAATTAGAACCCTGATAGTGGAGGCAAAAAGAAAAGGTTGGATTTGTGAGAATTAATATAAATTTCTTTTGAATCATAACCCAATTGTTCCAGTATTTTATGGGTTACCTAAGATGCACAAACATCTCTACGATTCATCTTTGAGACAGATTGTGCCTTGCATTGGCACAATTTTAGAGCAGTTAAGTAAATATGCAGACTCCTCCTAAACCCACTGGTTAGTAGATTAAAATCTTATATTAGAGACTCAGAACACATTTTCTCCCTAGAGGCTTTCTATACAAATATCCTACGAGAAGACACAATAGATGTGATCAAGAATATTTTGAGGGAGATGGATGTAGGGGGAGCAAATAAAGAGTTTATAGCCAACTTTGTCTCTATGGTTTTAAAAAATAATATCTTCCTGTTTAAGGATGAATTATAGTGTCAGTTAAAAAGTACCACAAAGGGAGCAACTTGTGCTCCGAGTCTGGCTTGCTTGTATGTAGAAGAGTTTGAAAAGAAACATTTAAAATCAGGTTGCCCCTTTTTATGAGCTTATATACTACAGTGGTACTGCTTTATTGATGGTATTTTCTTTATGTAGGAAGGAACCAGAGAACAATTAAAGGAGTTTTTAGTTTTGGCTGAACCTAGGAGATAAAAAATGAGATTTACTGATAATGCTGACTACAGTAGAGTAGATTTCTTGGATATTTCTATAAAAGATGTGGACCAACACTTAGGTGTTGAGTTGTATACAAAGCCTACAGATCAAAGCAACTTATAACATTACTCAGGCTATCACCCTAAGACTCAGAAAGATAGTATACCCTTCAGTCAATTTCTTTGTTATGGCAAAATTGTACTTCTCTTGAAGACTTTTATAAATATTTTGAAGGTTTAAAGAAAAAGTTGAAAATTAGGGGATGCACATAAACTCATAAACCAGGCATTCAACAGAGCACAATTTTATAAAAGGGATAGTATTTTTGAGGAATTTAAAAAGAATGAGAAGTTAGATAGAATTGTATTTGTGAGTCAATTTTCAGGTATCAGTAACCGAATACAAAATGTGATTAATCAAAATTGCATTTCTTGGATGATAGTGAAGAATTTAAACTTGAGATACCCCTATTTGCTTTAAAATGGAAAACAAAATTTAAGAAATTCCTTAGTACATAGATATAGGGAGGAGAAAAGGCAGGGGTAGAAAAGTTTAGAGATGATGAAAGTGATAGTTAATTACAAGTGTGGGAGCTAATTCTGTAGAATATCAAGAGGTTATATTTACTGCCTCCACTTTTAACAACTGTCAGAGTATTAATGTGATTTAGCTCCTTTTCTGCTTGTGTGAGCTGGAGTATATTGGTGAGACCAGTAGGGAATTGAGGTTGAGAATATGTGAACATAAATCAGATATAAGAATTAAAAAAAAACTGAATGTCCCACCAGTGGACCACTTTTTAGAAACAAATTATGTGTGCACATATTTAAGGTAGTTCATAGTACAAAAGGTAGGGAATAAGAGAAAGGGGTCAGAAATATATTTTTTCATAAATTAAGAGAACAATATAGCATCTCAAGAATTCAAGAAGGAAGGGTTTAAATCACAGAGAGGAATGGGATCACTTCTCTTTTTAACAATAAGCCCCTCAGTGTTTGCAGCTGGAATAAGAATTTAGTTATATCTTTCCCAATTGCATTAAATGTATTAAGGATGACAGTATAGACTAAACTAATTGGTCTAGGGTAATATAGAGGTGATAGGGCCAGGGTGAGACCTATATGGTAAGATATCAAATTGGAATAGGTTTGGCACTGATTGTTTTAAAATAGCCCACATTTTGTGGGATAGGGGTTTGTGTTAGTTGAAAAACATAGAGAAGAATGGGATTGCTTCTCTATGTCAAATAAAAAAACGCCCCTAGTGTTTCTTGTTGGAATAGGAATTTTGTTACACTTTTCTTATTTGCACGAAATATACAAAGTATGATAGTATATAATAAATTGATTGACCCAGAGGCATATTGAAGTGATAGTTATAGAGTCCATTTTGTGCTAGGCACATGTGGTAGGAGATTAAATAAGCACCTGGTAGGGTATTGACTGTTTTAAGATGGCCCCTAGAATGTGGGCTAAACGTTAGTAGTAGGGGAGCCAGACATATATGGTAGGAGATTAATCAAGCAATTCATTAGATATTACCTGTTCTAAGATGCCCTTACAATGTGGGATTAGAGCTTGTATTAGTCAGATTAGTGTTGAAGGTACGCACTTGCATAGTGATGTTAAATATGTTGCATCATGGTGATGGTATGTTCTTCCGTTGGGATAAATAAATGCACTGAAGAGGAGATAGGCCATGATTATGAGTTTTTCCAGTCTGTCTACCAAAATGGCGGCAGCTGCGATCTGACCGCTGATGGGATGGCAATTGGACCGCTGTATTGCTAGTCATGCTGGCCTATGGAGTGAAGACCTTAGCGTTTCCACTGGCACTGACAAGCAGCACAGACCGTAACAGTAATGAGGCAGCACAAACAGGCAGGCAATCCTATGTTTTGCAGTCAGATACATTACTAGGTTGCACACCACCAATATGACCATGGCCGGCCAACTACCATGTGACAGAAGGTGGAAATGGGGACCATAAAGGGATCAGCTCACCTGCAGACAGCCTTACCCCTCCAATGCTGCCACGGAACCCTTCACACACGTCCTGCCACTGTTGTTGATCATCAAAGGAGCACAAAATCAAACTCACACCAACCTCTGTCATCAACCTTATTAGCCGACCGTAGTGCTTCTTACCATGTACACAGTCTAAATCATACATGATCACAGACACACTCACAATCACAGTACGCCCCCTTTTGGCTGGTTACTCACACTGCACAGCAACACTACACAAAAACACATGTCCACACATCTCAGACGCAGGGATAGAGAAAGCTACACAACATTGTCTCAAACATCACCAACAGCACACAAACATCACATCTACCAATACAACTCACATACTCACATTTCACACAGGCCATGGACTATTGTCACACACAGCACACATATGTATTGATGTGGCAAATGGACAACTAGACAAATAACACTACACTAGGGATGGGGCCATCAGAAGCATTCATGGAAGGAGGCTGCACTGGGACACCAATCAATTTGCACAGGCCCCTAAAACAACATGTGCACAGGAAATAGCCCTACATGTATCTCAGGGACAAACAGTATTAGACCCAAATGTCATGCCTCCCTGCACAATGTGGAAGTCAAAAGTTAACAAAGCACATACAACTCCAACTGCATGTGACATTCCTGCACAGGAACATTCCATGTCTGCACAAACAAAACTCAAGCTGACACAAAACAGATGAATCCATAGGCCGCATCAGAGGCTAGGTCTAACACCATCCATGCTCACATTGGACAACACAAGATGAAATACTGAGCATAACACACAGTGCACAATGGCATGACACCACAATTGCATTTACACCCATATATCCAAACCCTTCTCTTGGGAGACACCACCACTGCCCACAGAGTCAGAGACTGAAGACAACAGCAAATGGAGCAGCAAGCAGGCATAAACACACACAATTGTAGCCACACAACAGAAGTCACTCAGGAACAACATTAAGGTAGAAATGGAATTGTAGAAAAGGAATTGCAGGACAAATGAATAACCAAATAGAAATAAATGTTTAGGTTTAATGAACAATATATATTTGAAGTCTAAAACCATTGGGCAATCCAATAATAGCACAGTGGTGTGCCTAAACTTGACTCCCAACTACCAGAAAACCTCCACAGGGAGGGGCATTGATGGGAAAGGCAGGGACCCCAGGGATTATCCAGGGGGTGTGGGGGTTGGATTTGGGAGAGGTATGTTTGGGATTGAGCTTGGGAGGTGTGATCTTCTTTTTGGGAGGGGTGGGCTTCTTCTTGGGGGAAAGGTATGGGTGCTTGCAGGGGGTAGGGGAGGCATGGGAGGGGGAAGGGAGGGGCTGAGAGATGATTGAGCACCTTTGGGTTTGGACAGGGTGGATGAAACAGGACAAAGGTTAAGGTCAAACATAAATATTTTCTTAGATGACCAGAGACAGTCATCCAAAGGGGGTTGGGATTTGGAGGACGAGGGAGTGGTTGTATGCTGTGTTGGTGTGAGTGACATGGGTGCATACTTCTGGGAGGTATGCTTGTGTGTTGTGTGTGTCTATTGGGTGGGTGAGTAAGTATACTTGTGTGTCTTGGGGACTGGGAGGTGGAGGTATCAGGGGATGGAGTTGTGGATGTGTGCGTGGATGATGTGATGGTGACTGTGGGTTGGCTGGATGTGGTGGATATCTGTATGTCTATAGTTGTGGTATCTGTGGGTGTGGGTGTAGTGCCTGTGGTAGCTGACTGTGGGTCTGCTGGGGTAGTGTCTGCAGGTATGATGGGTGCAGTGGGTGTGTCAGTCAGTCACTGTTGGTATTATGCCTGTGGATATGCCTGATGTTGTGTGTGTGTGATGCTGGGGGTGGTAGGGCTGTCTTGGGAAGTTGTGATTATTATTGTATCTATGGGTGGATGTTGTGTGCTGGTGTGTTTTGTGGTACTTGTGTTTGTGTGTGCTCCTCTTGTGTGAGGATGTGGATGCATGCAGATCTGTATGGGTGCTTTGGGTAGGTAGGGAAAGGGGGATCTGGAGTGGGGGACGGAAGGTGGGGGGTGACTGGTTGCCATCAACGTGGAGGTCAGAGCCTGAAAAGATCTCAGTAGGCCAGACATTGCATCATGATTGCCTTCCAGTAATGTGTTAGTTTATTGCAGTTAGGTGGCCGATCCCTGGATGGCATTCACAATGACTGACCCACAGAGACACTTCTCGGGAGGTCAATAGCCTCCTCACTGAGGGCAGCAATGGTAAAAGGGGCTGGGGCAGAGGTACCTGTGGCAGAGGAGATTCCAACCCTCTTGGGTGAGCAGGCATGGCCAACTTGGTGGGGAGCAACAGGGAAGGCAGTGATTGAACGGGGTGGCAGACGAGAATGGTACTGGGGGATGCCCTGAAGATTCCACCACTAGGGACTGGCCACTGGAGGAGGAATCTGATGTTGATAAGGATAATGTTGTGGTCTCTCTTGTGGCACTCCCCTCACCCTCCAGGCCAGTGAGTCCCGCTGTGTCAGTGGTATTTTGACCCAAGGTCCCTTGGCCAGATACTTCCATACCCATCTCTGCCCCATCTCTTTCACTTTATGGTGCTGATGCTGCAAATACAAAGAAAAATAGGGTCATCACAGGTCCATCATCACACTTGAACACAGCTCTGATTAACACACATTAACATTATGTCAAACTGGTCACAGCAACAAATTCCACCTAAGTGGTCCATCCATGTGCCACACCATATGCATGCATGCCATCTAAACTGTCAGTAGTTCCCCACAGGAAAATTGGGATCTCATACAACTGCAATTGCATGCATGAAGTTGTGCAAGCACAATGACCATTCAACCATCAGGAGACACCATCATCCTCAAAGCTTTCCTCCTTGGAGCAAATCCCATCCTCCTGTTGGCACAAAAGAGTAGGCCAACACAAAACACATTTCCACAGATCCCATAAGGTCATGCACACATCTTTTTGTCACATACATGATGACCCAACAATGATGACTGATGAAATAAAATTATGTTATGTTGATGAAAGCAGTATAATATCCTGAACAAGGTGACATGGAAATACCTATGTAACACCAGAAACATATCAACAATGTAGACTTCACCAAGTAATATTTGTTCCAACAGATTCAAGGAGGTAGGATAACTGTTGCTCAGATAGGCACATATGTGGCATGGAAACGAACACTAAGGATATCATGTGCAAGATGTCTGGGAGAGATGTCCCCAAATTCCACAACACAGTGAATCAGCAAGCTCCATGGTTATAACCATCAATGTCTGGCACCCCTTACAATGACATACACTGAGTGCTTCAGTAGAAGGCATTGATCCATTGCATGTTGGAGAGACACAGAAATTAGCAAGGACTTGTAGAAGGCTCTCAACATATTGCCCAATGGGAAGATATATCGCTGTCTCCATTTTGGTCCTGCAAAGCCCTATGACTGTTTGTACCCAATCACAGGTGATTTCAACATAACTGCAAGTCACTCAATTCTGCATACCAACAGTCAGCTTACATACCTTGGCCATTACACATGCTTAGACCAAAAGTCTAAACGTAGATCAAAAGTCTAACTTTACTCATAGTAAAGTTAGACATTTGGTATAAGTTTACCTTTGTGAATCAGGCCCATGATGTGTACATCAAACCATGGTATGGCAAACCATGGGGGTCACATGTGACCCTTGTGTCATTAGCAGCTGTGACGTGTACTGGTTTGCTTGTCCATCACTTCTAAAATGTCTTGTCACATTTTATCATTGATATGCATCATGTATGTAGCTGAGGGCAGAATCGCTAATGTCAGAATTAATTTCTTGTCATACATAGGTACCCAGGTAGAGGGAGAATGCAGCAACCACCTGTCTACCGTCCACAGCCAGACCTACAGAGCATGGAAGAATGCCATGTCATACTCCTATATCGTCTGAATCTGTAAACAATAGTGGACTTATGTCATCTGGTGGAGCCAGATCTGATGCTAGCTATTAGTTTTTCAACCAGCATACCACCCATTGTACAAGTCCTGTCAGTATTTCTCTTCCTCGCCTCAGGATTCTTCCAACATATAGTGGCCCTAGCTGCTGGCATGTCTCAAAGTAAGTTCAGTCTGGTGTTGAAGGATGTCCTCTCAGCAATGTTGAAACACATTCACTGCTACATCCGGATTCCCTGATGTGAGGATTTACCCCATATGAAGTCTGACTTTTATGGTTTTGCATGCCTTCTACATGTGGTGGGGGCTATTGACCACATGCCAATGAACAAGTATACTGCAACCGAAAATGCTTCCATTCCATGAATGTCCAAGTTGTATGTTTGGCAGGCCTATACATTTCACAGTTCTGTGCCCGTTATCCAGGTTCAGTCCATGATTCCTTCATTATGCAGAATAGCATAATATCACAGCTGATATCACAACTGTACCCAGAAAGGGCCTGGCTGGTTGGTAAGTCACATTTGTCCTGTTTGTGTGCGTGCAGTATTTGGTGCCACAATTGCTACTGGTGGACTAATTGTTGCACATATGCCCATTCCTAAACTGGTGAGTCTGCTTATCCAAACCGTTCACGGTTGTTGACGCTAATAAGGGATCCAACTACGCCAGCAGAAGTCTGCATCAATGAGGCCCATGGAAGAACAAGTTTGGTAGAGGAACAGGCTTTTGGACTCCTGAAGGCCAGATGTCTGGACCAGACTAGTGAGCCCTCCTCTACTCAGCCAGAAAAGTGTATAAAATAACTGTTGCATGCTGCATGCTCCACAACCTCACCCTGAGGAGGAATATCCCATACATCCCAGAGGTGGGGCAGCCCACAGTGCCAGTGGGTGAAACTCATGAAATGTCAAGTGAGGATGACAGTGGTGAAGAGGAACCAGCTGACTTGGGAGAAGATCTCTTCAACAGCTACTTTTCTTGAGTGTAAGTACTTGTGTGACATAGTGACTGTGACTGTACAAAGAACTGTAGTTGTTATAGTGTGTGTAGTGGAGTATTTTTTACAAGAACTGGGGAGCTATTACTCTGCAATGTTCAGCCAAAAGGCACATGGAGGATTAGCCTATGACATATCCCCACCTTGATGTAGCTGCATCATTTGTGGCAGTCTCATTGCAAATGTAAGTTCCTTTCCAGATGCTTGCCATATGAATTGGTTATTAGTAATTTGTGAAATCCCATACTCCACCATGACATCCTCATGTGGGCATTTCAGAGTTGTGACATAGGCAGGATTCTGATACTGTTCCGACATAGGATGTGGACATGGATTGTTCCAGGTAATGTAGGTCACAGATTTGGGGTGTATGGGGATGCATGTACCAGGCAGCATGGACAGTGTTTAGGTGGACGGTCTGAAGTGCAGATTGTACTTGTTTAGTGTGCTGCGGTGCGTCGATTGCATCGTGTGTGAGCATGTGGTCATGAAATCTGTTGTCATCTTGTGCAAGCAAGGCATTCACCCTTCACATAGGCTAATCACTCTGTTTGTATGACCAATATGTAGCTGTAGATGTGATACTTCATTGCAGGCCACAGTGCCTGTGGCAGAACACTGACACTGTGTTTGTGTCATACCACCAGATGAATGGACATTGCATCATGATGTGTCTGTGATCATGGACTGTTGTACTGCCCTCTGCCTGTACCTTGAGGTCTGTGAGGTTATATTGCTTGGGTGTGGTATGTGATAAGACTAAAGCTAGTGTCACCATCCGCCTTTCGGTTTGGTGATCCTACAGCCCAATTTCTGACAAGGCCCTTCCCTCCATGGTCTGGGGGGCTGCACCTTGGTCTGTGTGTCTTGACACAATTTTAGGCACCCATTCTTGGCTATGACAGTCTAGACATATAGACAACCTGTGTGCTGTAAAGTGGAATATGATGTTTGTTGCGACCACACACTTGTACCAATGTGTTTGTATGTTGTTCGTATTCCTTAGCAGGACACTGCACCTGTTACATATCCCTCCTTGCACTAGCATCTTGTGGCTTCATCATTTGCTTCACATGGTCTTCCATCTCAGCATAGCACAATTTTAATCAGAAGCAAGCAGACACAAACTTTGTATTAGGTGGTACTTATTCTAAATTTGTGACTAGAACAACACTTAGGTATATGAAAGAACAGATTAGTGAAGGGTTCAGTCATGGTGGATGAAATCATTGTAGCAGATGCCACATCATTGCAAGTCCAAAGTCCAGTGTACTTTTCCCACTGGAAACGGTAGGTGATTGAGGAACAGTCAACAGAGTGAACATATGGCACACAAAGGAAGTCATTTGGGAAGAGGTCACTTGCTGGCAGTGGAAGGTGTCTTACCATCTGCACCTGGAATCTTCACTGAATGTCCCCGCTTGTGTGGGATGTGATCTGCTGCTACAGAGGCAGGGGTACCTGAGGTGGGGTCTTCCGCTGACAGAATCTCCCTTCCAGTGGCTGGTACCCATGTTGAGGTGTCAGGTATAGACATGTCAAGGGAAAGGGTGGAGTCTTGCCATTAATCCCTGCTCAGCGTGATGTTGGTTTACCTCAGCACCCCTGTTAGGGAAACCATGTTGGTATTGTGGGCCTCCCACTGTGCACGCACTTCCTGTATGAATTCACTCTGCAGCTGCTTCCTTTCTCTGAGTGCAGCTAGTACCTGGCCCATCACGCCTTGGGGTTCCTGACAGACCCCCAAGACATGGCTGATGGTGTCCTGGCCAGGAGACTCCCCAGTGGACTCACCCTGCGGGCCCACAGCATCCCTTTCCATACTCTACCCTAACGGGCCTGTGCCCTTGCCACAGTGTGCCCTCTCATACTGGTTCCTGTACCATCATTGTCAGAGATGTTGTGTTGCGACTCAGGCTCCTGGACTGGGGCCACAAGATGGTTGTCAATGTTCTAGGAGTACAGCTTAAGGGGTGCATGGTTGCCCATGATGTTGAGGCTGGTGGGGTCTGCCCAGGCTGCCCAAATGGGCCAGAACCATCCTCCATGTTCAGACGTTCAGGAGTATTGTTATCACTGAAGTCTTCATCCTGGGGGCTTTGTGGCAGTCTGTTCCATTACCTCAGTATGGCCAGTGGCAGCGCGGCTTGTTGATGTGAAAGATATCATGTTACTGGTTGTATTGTGACATCTAACTCAAATCATTTACAGCAACATTTCACAGAGACCTTGTACATAGTTGCCTAGTATGTATATGTATTGTGACAGGTACACATGGTAATGGTTGTTTTGACATGACATTTGTGGAGCATGCCAGCTCTCCTTGCCTGTCATAGCTGCTGAGACGTGAAATACATTGTCCCTTGGGGGGATGGCCAGGGGGTGTCAACTTGCCTCCAGTGCAGGCCACACAGTAGCTAGGCAAGGTATGTTTTTGGCAATTTTTAGGCTTAGTTGAATGTGATACAGGCAGACCGATGAGTTTGTAGTATATGTGACAGAAGTCTTTATGTGGTTAGTGCAGTGTTCATGTGTGTGCTGCCAATACCATCTGTTATGTCTCTTATAGCCTTTGGGATTATTGCTTAGCACACCAGGTAAGCTATCGTACCTGTCCTTCATTCTTCTCATTTTTTTAAACAAACAGTTAGGCAAGCTGTTTCATCTACTACTAGATTTTTTTCTGCTTTAATTGCTATGCACAGAATGACTGTTGAAATAAGAATAAATGCAGAAATCTCATAAGAAATTGCTAATTCTACCAAAATAGTTTTAGAATTGATAACAAAGCAGCTTTATTCTCATGACAAGATGCTAAAACCAAATGGAATGGCTTTAGAGTGCTAGGAAACTACACAAGATGCAGTTTGGCCATACCCAAACGCATCTAGCTGAAAGTAGCTCATGGGAGTCTTCAGACACTGAGGATTAAAAATATTCATAGTGTTTGTTTTGGATGCATAAACAAAATTAATAACATGCTTCATTTTATGTTTTTGCTAAAATAAAGGCACTGCTAATACTTTTACACTTACTGTTTCTGAGGATGATGAGGAAAGTCATAATGAAGATTTGATGAATGAACGAAAACGTTTAGGGGCATATTTATACTCCGTTTGCGCCGAATTTGCGTCGTTTTTTTCGACGTAAATTCGACGCAAAACTAACTCCATATTTATACTTTGGCGTTAGACGCGTCTAGCGCCAAAGTTCATGGAGTTAGCGTCATTGTTTTGCGTGAACACCTTCCTTGCGTTAATGATATGCAAGGTAGGCGTTCCCGTCTTAAAAAATGACTCCGATGCTATTGCGTCGGATTTATACTCCCAGGCAAAAATGACGCCCGGGAGTGGGCGGGTCTAAAAAACCCGCATTAGCGCCGGATTTTAGCGCCTGGGTCAGGGCAGGCGTTAAGGGACCTGTGGGCTCAGAATGAGCCCAGAGGTGCCCTCCCCTGCCCCCAGGGACACCCCCTGCCACCCTTGCCCACCCCAGGAGGACACCCAAGGCTGGAGGGACCCACCCCAGGGACATTAAGGTAAGTCCAGGTAGGTATTTTTGTTATTTTTTTTTTGTGGCATAAGGGGGCCTGATTTGTGCCCCCCTACATGCCACTATGCCCAATGACCATGCCCAGGGGACAGAAGTCCCCTGGGCATGGCCATTGGGCAAGGGGATATGACTCCTGTCTTTGCTAAGACAGGAGTCATTTCAATGGGGGATGGGCGTCGTAAAAAAATGGCGCAAATCTGGTTGAGGCGATTTTTTTGCCTCAGCCTGACTTGCACCATTTCTGGACGCCCATACGCCATTTTCCCCCTACGCCGGCGCTGCCTGGTGTACGTCGTTTTTTTTAACGCACACCAGACAGCGCCGGCGGCTAACGCCGGCTAACGTCATTCAATAAATACGGCGCCCGCATGGTGCTTCAGAATGGCGTTAGCCGGCGCAAATTTTTTTGACGCAAAACTGCGTTGGCGCAGTTTTGCGTCAAAAAGTATAAATATGGGCCTTCATTTTTAATTTCATTACTGGATGGTTTCTTTCCTTCCAGACACAAAGGGGGAAGGGTTATGAAAAACATAATCATGTATTCCTTTGTACTTCAAGATTATTATTTTATATAGACACATATTGTGTTTACCAATATATTTAATAATCCAATTTGGAAGTTGTTACTAATGTATATAACATGGCCTTTATCCTTGTTTATGCTTTGATTCTGCTTTGCTGACTTTACTAGCCCTAGATACAATTTTTTTCAAGGTAGTACATTTGCACCTTTCTGTAACTTTGTTTTCAGTATTGTCAACTGGAAGTAGGTTTTTAGTAGAATAATGAACTCAGTATTGCATTTATGAATGATATATTTTCTCCAAGGATATCCTCCAGGAGAAGAACCTGCCATTCACTCAGAAGCATTTTTGCAGAAAGCAACAGACTTCCGTCATATGTTTAGATTCTATGGACTTATATTGGAAGAACCATATATAAACCTTCCTAAAGTTCATTTTTTAACATAAGGATCCTAAAGATCCCTTTTCTATCAAGAGCTCTGGTCAATTGAAATGGCATTTGTGTTATTATACTTCTGCCTATTTTGCATTAAAGGAATGTTAGAACGGACTCCTTCCTGATGTGTTGTATTATTTTTTAATCACAAAGGACATGACATAGGCCACATTTAGATGGGAGATAAAGATGAGAAGCAGCCAGAAGCAAGACCAATGTATACCTACTGAAGTCAGTATAGACATACTCGGTCAAACCTAGTTTAGAAAGAAAATGTCTTTAATTATGGCACTCCTTTCCAAATGAAATTGAACAATTTAAAAAGCAACAAGGCTAGATAAGAATTGTGAATCAGGAGGTATGTCTCCATGTGCAGTCATTTGGGGCAGATACTGAGGACCAGAATTATCAATATTTGATTCAGCACAACCTGCCCTTCCACAGTACTGGCACACGTAGAAAGACAAAATAGGAGGAGAAATAAAGGTATTGTCTCCTTGTTGTGCCTCTATCTGGAACACATACACTTTTGACACATTCCCAGGTTTACTACTCTTGGTAAATATGGACATTTTGTGAAAAGCATGTGTGAATGCATGGGAACACCTACTCTCTACCCATGTAAGGCATTCCCAGTGCACAGAAAATTAAGGCAGTGACTTGCGCTGCCTTGCTTTTCTTCAAATTTTCCAAACCATGCAGAGTCACACAAGGTCACTTTACGCAGCTTTGTAAAGAAGACTAAAGGGTTGCATTACTCTTGCATCATCCTGCATGATGCAAGGGCAACACTATACTTTGATAAATCTGGGCCTAAATCTTAATTAGTGTTCTCTGCCTCTGTTAATTTTCCAGAACTTCACTTTTGTGTGGTAAAAAATAAAGCACGTTGAAAGCCACATATTAAAATAAGATGGGCACTGGGGACTGTTGGTTATATGATGGAAAAACACATGCCATTGTCACACATGTCTATACATAACGTCCATTATACAACAAATTCCTTCACCATGCATGTCTTTACCATGCATTTTTTTACCACACATATATCTTTACTGCGCATGCCATTACAACAAAAATGTAAGTATTGTCCAGGTAAGTTACTTTTAAAGCTAGATATATATATATGATAGATAGATAGATAGATAGATAGATAGATAGATAGATAGATAGATAGATAGATAGATAGATATGTGTGTATATAGATATGTATATGTAAACATATATCTGTATATATATATACATATATAACTCTGTGTCAATCCATAAGCCTTGTAATGTCATCCACAACACACTAAGCAGAAGCCACTGCTTCTAAAGCAGTAGACTTTTCCATAACAAGCACCTAAATATCATGGGAGGATATCACTTGTCTCATGGTGGGCTGTGAATAGTCAACAAATGAATTGTATGTTGCCAACTGAATCAGGTGGGTATTCAGCTTTAATACCATGTGGCAATTTTATGACTCACATTATATAGTTGAAGAACCTGGTCATATTTAGCCATTTCACCAATGTACTTGTAATTACATGTATGGGTGGGCTGGTGAATGTGTGCCAACTGGCCAAAATCATGAACAGAGAAATGCTCCCAGTTTTGTGAGCATGTATACTTCCTGCATGTTCATGAATTTGACAGTGAGCAATTTGTTGCAATGGAACACACTACTCTGGACTCTTTGGAGTATTCTTACACTCATGCTCCTGAGGAATTCTTTGCAATGCTATTGAATTGTACCACAAGGCACAGTGTCAAACTTGTACATTTCACTAAACAATTGGACTTGTTTATAGACATAGGTGGTCATTCTGACCCTGGCGGTCTTTGACCGCCAGGGCGGAGGACCGCGGGAGCACCGCCGACAGGCCGGCGGTGCTCCAATGGGGATTCCGACCGCGGCGGTAAAGCCGCGGTCGGACCGGCACCACTGGCGGGGTCCCGCCAGTGTACCGCGGCCCCATTGAATCCTCCGCGGCGGCGCAGCTTGCTGCACCGCCGCGGGGATTCCGACCCCCCCTACCGCCATCCAGATCCCGGCGGTCGGACCGCCGAGATCCGGATGGCGGTAGGGGGGGTCGCGGGGCCCCTGGGGGCCCCTGCAGTGCCCATGCCACTGGCATGGGCATTGCAGGGGCCCCCGTAAGAGGGCCCCTAAATGTATTTCACTGTCTGCTGCGCAGACAGTGAAATACGCGACGGGTGCAACTGCACCCGTCGCACAGCTTCCACTCCGCCGGCTCGATTCCGAGCCGGCTTCATCGTGGAAGCCTCTTTCCCGCTGGGCTGGCTGGCGGTCTGAAGGCGACCGCCCGCCAGCCCAGCGGGAAAGTCAGAATTACCGCCGCGGTCTTTCGACCGCGGAACGGTAACCTGACGGCGGGACTTTGGCGGTCGGCCTCCGCCGCCCGCCAAGGTCAGAATGAGGGCCATTATCTACTTAAAGATTATAATCTTCATGAAGGTGAGATTGGGTAAATTCCCATACAATCTTCTCACTAACAAACCTGTAGGATTTATTGTGGAGTCATGAAGTACTGGGTTTTTCAGAACCCAGTGGTGCCAGGGAACACACCCTAAGACTTCGAGTCCTTCCTGTTTCAGACTACAGAAACACAGAGTCTTCTTGGTGAAGTCAAGGATCTTGTTTATTGGCTGCAGCCAGTAACAGGTATCCTAGAAGTACAACACAGTGTATATTCTCAGGAGACTGCTGCTCTTGCAAAGCTAACCTTCTCTTTTATACAAAATATTATGCTTTGGGCAAACATTCCTTATTTTACAGTTGACCATTCACATATTTTCACTACAAAGAAATAGCAGGGTTATGATGACAAGCCCATATTTCAGTTTGTCCAGCCCTCAATCAATTACCCGGCAAGGCTCAGTACTTTCATCAGATATCAACGGACCCCCAATATAAACAGGCACCTCCTCCTTGTAAAGCAAGTCATAAAGAAAGAAACAGGGACAGGTGTGTGTAAGATTAGGCATGGTTTGTGTGTGATGAAAGGTTTTATGATGTGTTGTGCCTTGATACTAATCTCATTCGGCCACTGGGAAAGAAACTGGCCGAACAGGTTTGGCTTCAGGCAGTGGAGTCAGCTTGCCCAGGTCACAGAGGAGTCAGCAAAGATGTACGTGTCCTTCAGACTCGTTTTCGGCATTAGTCATTGGCCTATGTGAGGGCAATCACAAAATGGCTGTCGTTTAAATGGAACCCGAGGGTTCAGGACGGAAACTCTGATATTCGGGTGATTTCGTTACCCGAATATGAATACAATGCTTGTGCATACTATTCTAATCATTCTCGGTCTGCTGATACCAAAATCGTTGTGATACGACGATGCTTATAACACGGGTCTAGAATTTTCAGTACCACAGACCCTCCTTTTGCCCTTACATAGGCAATAACCTATACTCACGCTAATCTGAGTCCAGGTCTATATTCATAAAGTCGTTGAGATGTTGCTGTAGCATCATCCTATTACTTAGCTCGTCCCTTGATACAGGTTTCCTTACACACGATGTAGCACAGAGGCCACATATTGCAGGAGCACACTGTACACACAGACAGGACAGGAAAAGAATGGCTAAGATCATCCCAATGACTACCAGAGTCTTCCATCCCCAGGCGGATATCAGCTCCCAGAACCACCCCATCAATGACCAATCTCCTTTATCCACGTGAATAGACTCAGAGATCTTATGCAGTTTGGAAATGGTCTGGTAGACTGTCGGAGCGTTATCTGGGATGAAAACACAGCAACTTGATTGGATCACTTTACATACCCCACCTCGGTCTGCAAGTATGACGTCTAATGCGACCCTGTTCTGAAGAGTCATAAGGCGATCCGACTGGAGCTCAGCAGTCAAATTACCAAGGGCACCAGCGGTTTCAACTACCGTGGATTCAACCACCTTTGTCAATTGCCTTATGTTCCTGCTGTTAACCATAGGACCCCAAAACGGCAGAATACCCTTTACGAAATCTCCAAATTCTTGTCCTGTAGTGTCTTCTTTACTTATGACACCTCTAACTATCCTTGTCTTATGGTAATCTGCCGCGGCCGTGTAGGTGGGAGGTAACAGGAACGAAACAAAACATGTGCCTGAGAAGTCAGGGGGCAACCATGTATAGGCTCTATTATGGCAGATGAAATAGGTACCCTTAGCTGCTAAGAACGAAGGAGAAGTCTGAGACGCAAAAACATATGTTTCAGTGCAGATACTTTTCCCTAACTGAGCTCTGGGATTCTTGCCATTACCTTGCAGACATAGGTGACCCTGATGGGGTACAATCCAAATCGGGGAGGATCTCTTTGCTCGCTGGTTCCCACTCAGAGTAACTCCATATCCTGTTATGTTCCATCCAATATATGCTAGTGTCTCATCTCTCGGGATAGTCTCATAGGAAATATCTTCCCTAATCATATCTACTATACCCTTAGCTAGAGCACTATTCTTAGGATTATCTTTCACAGAACGTAGGGGGTTGGCTTCATACGCATATATGAACACCATTCTATATGCCCATACAGAACCATTATGGCTGAAAGGCAGGACCAGATAAGGGATACCTTTATCAGTAGTATGAGGCATAAGACCACACACCCAACAGTTAGTTGTGTTCATTACTAATTGGTGTTGGTGTAGAAGCTGAATTAATGAATTGTTGACAAATTCTAATCTTCTGGCAGACTCGTGTTCAGGCAGGGGGTGAAAAGAATGCGAGGAAACAGTAGAAGGAGGTATGGGCTGTGTAATGGGTGCAAATGTCACTTGAAAAGAGAATAAAACATATCCTATTAAAAACGTCATTACATTAAGCAACATGAAAATACATAATATCAAAAATCTTTCTTTGTCATTATTATACACATTCTGGCTTTAAAGTCCATCTGTCTGGCAGGTCTCTCATTCTTGAAAAACTCCATCCTCTCTAATTGCTGCTTGTGGTGGTAGGGTGTTCTATGCTAGGGAATGCTTCTGTCAGTTCAGGGCAACTCCCTTAGACCGACCAGAACTGTCGACCTAACGTCTTCAGCTGCACTCCAAAGACTTGGGCAACCACAACCCTACAGCTGAACCCGGATGGCGGTTCGAAAAGAAAAAAACAAAAATAAGAAAGTTTCTCAGATGAGAGAGCCGCACCTTTAAAAAAAAATAGCAAAGGAACGGAAAAAAATTATTTGTCCTTAGTTCTTGGTCTCAAATTATAACGGCTTTTTCCAGGTACTGTCTGGTTCTGGAACAAGAGTTCAGGCTCTGTAGTGTTCAATTGAATTGACGGTGGCACAGCTTCTTGCAAATTATTGTCACTTTCTCGTTCAGAAATTGTTCCTTTTACACATGCATCGCTAAATGGCAAAAAACGAGGCACAGTCTCAGTCTCAGAGTCAGCGATCCCCTCCTGGACCCACTGGACGTACGGTAGAGGAAAAGGGACCCTCTTGCAGTGTACGCCGTGGATCCAGTTCTTTTTCCCTTCCACTCGAACAGCTGATCTTGTTGAGAGAAGGACGAGGTGGGGGCCAGCCCAACGGGGCTGGTCATTCTTTGTCCGCTGGAAGTTCTTGACCAGCACCCATGATCCAGGATCAATAAGATGTTCTGGAGCTTCAGAGACCTGAGGCAGAGTATCGTGAACCTGTTGGTGTAGAACACGCAATTTAGCCGTCAATTCATACAAATAATCAAGCAGTACAGGGTGTTCGCTCTCACTGAATTTTGTTGGTCTTGGCACTCCCCATATGTTGGCCGGGCGGCCGAACACAATTTCATAGGGACTAAGTCCCACTCACGAATGCACAGTCATTCTTGTTGATAGGAGTGCTAGAGGCAGAGCGTCAGGCCATTTAAGACCAGAGCTTGCTTGTATCTTTGCCAACTTCAGTTTTAGCGTGCCATTATAGCACTCTACTAGTCCAGCTGATTGGGGGTGATTTGCAGCGTGGAATTTTTGCTGGATACCTAGCCCCTCACATACTTTTTTCATCACTCGACCCACAAATTCACTCCCATTATCACTCCAGACCATTCTCGGCATTCCAAACCTAGGGAAGAATTATTTGGCAAGGGCTTTAGCTGTGGATAAGGCAGTGTTGTCTTTTAAAGGATATGCTTCTACCCATCTTGAAAAAGCACAAACAACAACGAGTACGTATTTCAGATTGTTGCACTTTTCCATGTGGATGAAATCTAGCTGCAAAACCTCGAACGGATACGTTGGAGGCGCAAAATGACCAGCTGGAGTTTGGGTTCCCCTACCAGGATTGTATTTCAGACACACCATGCAATTCTTGACCACATTCTCTGCACATTTAGGAATTCCAGCATTTTGCCATACTGGAGCCAACAACTTACAAATCCCTTTCACACTGATATGGGCTATTCCATGAGCCATTGTCACCACTGCAAGCACATACGCATCAGGTAACAACCATCGCTGATGTTCTGACAAGTCAACCCAACAACCATTTTCATCCAATTTACCCGTAATTTCTTTCCACACACTCAACTCTTTCTCTGAAGCTTCAGCTTGAAGAGACTTCACACCCTCTATCGTATCTTCACATATTCCAACGTCACCAACCCATCTTGCGGGGCCTGTAACATACATTCGATTCATCACATCTTTTGCAGTTTCTTTTGCGATTTCGTCAGCAAATGCATTGCCACGACCGACATCATCAGTAACCTTCTTGTGTGCACTGCATTTCACAATCGCAACTTGTAATGGCAAGGTCAGTGACTCAAGAAGCTCATTCACCAACTGACCATGCTGAATTTTAGCTCAATGCAAAGTCAGGAACCCATATTCTTTCCACAATCGTCCAAAACTATGTGCCACACCAAACGCATACTGGCTGTCGGTATATATGGTCACTTTCATTCCTTTCGATAACACACACGCTCTCGTAAGTGCAATCAGCTCTGCTGCTTGAGCTGAATTATGTGATATACGTGCAGCTTCAACAATCGTATGCAAAGTTGTGACAGCATATGCTGCAGTCGTATCACCATTCAGAAGTTTGAAGCATGAACCATCCACCCATAAGGTACCATCACACTTTACAAGAGGAGTATCTTTAAGATCTACTCTCCCTTTCGTTTCTTCTTCTGTCCTAAGAAAACAATCATGTTGTTCAGCATCATCTGTCTCTACTGAAATCGGCAATAACGTGGCTGGATTCAACGTATTGCACCTCTTTATGTGCACATGACTCGCTAACAGTGTCAACTCGTAACCTGACAATCGAGAACTAGTTAAATGCTGTGTCTTGGTCCTGTTTAACAACGTGTCCACTGCATGTGGAACCATCACAATCAACATATTATTCATCACTAACCCAGCAGACTGTCGAACAGAAACAGCTGCTGACGCTGTGGCTCTCAAGCAACTCGGCAATGCTTTAGCTACCGGATCCAAAGTTGACGAAAAATATGTGCATGGGCGCTGCTTGTCTCCAAAAAGACTGTGTCAGCACTGACAATGCACAACCCTCTTTCTCATGGACATACAGTGTAAAGGGCTTACTGTAGTCGGGGGTACCCAACACAGGAGCCGAACACAATGCATTACGCAATTCGGAAAAACTTTTCTGACAATCTTCAGACCACGGAACGGGGTTCGGTGTATCTTTATAGGTCAATGCTACCAAAGGTTTGGCCAGCAAAGAAAAATTCGGTATCCATTGTCTGCAGTATGATGTAATGCCCAAGAAAGCACGTACTTCTCTCTGTGTCCTAGGCACACTCAATTTTGCAATTGCCTGAATTCTTTCTGAGGTCAGTTTCCTTCCCTCCTTCGATAAGAGATGACCTAAGTAGGTCACTTCTTGTCGACAATATTGCAGTTTTGAAAGGGACACTTTGTGATGTAAATCAGATAAATGACGCAACAACGACAAGGTGGCTTCTTTACAAATCTCTTCAGTATCTGTAGCGACTAGCAAATCATCGACGTACTGAATAAGGGTAGCGCCGTCAGGTAAAACAATTGCATCAAGCTGTGTTTTTAAAGCCTGACTATATATTGATGGACTTTCACAGTAGCCTTGTGGAGCGCGTTTGAAGCGGAAACTTCGGCCTCCTAAACTGAAGCCAAAAATATCCCTGCTCTCCTTTGCAATCGGGATGCTGAAGAAAGCATTCTTTAAGTCAATCACCGAAAACCAGGTGGCGGAAGCTGGAATCATAGTCAATAGGGTAGTAATATTAGGAACAACTGGAAACTGTGGCACAACTATTTTATTTACCTCTCTAAGATCAATCACGAGCCTGTAAACAGGTGGCTTAGAGGGGTCAGTACGTTTCAAAACAGGCAGAACAGGACTATTACAAACGTTGCCTCTTGTCTCTTCAATTACATCTTTTTCAATTAAATCATAAATGATCACTAGCAACGCCTTTTCACCTTCACTAGAGATCTTGTATTGTTGAATGCGTGGTAATTTAACATTGGCTTTCAATGTCACAACATAAGGCGGTATTTCCAACAGACCTACGTCATTAGGACCAGTAGCCCAAATGGTATCAGGAAGAAATGACAATTCGGTCGGAAGTTTATCCTTCGACAAATACATTGGAGAGACCATTTTCCTACCCAGTGTAAGTTGTACTCCCGAAGGAGAACACTATAATGTCGCATACAATCTTTTCAACAAATCCAATCCTAACAAGTTTTCACCACAACCTGTCGTCAGAATAAGGGGTGCTTCCAATTCACAAGGTCCAACAGAAAGGGACATAGGACTAGAAATCGGGTTCCTAACCGGGGGGCCAGAAAAACCTACTGAAACATTCATCTCGCCAGACAAAGGTGCGCCAGGGAGTTTTGAGTGCATAATAGAACTCTTTGTAGCACCAGTATCCAACAGAAAAGGCTCCGACACACCTGAGGTAATCACCTTAACATAAGGTCCATTCTGATCTACTGGAACTAAAAAAAACTCCCTCTCTTCGTCTATGGCTGTCCTAGCAATTATTACCTTCCAAGTTCTCATCTTCTGCATAGTAGCCGTCAGCATAGTACTGAGCCGTCCTACCAGACGCGTTATGTTGCTGGTCAAAACTATTCATTGAGTTTTGAGACGGAAAGGAACGCGTGTTCTGGGGATAACTTCCACGTCCTCTACCTCTAGGAGCTTGTTGAACACCTCGACCTCTTGCGCCAGAAGCACCATTCGTACGCTGTAACAAAATAGGACAACTATACTTGAAATGACCCTCTTCTTTACAATATGAACACTGATTGGGACCTACAGGAACACGTGGTTGAGAAAACTCAAACCTTTGCGAGTTTCTCTGGAACTGTTGAGGTTGCTGATAGTTACTCTGACCACCATGTGGCGGATACGCCTGTTGTAAAAGAACCTTCGTCTTTAATTCTTTAGTTTTCTTGTCTGCTCTATCTTTCTCATCTGTATCCCTATTTTCGTAGTACTGTGCAGTAGCCAATATTTGTGCTGAAGAGGAAACGGCCCAAGAACTCTCTGAATCCTTCAATTTCTTACACAGCTCGGCAAGCAAATTGTGCACAAACTTGTCGACGAACAACCGTTGACCACCTTCTGTATTCATATCTTGACCACTGTGGTCGATAAACGTTTCCTCAAACCCGGTGAAGAAATCAGACACTGTTTCATCTTTCTTCTGCTTACACGCAGACAATTTATCCCAATTCACACGCATCGCAGGCATTAAAGTCTTCATGTAAGTAATGATCCTAGCAGGCAGTTCTGCTACCAAAGGCTCAGGATTGGCACCACCAACTTGTCTATCATTTGCAGCACTAATATTAGCCCATGAGTCACCTAACTCTTGTGCATGATCTGTATGGCGAATCAATCCCCACAAAGGCTGTGGAACAACATTCCCAAATAACATGTCTATGTCGGCTAAATTCATAATGCATGAGTCTGCAGTCTGTGATAATTCCTTATAATACCCTGCAGGGTTTTTACAGGGATCAGGCAAAGTCTGCTTAAGGGCTAAAACTTCAGCTCGCTTCCACGGAACATGTACCCAAACACGCTGAAAATTAGCTGGGACAGCATCAATTTGATTAGCAACATCAGCCGAAACGGCGTCCTTCCATACCGGAGGGACTTCTCTTCTTGGGTACTGTCGCACCTTTTTTTTAACAGAGGAGTCATGTTGGAACAATGACTTAGAAGGATCCTTATTCCTAAAGGACAACAACGTCGCAACTGCTTTCTCAACATCGGGACCCACAATTGTGCCTTTTTCAAACTCAAACCGTACACGGCACAAATCAGGCGGATTTGTTTCCAAATCATTATCCTCCAATTCCTCACAAAGGAATGCACACATTTTCTCAAAAACGTATCTTTGTTTCGGTGCTTCCCATTGACGGAAGACTTCCATAACAGACTCTACATCGTATCTTAAAGGGTAAACAACCCATTTACGCGCCATACGGTCAAACATTTCTCTCTCTTGAGAATTAGGCAGTTGACTACGCAACTGTTTACGCTCCGAATCTGGGATCACACCAGACGACCCAAAGAGAGGAAATATAAGGCTGGCAACAGTATCTGTCATTCTCTGTCGGACAGAAGGAGAAGTTGATGAAAGAACAGGAGGAAAAACAGAGGGAGGCAAGGCAGACGCAGACGCAGAGGCGGTATCAGGAAGAACACCAGAAGAGGCAGTCGATGTAGTACATAAAGTCGCAGGAGGTACAGATGGAGCAGGTAGCGAAGTCGGCGGCCCTTGAAGGGGCTGCGCCATAGTAGTAGGAGCCAACTGAAGAGGAGCTGGCGGCTGTGGAAGAACCTGAGGCACAATAACCAGAGGTTGCACAGCTAAAGGTTGCGGGGGTGCTGTAGCATTCTGCGCATAAGGGGGTGGCAAACTCAACAAGTGTGACATTAAAGGATCTTTCTCAAGTTCTTTTGCTGCATCTTGCTGAAGAAGCGGAAAAACTGGATAACATTTATCGGTCACCATTTTACGTTGCCTGTGCAACTGCTCATTCATCTGTTCTTCTTCATCATCTTTAAACTGCTTGGCAGCTTGCATTATCGAGATACCCTCTTCCCTCTTATTTCTCTTTGCTAATTTAATTTCCTTCTGTTTGGCTTCCTTACGCCATAGGCGGAAAGAGTCAAACATCGCCGGCCGGGCTTTCTTCTTAAAAAGTTTAACCTCTAGATTATCCAGAATCTCTGTGTCAAAACTACCATATTGGGGCCATTTTAAAACACCATCTTTCCTGGTGTATCGGATCCATACTTAATTATATGTGAGGGGGCCTATGCCATGTTTCACATATAGTTCATAGGTTGGAGTTCCAATCGGAGGAACCGTACACGAGTCCTCCAATCGGGAATCCCTATTATAACCAAGACAAAACAAATTTCCATGTCTGCTAAGACCAGGCATCTTTGCTCCCCAGTCTAGCTTCAAACTTCAAAGGATTATCGAATACGATAGCCTCGTGAATACACAAATCCCTCGGCTTTGGTACTTGCAAATTCCAAATCAAAGATCCCAAGGGGATACCAAACTAAGAACCAAACTAAGGACTGGGAGACGCTCCACTTATACTTAACTGAGGTATCAATGACGTCACCAGAAGACTTGTTTATCGTTTCGCTCTACCAAATCATCAAGGGTCCAAAACAGGGCGATAGTCAGGGCAGCAGTCCTTCGTAGCCGTTGGGAAGCGGGGAACCTCGCAGCAAAGACTTTCGGACCACGTCGACATACAGGGGTTAATGAAGTGGCGGCCTCCCTCCAGAATTTTCACACGAAGCTCCTCACGAACCTCTGGCTTGGACTAGTACCGCTGAAATCGCCCCACGTTGGGTGCCAACTGAAGTACTGGGTTTTTCAGAACCCAGTGGTGCCAGGGAACACACCCTAAGACTTCGAGTCCTTCCTGTTTCAGACTACAGAAACACAGAGTCTTCTTGGTGAAGTCAAAGATCTTGTTTATTGGCTGCAGCCAGTAACAGGTGTCCTAGAAGTACAACACAGTGTATATTCTCAGGAGACTGCTGCTCTTGCAAAGCTAACCTTCTCTTTTATACAAAATATTATGCTTTAGGCAAACATTCCTTATTTTACAGTTGACCATTCACATATTTTCACTACAAAGAAATAGCAGGGTTATGATGACAAGCCCATATTTCAGTTTGTCCAGCCCTCAATCAATTACCCGGCAAGGCTCAGTACTTTCATCAGATATCAACGGACCCCCAATATAAACAGGCACCTCCTCCTTGTAAAGCAAGTCATAAAGAAAGAAACAGGGACAGGTGCGTGTAAGATTAGGCATGGTTGGTGTGTGATGAAAGGTTTTATGATGTGTTGTGCCTTGATACTAATCTCATTCGGCCACTGGGAAAGAAACTGGCCGAACAGGTTTGGCTTCAGGCAGTGGAGTCAGCTTGCCCAGGTCACAGAGGAGTCAGCAAAGATGTACGTGTCCTTCAGACTCGTTTTCGGCATTAGTCATTGGCCTATGTGAGGGCAATCACAAAATGGCAGTTGTTTAAATGGAACCCGAGGGTTCAGGACGGAAACTCTGATATTCGGGTGATTTCATTACCCGAATATGAATACAATGCTTGGGCATACTATTCTAATCATTCTCGGTCTGCTGATACCAAAATCGTTGTGATACGACGATGTTTATAACACGGGTCCAGAATTTTCAGTACCACAGTCATTCTGTGTTAATGCACTTAGATAGTAAAGTGCTTGCACAACATATACATCTTGATGGAGCAATAAGCTCTTTTGCTTGATATGCACTGCCTGAACAGCAGTAGCCCTTTATAAAAGACCAAGGACTCAACAACTTCTAAATTCGCTCCAGCAGGCTATATCAGTGGATAAATGGAAGGCAAAAGTTTCGAAAATGGCTACATTTTGAATAACTTGTCATAAAGTGGGTGCTCTCAGGGCAAAGAAGCAAAATCACTTAAGTGCAGCATATATGGCAAAACCAAAAACATGTCTCTGACCTGTATATTTGAAGCTGGATGCTGCTTAAACTGAGTGCACTAATATGCCTGAATGATTAGTTTGCTAACTTTTCCCATGTTAAGAATTTGGACCAGAAATGTGTTTAGTTCCTGATTTGAAGTGGGAGCCCACAGGGGTGCTCTAGAATGAGATCCCATATTGCCTCCATGCTCCTTCTAAAAACGTTTGGCACTCAAATTTGTTTGGAACACAAATTCCTCCATAAAGTTTTTATCCAGGGAAAGATGGAAGTAATCAACTCTTTCTGTTCAGCATATTTTGGAGCACATAGTGTGATGTAGTGTGTGACAACAGAAAAAACTTTGATAACATGCTCCTCGTGAAAGAGCAGAGTGCAGTTGATTCAAAACGAAATTAGCAATGTGCATCATGTGCCCGTCTTTTTCTGCCCACCTCAAAATATGGCTATGTGTCAGCACAATTCAGAAACTGATCAGTTATTGAGCCATTCACATTTTAGCTCCACCTACTGCAGCAGACATCATGGGCCAATAGATGAGGCCACTTCAGCTGTTTATCATGTTTTAAGACATTGCTATTTTGCTTTCATCCACCACATAATATGGAAATGTGTCAGCCCACTTTATCAGTTATTCAGCCATTCACATTTTGTTGCCACTCACCACAGCATATGGAAATTTGTCATCCTACTTTAGCCATTGATCAGTTATTATGCTAGTCACATTTTACTTCAATGCACCACAGCATACATCGTGGAACAATGGGTGAGTTAGTTCAGTCTCAGTTAGTTCAGACTTTGTCATTTAGATTGTGCTCGTACTTCCTGAATGCATGTGAGGGCATATCAAAATGAGAATGGCTGTATGACTGATCAGTGGGCTTACCCATTTCCCCAAGCCTCCTTCATTACAAGCTTGTGTAGGTAGGTGAGTTGGGGGAGAGTCGGGGAGAGGATGTATAAAAGCTTCAATGAAAGAGTATGTAAAAATATGACAACCACATTTTCCTTTTCCAGTCGGAGCTTATTCGGACTTTCAGTGAAATAAAAACCTCCAATCAATATTACGCCCCTTGAGGGTTTGACATGTGGTAGAAGAGACCACCCTCACAATGGTGCTGCCCAGAGATAGCCAGAAAAGCCCTAGGTAGATGTTAAAAATAGAAATATAGGGTGTCATTTACACTGTGCCACCAGAGTGTCATTTTTTTGGCACAGTGTGCCAGCCCATATTTGCAAGGCCACGCAAAGCCACCTTGCGTGGCTTTTCATGATTTTGTAAATATGGATCCCTTTCACACATAACACTGTGTGAAAGAGGTGTTCCATGGGTGTTACTTGGGCCGTCCCACACAACACCCATGGAACCTGAAGGAATCTGACGGATTCCCAGATTTACAAGTCTGGGAATACATCAGATTCTGATGCCTCCTCAGGGGTGGCATAAGAGTGATACAGATGGGAGAAATAGCTTTAGTTTTCCCCATGTTTTCCTCTTTCTATGTGTGCTGCATTCTGCAGCACACATAGTAAGTGGAAAACACCTGTTGTGATTGCTTTTGTGCAAGGTGGTGTCCCTTCCAGCACAAAGACAATCATCCCCACAACGCAGGCATCCTTGTGCAAGATGGTGTCCCTTCAAGCACAAAAACAATCATCCCCACAACGCAGGCATTCTTGCACAAGGTGCTAGGGTAACTACATTGCTGCATTGCAGCAATTTGTGCACCAGCACAGGGAGAGAGGACAAGAATATGCTGTAAGCGCATTTCTGCCCTTTCCCAGTGAGAGCAGGCAGCACAGCAAGGCATCTGATGTGCTTCTCTGTGCCATGGGTCTTGTAATGAGGCCCATAGATTCTAAAATTTGCATTCCATGGAATGCCTATTGCGACCCACTTAGAGTCTCATTTGGCCAGCACAAGGAAGGGACAATCAACAAGATTCTATACATGTCAACCTGGGGTTGACCTCTGCCTAGTGGTCTGATGTGCCCCCAAAAACCTTAAAAACAATAGAAAAATGTGGTGTCCAGACAACAATATATGAGCAGCGATCTAATGATGCCTTACTCAAACTTGAGGTTGGTGACTGCAGGCTGATATTCCACTGAAAGAATGCCAAGCTTCCCTTGCCTGCTACTCCTGGTGCCACCTTGTGGGATCTGTGATGTCAGCATGCCATAGGGCAGGGGCAGAGTGTTGGCTGATGTGAAAGCAATTCTGCATGGCCCCCACAGGAAGACACATGGAGGAAATCTCTGGTGTGAGCACCACAGGTTCCCCAACACTTTCCCCTCAGGATGACTTATTGACATCCTACGCATTGGAGACGTAGCATGGGTGACATCAGAAGGTCGTCCTCAGCACCAGACAGGTTAAAACTCAACCCACCCCTCCTTCATATAATCTAATGACCCTAGTCAGTTTGTTATTCATTGTGCAGCATTCCATGTGGGTACTAGAATGGATGAAACATCAAATAACTGCTCCCAGCTATCATCAGCTATGAAACCAGGAACTCAGTAGTAAAAAGACAAAGGGTTTTCGCATACTGGAGAAGAGAGTACAGTCAATTGTTATGTTGAGCTGGTTCTTTATTAGGCTTACCTAAGTGACAGGGTTGTAACTTTATATAGATGTCAGGTTATGCATTATCAAGCTCTCAGAATGGCTGACCCCCCCCCCCCTTTGTACGTTTAATTTATATCTGGTGATAGTCCTATGTTCTGGTAATTCGGGATGCGTAGTGTTTGATAAATAGGAGCACAACTCAACAGGCTAGGTTTATTATATAGGGAATCCAATTATGTGCACCTGGTGCATTTGATAATGTAGAATTCCACTGCAGCCTCAATCAGTCACCTGAGAAGGCCAGGCTGTCAATTAAAGTCATAACACCCAAAACATCTAAGTTATAACTAAGCACAGTCAATCTGTTGAATTTAAATCTGTTTGTTGATTTAAGTATCTTTAATGAGCTTGAATACGTTTTCTGAGGCAGTTCTAGAAACTTAATTCTGGCATTACAGGTGGGCTTGTGGCCTGTCAAAGAAAAATCCCAGGCTCATTTCAAGTCTAGCTCTACATTGGCTACTTTGTGCAGGTAGGAGTAACATCAGCCAATAAACAGCTTCCATATAGGGCAGATAATTGTATCTATTTAGTGACTATCAAACTTGACCTATATTGGAGGCAAGTATGTTAAAATTGGGAGCACCGTGTCTGTATTTGACTGCATAGAAAGCAACAGTATATGCCATACTACAGCCACAGTCAGGATCCGGATCCTAACCTGGAGGATGTTTATTATGAGGAGGCTGAAAGACTCTGACTTTGGCTGTTCTTGTCTTCCAGAGATACAGGTGACCTCTTTAAGTCGTCATGATGGCTCCAACGTTATGACCAGGGCAACACAAAAAGCAGGAAGCAGATTTGCAGAAGAATGAGCTCAAAACACTGGGAACAAAATCTCCAGGAAGAGACTGAGACCTCAAAACAGGAATCAGGAGTGAAAAAACACATCTAACACTTTGAAGCTCATCTGCCAATAGAAGGTGTTATGGCACAAATTAGGATGGACAGGCTCCATAATATACTCTGGAAACCAGGAAATTGTATCAAGGACAGGTGTCTCTATTTTAGACTGGAAAGAATCTGGTTGGGGAAGAAAGCAGAGTGATCATCTCAGATTTTCTGTTGGAGGAAACTTGGGACCTAAAATTCCCCAGGAAATGAGAAACGCACCCCCAGAAAAAAAGAATGGTGCCATGGGATGTTGTATCTGCAGGTTGGCTGCCTACTTGTAAGTTTAGGCAGGGAATGCAGTTGTTAGAAATGGGGTCTTCGTTGGCAGTCAGATTGCCCCATGTCCCAGCAAGGACCCTCACCCTAGTCAGGTTAAAATAGAATCACACTCAGTTAACCCTCACTCACTCCTTTGGCAGCTTGGCATGAGCAGGCAGGCTTGAGTCAGAGACAATGTGTTAACTATGTGTACCAACACACACAGTAATACAGTAAAACACTACAAAATGACACAACACAGGTTTAGAAGAATAGTAAATATGTTATCTAAATAAACAAGACCAAACAGAATAAAAATCCACAATACACCATTAAAAATATGATCCTAACACAGGAATAGTACCTAGAGGCACAAATGCTGCAATTTGATATTAAACGGCATCCTGATGGAGCTGTTTCCCACAATGTGAAGCGACTGGCATCATTTACAGAGTCGTACAACCCCCAGGTACAGTACCTTTGTAAAACAAGTAGAAAACAGGCCAGTGCACAGAGTCGGGCAGTGTGGCATTGCTGGAGCCGATGAGTGCGGCATCAAATCCAGTGCTACAGAGGTAGAAATGCAGCAGCATTGGTTCCTTACTGCAGAGCGGTGGAAGTGAGGCTGCATACGTTGCGAGGTATCAGTCCCTGGGTTCCGGCAGATGTGAAGTCCGGTGAAGTTACGATGCTGCTTGGCAGCCTCGCGGAGACACCATTACATCACAGGGCCCAGGTGCTGCAATGGCATCAGGTGTCACAGATGTTGGAGTTACGACACTCCGATCCCTGCAAATTCATGCAGGGTCAGGAGCTGCTGTGATGCTAAGCCTGCAGAGTCGTTGGGGTTGTCGCGCTTCTGCGAGGTCCACAGCTTTGTGGCAGGTGGCGTTGCAGTTTCCATGCAGCGGCTTCCTTAGCGAATTTGCCTGGTGTCATCCAGTGTTGTTAGACAGGTTTTCTCCAGGAATTCACTTCCAGGGGCCCAGGAACTAGAATGGCACACTCTGGAAAGCTAGAATCCACAGCATGCAGACTCAGGAGCCTTTGTTGTCCCTGAGGCTTCAAAGCAGGAGGCAAGCTCTACTCCAAGCCCATGGAGATACCTCTCAAGCAGGAATGCACAGCAACGTCCAGTCTCTGTCCCCTTGCACAAGCAGATTCAGCAACTACAGGATAGCCCAACAAAGTACAATCACAGGTCAGGGCAGCACTTCTCCTCAGCTCTTCTCCAAGCATAGGTTCCTCTTGAACCCTTGAAGTAATCTTGAGCTGATCTAAAGTATGGGGTTTTGGATCCACTACTTTTAACCCTTTCTGCTTTTGAAGCAGGCAAACTTCAGAGGAAAGTCTCTGTTGTTCATAAGATCCTGCCTGGCCCAGGCCAGGCCCCAGACCCACAACAGCGGGTTGCTGAGGGCAGGCACAGCCCATTCAGGTGTAAGTGACCACTCCTCCCTTCCCCTCCAGCCCAGATGGGTCATCATGGTTATGCAGACTACACCTCAGCTCCCTTTGTGTCACTTTCTTGAGGAGATTCACAAACAGCCCAACTGTCAGTCTGAACCAGACAGGGAATCCACAAACATGCAGAGTCAAAGAATGGTTTAAGCAAGAAAATGCCTACTTTCTAATAGTGTCTTTTTCAAACTGACAAACTAAAAAACAACTTCACTAACAGATGTATTTTTAAATTGTGATTTCAGAGACAACCAGCTCCATATTTCTAACTGCTCTCAAAGGGAATCTACACTTTACTAATATTTAAAAGCAGCCCCCATGTTAACCTATGAGAGGGATAGGCCTTGCAACAGTGAAGACTGAATTTAGCAGGTTTTCAATGTTTGGACATGTGACACACATCAGTACATGTCCCACTTTTAACATACACTGCTCCCTGCCCATGGGGCTACCTAGGGCCTACCTCAGGGTTGCCTTACATGTATAAAAAGGTGAAGATTTAGGTTTGGCAAGTGGGTACACTTGCCAGGTCGAATTGGCAGTGCAAGACTGCACACACCGACACTGCTGTGACAAGTCTGAGCCATGTTTACAGGGCTACTAATGTGGGTGGCGCAACCAGTGCTGCAGAGCCACTAGTAGCATTTGATTTACAGGCTCAGGTCACCTCTAGTGTACTTTACTGGGGACTTACTAGTAAATGTAATATGCCAATCATGTATAAACCAATTAACAATATAATTTACACAGAGAGCTTATGCCTTTTACCACTGGTTAGCAGTGGTAAAGTGCTCAGAGTCTGAAAGCCGACAAAAACATGTCAGAAAAACTAGGAGGAAGGAGACAAAAATTTTAGGGATGACCTGCAAAAAGAGCCATTTCCAAAACACCCCAGAAGGAAGAATGGTACCATGGGCTGTTGTACCTGCAAGCTGTCCGCCTACATGTAAGTTTAGGCAGGGAATGTGGTGGTCTGCCAGTCTCTCTCCACTCAAAGCCACACTCATGCCACAGTGTGACCCCCCACCCAAAGCTGCCTTGGAATTCTGCTTCAGGCTGGACACCAGGGGAGCAACAGTTACAGCTTATTAAACCCCAAGCAACACAACTCACAGCTCATTTCGTCTACCACAACAATATTTCCCAATTGAACCTCTGATCAATTTAGAGATGTAAATATTTATGTCTACTTTAGTCTTCATGCTGTTACACTCTGGAAATCAACAGTCCCTGGGTGCCCTGAACCCAAAACATACAAATTTTATATGGATCCAGTTTTACAGATCAATTATTGTATGTGCAAAGCTTTTTAAATATGTACCTCCATTGTAGGCAGAAGGGGTCCTATTTAATATGTGCATATATTCTCCTTAAAATTGCATACTGTCTATGTGGCAATTTCCATGACCTTACTGGTTCATCCTCCGTGAGATTAGAAGTTGGGAAGATTTACAAGTAAGTTTAACCACTATTGATCTCCTTGACATACATTTTATATTTGAAATAAGAATTCCAATGAATCTCTCAAAGGACAATGAAGTGACATTTAAATATCTTTATGAGACCTGTTAAAACCTTCCCCATTTATTAGGATGCAAAGGGATTTAGTAAGGCTGATCCACCCATCAGGAAGGGAGAATAATTTATTTGAAAGGAATAGCATATTTTTAAGGACATTGTTTTGTTGGCTGCCTTTACTTTTACATTACATGATTGATGATTCTAGAAGACTATTGTATTTAGCATACTTAACTACACTAAAGATGATCAATCACAGCTTGTACAAATAAGATTGTTGATTGATTGCACTAATCACTGTAAAGTACTATGCAAACACAAGTACTGGATCCCAAAGTTGCCACCAATGTGAGAAATTGGGTTGTTGGTTGAATGGAGGGATGGACCCTGTTAAAAAAACAACCACAATCTCTGTCAGGGTGAACCACAAAAGTAACTAAATATAACATGCGCTTAACCCTCTGGTGGTTTGACAGAAAAACAGTCAGGCTTAACTTAGAGGTAATTTGTAAATATTTAATAAGCACACAAACGGTAATAAAGTGAAAACACAACACAAGAAGATCTGCACCAATTAAAAAATAGAGCAAATTTGAATAAACCTTTTGACACCAAAATGGCAAACAGTCATTTAGTAGAACCAAAGTTATGATTTTTCAAAGTTTAAAGTAAATACCTAGGGCCGTATTTATACTTTTTGGCGCACAACTGCGCCAACGCAGTTGTGCGTCAAAAAATGTAACGCCGTATTTATGGAATGACGTTAGCCGGCGGAGCTGCCTGGTGTGGGTAAAAAAAAATGACTTACACCAGGCAGCGCCGGCGTAGGAGAAAATGGAGCTTGGGCGCCAAAAAATGGGGCAAGTCAGGCTGAGGCAAAATTTTCGCCTCAACCCGATTAGCGCCATTTTTTTTTACTCCCAACCCCCATTGAAATGACTCCTGTCTTAGCAAAGACAGGAGTCATGCCCCCTTGCCCAATGGCCATGCCCAGGGGACTTCTGTCCCCTGGGCATGGTCATTGGGCATAGTGGCATGTAGGGGGGCACAAATCAGGCCCCCCTATGCCACAAAAAAATTAAATAAAAATACTTACCTGAACTTACCTTAAGTTCCCTGGGATGGGTCCCTCCATCCTTGGGTGTCCTCCTGGGGTGGGCAAGGGTGGCAGGGGGTGTCCCTGGGGGCATGGAAGGGCACCTCTGGGCTCCTTCCGAGCCCACAGGTCCCTTAATGCCTGCCCTGACCAGTCGTTAAAAAATTACGCTAAAACGGCTGGACGTCATTTTTTTTTCACCCGCCCACTCCCGGGCGTCATTTTTGCCCGGGAGTGTAAATACGGCGCACATGCCTCGGAGTCATTTTTTAGACGGGAACGCCTACCTTGCATATCATTAACGCAAGGTAGGTGTCCATGCTAAAAAATGACGCAAACTCCAAGATCTTTGGCGCTAGACGGGTCTAACGCCAAAGTATAAATATGGAGTTAGTTTTGCGTCAGATTTGCGTAAAAAAAAACGACGCAATTCCGGCGCAAACAGAGTATAAATATGCCCCCTAGTACCTTTAAGATCAGGGCACCAACCGCAGATATCTAGTCACATGAAGCTGGGTAAAAGATTAAAAATATGGTGGCTGTGATGTAGAACAGGCCAAATACAAAGAGTTGAATTGGCTGTGGTCAATGTTTACCTTCATACTTAGAAGAAATGTTAATGAAAATATTCTGCAAATGTAAAACTCAGGGGGCTTTGCTTTAGGCAGTGTCAAAGGAGGAGGCATCATTAGGGAGCTGCTCGACAAAGATGCAGTGCATATTACTATGTTTGGACTTTATGGAAGTTATAAGTCTCTAGTTGGACGAGGCAGGAGTATATAGCCTATGAAAGTTCCACAAGGCCAAATACCCGTTTGGTGTAAAACTACTAATCCAGGTTTGCTGCTGAGAAGAAATACGTAGCAGGAGCTGCTGCAAAGTCATACCAACTGGCAATGCACCTTGGGCGGATAGATGAGCAGGTTGGTACCAGTCTTCCCGCTGTTCTCAGAGCATTTTGCAGCAAAAAAATATATAGGTGTGAAAAAGTAGCCTCTTTCTAGCATGGTTACCCCACCTGTGGCCTGTTTGTGAGTATTTGTCAGTGTGTTTTTAATGTGTCACTGGGATCCTGCTAATCAGGACCCTAGTGCTCATAGATAAAAACCTATATGTCAGTGTGTTTTGTCTGTCTCACTGAGATCCTGCTAGCCAGGACCCCAGTGCTCATAGTTTGTGGCCTAATGTGTGTGTTGTCAGTAGTGCTTGACTGTGTCACTGAGGCTCTGCTAACAGAACTTCAGTGATTATGCTATCTCTGCTTTTAAGTTTGTCACTGCAGGCTAGTGACTTCATTTACTAATTTCAATTGCCACACTGGACCCCCCTTATAAGTCCTTAGTATATGGTATCTAGGGACCCAGGGCATTGGTGTTGCAGGAGATCCTTATGGGCGCCAGCATTTCTTTTGCCACCCATAAGGAGCTCAGACAAACCCTTTCACCGGACGGCCATTGCAGCCTGCGTGAAATAGTGCACACACTATTTCACAGCCATTTTCACTGCACTTAAGTAACTTATAAGTCACCCATATGTCTAACCTTCACTTGCTGAAGGTTAGGTGCAAAGTTACTAAGTGTGAGGGCACCCTAGAACTAGCAAGGGTGCCCCCACACAGTTCAGGGCAATTTCCCAGGACTTTGTGAGTGCGGGAACACCATTACACGTGTGCACATCATATAGGTCAATACCTATATGTAGCTTCACAATGGTAACTCCGAATATGGCCATATAACATGTCTGAGATCATGGAATTGTCCCCCCATTGCAAATCTGGTATTAGGGAGCCAATTACATGCATCCTGGGGGCTCCACTATGGACTCCCAGCACTGTCGAACCAGCTCTCAGAGGCTTGCACTGCAGCTACAGCTGCTGCCACCTCACAGACAGGGTTCTGCCCTCCTGGTGCCTGAGCAGCTCAATTCCAGGAAGGCAGAACAAAGCATTTCCTCAGAGAGAGTTTGTTACACTTTCTCCCTTTGGAAATAGGTGTTACAGACTGGGGAGGGGTCGCCTCCCCCAGCCTCTGGAAATGCTTTGAAGGGCACAGATGGTACCCTCCTTGCATAAGCCAGTCTACACCGGTTCAGGGACCCCTTGTCCCCTGCTGTGGCGCGAAACTGGACTAAGGAAAGGAGAGTGACCTCTCCCCTGTCAATCACCATCCTAAGGGTGGTGCCCAGAGCTCCTCCAGTGTGTCCCGGACTTCAGCCATCTTGCTTTGCAAGGGGTGGGGGCACTCTGGAGGGCTCTGAGTGGCCAGTGCCACCAGGTGATGTCAGAGACCCCCTCCTGGTAGGTCCAGACCTGATAAGGTAGCCAATCCCCCGCTCAGGGCTATTTAGGGTGTCTCCTGTGGGTTCTACTCAGATTCTGCTTGCAAGTTTCCTTCAGGAATCCTCTGCAACTACTACTTCATCCTCTGACCTTGGATCAACCACAGCCTGCTCCAGGAACCACTGTTACAGCAACAAAGTGTCCTGAAAGGATACTTTTCCTCCACAACTTCAGCTCCAGTCACAAACTGCAACAGTTTCCACGGTGTGCACGCTCTGAGGACTCCCTGTCTTCATCCTGCACCAGAAGGACCAAATAAATCTCACCTGGGGTAACGGAGTCACTCCCCTGCTCACTCAGGCACCTTCCAAGATGACGACCGGTACCCTTGGAATCCTCTCACAGCGATGAGCATGCTCCTAAGGACACAGAGGGTGGACCCCATCAACATAGACTGTCCTGAGGTCCTGCTGACGCAACTTGGAAGAGGTAAGACCTTGCCTTCCGTGAGAGCAACGGTACCCCTGTGTACTGTGTCTTCTGTGCACTATTTGCAAAATTCCTTCCTGCAGAGCCTGGCCAAGGTCCCCAGCACTCCATCCTGTGACGCTCAACTCGCTAAGTTGTTCTCCGGTGGTGTGTGACCTTCCTTTGTTGTGCTGCACCAACTGTGTTTTGCACCTCCTTCGTCCCCGTGTCCTGGGACTCCCGTGGGTGCTGCCTGGCATCCTGAGGTCTCTTTAAAGTGCTGAGAGCCCCCTCTTCTTCCTCACACATAGTTGAGACCCCCAGATCCCTCATGGATCCTGTACAGGACATAGTACATTCAGTAATATCACAGTTAATAGCTGTCACTCAGTGTATTTCGATTATTTATTGAATTTTATGGATGATGAAATGGTGTTAAGAATGAACTACACTGGGAAGAATGTAACAGTAGGTGATTCATGTTATGAGTGTACTTCTAAAGAGCTCAACATATATTTAGGTAAATAAATCGCATGTAAAAGAATCACACTGTAGTGTAGCCACTTTTAATGTAGCTTTCTGCGCGTTTGCTTAACGTATTAGGCCTCTGTGCACTTTGCCCTTGATGCATTTTATTTAGCCTCGCACTGTTATTTTACAATAACCAGGTTCACGGTCTTATTTTTATTTCACTCTATCAAACTGTTTAGATTACTTCATCACTGTGTTCTCAAACAATACATTCTTGCTCGCTCTGTTCTTCACTCAAGGATACAGTCTGGTACATTGCTGATAGACGTGGTAGAAGTTTAGTCTTTATGGTTCGTAGAAAGTACACATCCTTACGTAGGGACCTTTCTTAGAACACCGGTGTGTTAGTTATAAAAACACTTTCTAGTCCTGGTACACGTAAGAGGGAGATTCCGACAAGGAACCCAAAACTAGATGCTGACTGCCCTGTTGCAGATGCTGATCCAGATCACAGGCTTTTGCTCAGGTATGATGGTTGATGTCCTCCCGGGGGAACCTGAAAGGCAGGCTTAGAGCTTCACATGCTGTGCTCAAAATATAACTTAGAGAGAACATAATTTAATTGCAATATGATAGCCTTATTCTTATGTTTCACTCTCCTTGTTACTATTTCAATCATACTGTGTTGTATAGTTCTGGTTATTGCGGATCACGCTTTGTTATCTAAAATGCAGTCGTTTTATTAAACCAATCTTAAAAACTCAAACTGCCTTTGTCATTTATATATGAGACCGCATTGTGTACGAGAGAACTGGTTGTGACCTGAGTGACCAGGACTTCCCTGGGAAGCACTAAGATGTCATGCGCTCGGCTGCCAAATTGTCTCTTCCCTTTGGGAGAGATGAGGCACTGCTAGTTAGCCGGAGCAAAAAACAGATTTGGAGCAACAAGGGTCCTTCATCGTGGGTCAGACTTAGTCCCCCGCACCGTGAACGGTCTTGCTGCCCAAAAATCCAGTAGTCTCATTAGGATAATGAGAGCCTACGCGACATGGCGCCGCCAACGTTTGGTCTGGCTCTAATTTTCGGGTCCACCGATTTATCTCAGTCTCATATAATATAATGATCCCTCAGTTCCTTTAGCGCAGACGTCCGTGGCACTGAGGATTTCCACCACCGCGGTATAGGTAATCCTAATTACAGCGGATGGTTGTTCAAGCTTGAACCTTAAAAAGATAGACCCCATCTTGGTGTGCCTTCTCTGAATTCTCACTGTTTTTCTAATGGCGAATCCCCAAGTAGTACAAATAGCTCTTAACATGAGACAACCGCTCACAGCACATTTGCTAGCAAATAGCCTTATGGCCCAGTGTGGTCCAGTCATGTTTGTGGTGGATGCCCACGCAGCCTATAGAACAGAACTTTCTTACTCTTGGTTCACATTTCCAGCAGTTGATGGGAACACAAATACATTTCATACATATACAGTTGCGAACACACCTGGACAGTACAGGGCGTACGCATACTTGGATATACCTCTATCTTATCAAGAACATAATAATTGGTTTGATGGCGCCCTACCCCATACAATATTATCAGTAAGGTTAGGTCCTCTAAGTAATGATGGTCCTACCTGGCCTTTATTGGACACATATACACCACATCCTGCGGTTGCAAATATGGCGGTGGCTGAAGTTCGACATTTATATACAGACTTAACGGCTACATACAGACGCTTTGTACAATTTGTGATGCAGACACTAAATACAAACCCAGCGTGTGCTGCTCCAGCACAACCACATGCAGTAACACCAGGTATAAACCCAGTGACTGTATACTCTATTATGGGTAAAGTCCCAGCAAAACAGGAGGAGACTCCATTTTGGCTGGCACAGAAAATCAATACGCGGGAGGCGGTATTTCCCCATACGGGACCTCAGGACAAACATAGAATACTAACTATGTGTTTACCCTTTGGGATGGTTCCCACAGTGGAACATTATAATAATGCATGGGGCACGGTCTTTGCTACACTCTATACAACGGCACACAGGACACTGACATTAGCCAACCTACCTGAGGTGCTTAAACAAATTCGGGATGAATACGGGGCTGCCCCGGCCTTAGATTTAGGAATGCAACTGATGGGCAACTTTGCCACGGTTTCTTCAATAATCATAAGCAATCTTAAAGGGGAAGCAGTTGCACTTGCAGTGCGCATGCATCTTCATGACGTCCCGCATCAAGATCAGCAGCGGGAACTGCCTAATATAATAGCGGAAACATATTCTAGTATCGGTCGAGATAGCCTGGGGGCTAGACCACAAAAACCTAAATTTCAGGGAAAAATTTGTAAAGAAAGTGCTAAACAGCAACCTGAGGGTAATAAGAAGCACTGGGAGAAAAAACAACAAACACATAAAAAAGACCCCGCAGAATAGGTATAATCTCAGAAATAGAGATAATTTAAAAACACCTGATAGATATCAATATACTGATACACGCCAATCTCGTTCCTTTCAGGACTCATCGGAAAAGACAAATGAGAGAGGTGGGCGGTCAGAGCGGAGAACAGAGTATGTGAAACCGAGACAGGAATCACAATGCTCTTTGGAGGTTTCTGTCAAGAAGGAAGAGAAACCAGTACAACAAAAACGAAAAATGTGGCAGGGGTCTCGGTTAGACATGCCGCTCAGGAAGTGGGTTCTCTTGAAGAACAAGACATGGGCTCTAGCAGTGCTAGACAGCACGGCAGAGGTCACAATAGTTCTCTGGAATCTTCTAGAGCATCTGGAGGTGAAAGCAACTGACGACTTCATACAAGTAGAAACAGCAGATATGCGTGTCTCCGAACCCGATATGGTGTATACAGTGACTTTACAATTGGAAGGAGACATTGAACGCACTATACACGCAATCTTTTGGGATCGTGTAGTTAAGATATATGACATCATGTTGGCCGAACAAGATTGGCCGCCTGATTTTGTCCGCACCTGCCCAGTTGGGGAGGTGGTTATTAAACCTTCCTTCTCGCCCCTTGTTCCGGGGGAACGCGCAGAGTCCTATTTGATAAAATGGGCTATTGCACAAGCACCTGCCTTATATAGAAATCACGTAGGGTGGGACAGGGATTCCCTATATCATGTCATTCCCATTAAAGGTGAACCTCAGCCACAACCACAGTATCCCATGAACATGAAGCAAGGGCACCGGTGAGAGAAATACTTACACAATTGGAATACCAGGGGGTAATTGAACCCTGTGTCTCACAGATGAATAATCCCTTGTTCCCTGTAGCTAAACCGGACCATTCATATAGAATAGTCTAGGACTACAGACATTTGAACGGACATACACAACATATGCCATACAAAATTCACATAGCGCTGCACAAATGAGCAAAAGTGTGCGGAAAAAATATAAAACGACTTTGGATATCTCAAATGGATTCTTCTGCCAGAATATAGCACCTGAAAGCAGAGATTTAACAAGCTTTAGCGTGCTAGACTCCCAGAATAAAATCTGTAGTTTGCCTCAAAGGTATAAGAACAGCCCAGGACTGTTTACAGCTCGTGTGACTGCTATTTTACACGAGTTAGTCCCTGAAGCATTGTCATATGTGGATGATATATATCTCACAGATGACGAATTGCTACAACATTTAAGACGGGTAGCCCGCATTGTTGTAGGGTTTGCAAAAATTGGCTACAAATTTAACTTCAAGAAATCGAAAATTGCTCTCCTCAGCGTCATATTCCTGGGATATGAGCTGTTGAATGAAGGTAAGAGCCTAGCGCCACAATTTTTAGAAAAGTGTGCACAATTGCAACCGCCCAATATGATTAAGAAACTCCAATCATTGTTGGGCTTTCTAAATTTTGGCAGAACATACATTCCTGAATATGCTACACGCATAAAACCTTTATATGAATTAATCCGTCCTGATTTTTCAAGCAAATTCTGGACAATCGAACATACTCATACTCTTCAGGAGTTACAAGCAGATCGACTAGCCGCAAAACATTTACACACACGGGACAATAAGACGCATTTGGTCATCAGGGTGATAGCTGGGGCCATTGAGTTTACTTATGTCACATTTAATGAAGGTGAGATAGTCCCGATTGGATACAAGTCACACTTGTATTCAGCTGCTTAACAACGATTTGCACCCAAAGAGAAAATTCTCACTGCTGTACAGATGGCTGTTATTAAAGAAAGACCTCTTGCCCAGGGAAAACGCATTATTGACGTTTCCCCTATTCCGGCCCTCGAGGCTGTTACAAAAGCTAATGTTCCGAACGCAAAAACACTTCATCCGCAATGGATACAATGGGCTACGTCTTTAACAGCCACTGATGTAGATTACATTGTTGACCCAAAGTTACAAACTCAGGAATTTCTGCAATATGAAGTTGAATATCCAGTTCCCGCTGACACGTTGCCTATTGATCAATAACAAGTAGTCATGTAAACCCATGGCTCTGCGCAACCGGCGATTGGAACAAAACACCAATATTCAGCTGCATGTGCGGTAGTGAGCGGCTATATGGAGGGGGAGAAATCCTGCCCCCAACATACTTATACACAGACCTTAGGGGATTGTACGGCACAATTAGCTGAGCTGAAAGCTCTACTAATGGCACTAGAAAATACAGATCCGACGCAGTTCACACTGATTGTTTGTGATTCGTATTATTGCATCCAGCCTTTTAATGAATACCTACATTACTGGTGCTTGAATGGGTTCAGAGATTCAAAAGGCAACACCATAAAACACAGACTACTGTGGGGGAAGGTAGCAGAGCTGAAAGAAACGCTACCCAAAGTCCATGTTGTACATACACTTGGACACCAGCACGTTGGAATCCACGTTGCTGGAAATACTTTGGCTGATGAATCCGCAAAGTCAGCAGTGGCAGTTGCCACTGTAGCTGCAGTGACTTGTTCGAGTTCCAAACCAGACACAGAGAATATGGCTGCCATAAAGGCTATGGTTGATAGCACGCCTTATACTAAAGGGTTTCCTAATAAATACCAATACTTCATGGGAAGTATGCTGAACGCTGAAGTTAAAATTCCTAGAATAGGCGTACGCGACATCCCCAATAAAGATGTACGACCACAATTGATTAAAGCAGCGCATGAGGGAGTGGCATCTGCACATGCTGGCGTGGCCGCTACAATTTCGCTATTGCAGGCCCATTACTGGTGCCCTGGTCTCTATAAAGAGACTAAGCAGTATGTCCTTTGTGTGACATCTGTCAACAAATTAAAGTTTCAACAGCTAATCTCCTGCCGCAGACACCCCTCATAATATCCAACAGACCATTACAATGTGTGTATTTGGATCATTGCGGTCCATTAACATCAGATAGTGCGTACAAATATATACTAGTCGCTGTTGATTCTTGCTCTAGATTTGTGTGGGTGTGGCCACAGCGCTCAGCTGACACTTGGACTGTTATTAAAGATTTGCGAGTCTTTGTTGGTACATATACAGTTGCGGCATTCCATTCGGACCAGGGCCCTGCTTTTCCCTCAAGGGCATTCAGGGACACCATTGCGTCATTGGGGGTCCAACTCCAGTACTCGTCTCCATTTCATCCCGAGGGAAATTCTGTCGTGGAGCGATTAAACCACGATTTAAAGCAATCCTTAACAGCCAGAGTCTTAGGTACGGGTCGTAGTTGGATAACCCACCTGTATGGAGTTCAGAGAGCACTAAATAACCTGCCTAGAAGGTCCCTGGGGGGTCGTACTTCATATGAGTGACTGTTTGGAACACAAATGTTTGTTCTGGATCTTGATGGTCCTGGTGTGGAGGCGGCAGAAAAACCTTTTGACATAAATGATCGTGTCACTGTTTTACAGGAATTACAGCAGTTCCGTGAAGATAACTCTTCTAAAAAGTGGCACCTCCACAGGAATTAAGGATGTGCCAGTAACACCTACCGGCTGGATTCCCAGGGTTGGGGATCTTGTGCTTGAAAAGGTTGCAGTGAAAAAAGAATTTGTCCCTTCTTTTCGTGCACCAGTCCCTGTGTTGGGGATACACGGAACGAGAACTTTTATTCTACCACCGTTGCCAGGTGCCAAAGACAATCATTTTGTTTCTATTGACAATGTCAAGTTACAACCTGTGGCCGATTCCACACAGCAGACCAAGAGGAACGTCCAGTAGTTCCCGAATCCCTCTCACTACTGGGGAAGATGTTCTGCTTCAAGTTATCTATACCAACACTGTTGCCTCTCCGAGCTTGGGGAGAGTGGATGATGATCTCGCATTAGTTCCACTGACAGCAAATAACTTAGAAACATTTGATCAAGTCACCATGACTACTGACGTGACGGATGGTGCTATCTACTGTGTACCAGCGCGAGAAACACCAACTCCTCCATTGAATACGGCAACGCCTTTTGCACAAACTGCCTCTGGTTACTTTACTGACAACAATGGTAGTCTATCGGACTCGTTTGCCTCTTCGACTACTGACCTGTGAGGTCCACGTAAACTGATATGTTGGCTTAAAGATACCTATTTTGTTTTTCCATGGAACTATCTATGGCTCTTATTGACTATGCTAGCATTTTTTCTTTGGATTGGGTTTGTCATTACCTTTTTTCTGTTCATACATGGTCATTTTCTTCCTGAGAGATCAGCGGTTGAACAGGTGGAGGAGGTGTTGAAACCACATTTTTCATCACATAGGGTTTGAAGAGACTTGTCCTTTGTGAACATTTCTGCAGTGCCAATTCCAGATGGGATCGTGTGGGATAAAGTAATGTTTGATATATACGGTCCCACTCAGATAGTTCAAATACCGTATGTCCTAAAGTTATCTATGAATGTTATAGTAACACCAGGCATTGTATCTGATGATTGGGATGTGAAGACAGTTGATTCAATGATGACAGAATTACAATATTATACTGTCTATGAAAATTAAGATGTTTACCAGTTTAAAGACAATTATGGTGACATGTTTTGCTATAATTATTATGGGCTCCATTTCATACACAAAGCAAGTAGTCCAAAAACGATATTTGACTATACACAATGGGAGCATTGCCCAACTCCACGCAAGGGAGTTCCAAAACTTATTATGATAAATTTACGTATTTTTCTGGGCATCATCAAATCAATGCTAAGTCATATAATTTTAGGTTAACTCCGTCTAAAGATAAACAAATGTTGTTGACCAACATGAAATTCATATATTCGGATTCCTTTGTTTCCCGACTGTCAATTGAAGGTTATGAATATTGGTCAAAAAATATTGATTTGAAAAGTGTTTGGGGAACAAAACATTGGCAAACAAAGGATAGAGAAACATTGTTTAGAGCATGTCTCATTCCCGTTCAAATGATTTTTTTAAATGAAACAGTACAACAGACTAGCTGTTTAGGCTTAGCCACAATCAGAGAATTGAAGATGCCTAGTATACCTGCCCCTGCAAAAATTAATAATTGGCAGAAATACATAAATGCCACCTTTAGTGAGCTTACTGAATTGGTCCAGAATGGTACATTTAACACTTTATTGACACGTCCAGGCGGGTGGTTATTGTGGCCCATAGACACCAACGGGTGTCATCAACGTTTTATCACCTCCTCGGGGGGTTTCCGGACGAGTAGGTCAGACCCTCGCTATATATCACCAGAACATGCTGAAATAATTACTATCTCATCTCACTCTCCTGTCTAATAACACTGACTTACAAGATTTTTTGTCAGGACCGAAGACGCCACGTAGGAAATGTTTCTTGTATGAGGTATACAATGAAATATGGAAACTTTCCCAACAAGAGGCTGCAGCCCGGTTAAGGCAGATAGATCAGGAAAATTTGAAAAAAGCATTAGCTGTTGTGGATAATGGAATTCACACCTTGTCCGACCAGATATATACAATTAACAACATTGTTTCTTCTGCTATAGACATTATACTCTCTGATATGTCTTCTTTATATCATGGACAAAGTCAGACCAGGTCCATTATGCAGTTGGGTTGGATGCTTCAGACGTTGAAGGCAGGTCGCGTTCCGTGACAGCACATCAGTGACAGGGAAATATTTTTTGCCTTTAATTTAACACGACAACAACAACAACTAATGGCTAAGAAGGAGGCAACTTATGTCATGCTCAACATTGAAAAGTTAGAAAGATTGCCTTTTACCGTGGCCGAGATCCCCTCTGCAGAGTGGTTGATACACGGGGTTATTAATATGCCTATTTCTACATTACAATTCACTTCTTGTTTGAAACATGTTCCAGTAGGCAGATATGAGAAGTTGGGAGATAGTTATATCCATGAGGTGTGGGAGCTTCCCTTCTTGTACAAATGCTTCAATGGCATGAAAGAGGTCTTTCTAAGCGGTAGTGAATGCAAGACTTCAGTCAGCCATTCGATGATTTGTAAGCAGCTGTCCTTGCATGGGGAGTTTAATGCCTCGGTTGCGAACTTGGTTTGCTATCTGAAGAGAGTTCTGGTACCCTTGATTAAACGCACATTTCAGGTGCTTTTAAACAGCAGCTACGTCCTCCTCAATAGTGAAGACTGTTGTGGCATGCGGGCCGGAATAGTTTACGTTGTTTCGGTCACTAAGATCGCTACTTGCTGCGGGAGTGTGATGTTCCCCCCACTAAATTAAGGGAGGTAGAGAATATCTGGCCTCACATTGCTACTTCCAAGGTGAATTTCGACAAGTTAAGCAGACTAAAGGCTTTATTGTTTCAGAAGCATGTGGCCCTTACATCTGTACGCGAGACCTACGCACTTCAGGTGGCAAGGTCATCAGCGGAAATACAGTCCCTGTTAAATACCAACTTTCCGAGCAACTTTGGTGAACTCGTGGGACGTATACTTAATGCGTCCAGCACGACTGGATTAGCACATTTTTTCAAAGCTGTTGGTGCTGGTTTCGTTCACACCTTCTCTTCCATATTTGGCTTAATACTTTCGGCTATTCATTAAATTTTGGGGGGATTTCCGATAACTTTGGCTTTATTAGCCAGCATTTTGCTGTTGCTGTTGTTTTTCCGCAATGGCTGTCCCGCCGCAACAAGGACGAATGTTGGCACTCCCATCAGCGCAGCTGTGTCGTGAACGCATGATGCAGCACTTTGGAGCAACACTCCTGTAACATTTGGAGTGTAACTGGTCTCTGTCATTCAGACCAGTTTTGGATTGTGTGCAGCCCATGTTTCGGTGCCAATGGTGCTCTTTTGAAGATGCACTAGACATCTGTCTCTCACAGCAGCGCCCCCCAGTGGTTGATGCTGATCTGTTGATTTTCCCGATTAGGGCTCATTACCAGACATGCGCGCTGCGGCTGTGTTTGCTTCGAGAAGCTGATTACAAGATACCCTTCCTGGAGGAAGTTGATATTAACTCGTTTACAGGCTCTGCACGGGATGCCGCCTTAGTTGACACTGGGGCTTTGGAACACACCTGCTCCCTAATAGTTTTTGGCGTGGATTTTCCGGCTTTGTCATCTGCCGAAGTGGAGAATCTCCTGCTTTCCATGACCACTGTTTGAATTGAGTTTGTTCTAAATTGACATGGTCATATGAATTAGGCATTTTGAAGCATGCTAATTTTTTAAATTGAAGATTAATATGCTTTGGTGTCCTCTTAACTTGTTGAAATTTGGTAGGGTTTTATTCATTTTTTAGCTTAGGGCATTTTTAGCTTCGACTTAAACCACTTTCTACCGACAAGGGGAGGTTGTAGTGTAGCCATTTTTAATGTAGCTTTCTGCACGTTTGCTAAACGTATTAGGCCTCTGTGCACTTTTGCCTAGATGCATTTTATTTAATCTTGCACTGTTATTTTACAATAACCAGGTTCACGGTCTTGTTTTTATTTCACTCTATCAAACTGTTTAGCTTACTTCAGCACTGTGTTCTCAAACAATACATTCTTGCTCACTCTGTGCTTCAGTCAAGGATACAGTCTGGTACATTGCCGATAGATGTGGTAGAAGTTTAGTCTTTATGGTTCGTAGAAAGTACACATCCTTACATAGGGACGTTTCTTAGAACACCGGCGTGTTAGTTATAAAAACACTTTCTAGTCCTGGTACACGTAAGAGGGAGATTCCTACCAGGAATCCACAACTAGATGCTGACTGGCTTGTTGCAGATGCTGATCCAGATCACAGCCTTTTGCTCAGGTGTGATGGTTGATGTCCTCCCGAGGGAACCTGAAAGGCAGGCTTACAGCTTCACATGCTGTGCTCAAAATATATCTTAGAGAGAACATAATTTAGTTGCAATATGATAGCCTTATTCTTATGTTTCACTCTCCTCATTACTATTTCAATCATACTGTGTTGTATAGTACTGGTTATTGTGGCTCACGCTTTGTTATCTAAAATGCAGTTGTTTTATTAAACCAGTCTTTAAAACTCAAATTGCCTTTTTCATTTATATATGAGACCGCATTGTGTCCGAGAGAACTGGTTGTGACCTGAGTGACCACGACTTCCCTGGGAAGCACTAAGATGTCATGCGCCCGGCTGCCCAATTGTCTCTTCCCTTTGGGAGAGATAAGGCACTGCTAGTTAGCCGGAGCAAAAAACGGATTTGGGGCAACAAGGGTCCTTCATCGTGGGTCAGACTTAGTCCCCCGCACCGTGAACGATAATGAGAGCCTACGCGACAACACCAGACAATAGGAGAAAAAAGAATTGATGCTGAGCTAGAAATATGCAAGTTTGTTTACATAGAAAAGTGAAATCTTTGGGCTTCGTGATTTCTCCTGAAAAGAGGGCAATGTCTCAGTCAAAGTCATGGTGCATTAGAAATCTGACTACATGAGGATGAGAATCCACGCTGCATGTGGTTTGCATTAATTTTAGCAGCTGCAAGCGGGTGTTGTGTTATTTCTCCTGCTGCAATGCAGGTGATGCATCAATTTCCCAGCCACAATGCAGGTGGTTCATTGAATTAATCGGCGATGCAGGTGGCGCTTCGTTTTTACACCTGCTTTGCAGGTTGTGTATTGACATTTTCCCTGCACAGCTCCTGTGCATGGATTTCCACCTTGGTTCTTCCAGCTTTACCTTTCAAGGGCCCAGGTACTGAGTAGGGCACCACTTGGCAGGGTAGGAGTCTCAGCAGAGAGTCCAGGTGCTGGCAGAGGAAGTCTTTGATGGCCCAGAAACTTCAAAATAGGAGGCACGCTCAGTCCAATCACTTGGAGACACTTCACAAGCAGGAATATACCACAAAGTCCAGTCTTTGTCCACTTTCAGTTAGAAACAGCAACTGCAAGCCTACCCAGCAAAGCAAAGTCACAGGCAAAGTGGCAATACTCATCCTCCAGCTCTTCAGCTCTTCTTCTTGGCAGAGGTTTCTCTTGGTTCCAGAAGTGATCTGAAAATCTGGGGTTTTAGGTCCATTACTTAGACCCCTTTCTGCCTTTGAAGTAGGCAAACTTCAAAGGAAAGTCTCTCCCTTGTTCACAAGATCCTGCCCTATCTAGGCCTGGCTTCAGACTCACACCAGGGGGTTGGAGACTGCATTGTGTGAGGGCAGACACAGCCCATTCAGGTGTAAGTGTCAGCTCCTCCCTCCATTTGCAACAGTGAAAACCAAATTTGGCAGTATTTCACAAAAACACGCTAGTACATGTTCCATCTTTAACATACACTGCACCCTTCCCATGGGGCTACCTAGGGTCTACCTTAGGGGTGCCTTACATGTATAAAAAGGGATGGTTTGGGCCTGGCAAGTGGGTACACTTGGCTGTCGAATTGGCAGTTTAAACCTACACACACAGACACTGCACTGGCAGGTCTGAGACCAGTTTACAAGGCTTATCATGTGGGTGGCACAATCAGTGCTGGAGGCACACTAGTGGCATTTGATTTAAAGGCCCTAGGCACCTCTAGTGAACTGTACTAGGGACTTACTAGTAAATCATTTATGTCAATCATAGAAAAGCTATTTACACATGCAATGTACACAGGGAGCACTTGCACTTTAGCCCTGGTCAGCAGTGGTAAAGTGCCCAGAGTACCAAAATCAGCAAACATAAAGTCCAGCACATAGTCAAAACATAGGAAACAGAGGCAAAAAAGACAGGGGAAACTACATCAAGGATGCCAGTTTTAACAATCTGTGTTATTGGTGAAACAAGCCATCTTCATTTGCATCCAATAGTATTTTGCTGTGGGACATGCAATTCTATGAAGTATAAATAGACATATTTTGCAAAATATATTTTTGATAGTTCATGGTGTGTGCTGTCATAGCTGCCTATAATAAATGTAAAAAAATTTATTTTCAAATTATAATGACTACAAGAAGATGGGATATGTTTTACATGGATAAAATAATTTGGTGACAGTATTTTTCAAGTGCATTTCTGTTTCTTTTTTATTAGGCCATACCAATGAAAAAGCAGATGAATCATAAAGGACAAATAACAAAAGTGAACTATTTGCGCTTTGTTTCTTTAGTTTTTTCTTTACAATCCTGTGGAGTTGTAGCGTGGTCTAAAAAGGTGAAAAAAGTGTCAGTTCTAGATGAACTCTTGGAACACAATAATACATAAATAGCTCAATGTGCAATGAAAGAAAAATTGGTACTGAAGTATAACAATAATAAATGACAACAAGGATATTGCTAAAGCAACTCACGAAAGGTTAGTGATAGTCCACATTTGATCTAATTTCATAGTACTTTTGTTTGATTGATAAATATGTAAAGACTTGCAGTATGGAAGTTAAATCATCCATAGTAAATGTTAGAAGTGCTTTTTCTCTGAAAGTGACTCTTTTTATGCATTAATGTTGCTTGTTTGTTATCTGTTGCATTGGGTCACTGCTGTACAGCAACCAGTGCATTTATTTGAACCCTTAAATCAATGGCAGAAATTGGCAATTCTGGATAGGCATATTTATCTTTGCAGGATGTTCACAGTACTTTGTGCAATAAATTACAACAATGACATAGAAAGATACCTGTAGACTGCACGACATAATGTGCCATCTACTACGCTGAGAAGGAAAACATGCAGTCTGGCTTACAGGTGTATCCTGACTGCTGCAGCTTTAAAACTGCAAGTGAATACGCCAAAATAATCTTTTTTGACAGGAAGGAACTCTACTTTAAAAAAGAAATAAGTCACCCCTAAGAAGCCAAGAAAATATGATATATGGTATTTAACAGTGGAACCTATAAGAGTTTCAATTTGGCATTTTCCTACAGTGAAGTCCCCTCAAGTTATTTTTACTGTACTGGGCTATAGATGATCCTATGAGGAAAACTAAAACATAATCAAAACACTATTTTTCTCAAATTTGTTCCGAGACACACTACAGAAATAATTCAAACATTGTTTTTACTATTTATTAAAAATCACTGCAGAAGTTGGATTTTTAATAAATGTACAGGAAATGTTACTTTTAACTTAACTTTATTTCAGACATTGCCTTTCTAGAGCCCCAAAAGGATAATTAGCATTAGGATAACTGCAGCTGCCCCGCTCTGGCTGTCCTTACCTCTTAAAGAGGTGTAGAAAGTGCAACCAGAGCAAAAACAATGGCCTGGACCTTTTAGCAGAAAGGGCATGAGGTATGTGACATTCTCTGTTAGGCAGGGAAATTGAGGAAGACTCCTATGGAACATTACTTGAAGTAATGTCTGCTCATTCATAGTTAATTGTAAAGTAAAACCTGGGAAGATGAACCCTTTGATCCCAGAGCCAACTGTAGCCATCTAGGCACCTTTCCAAAGGAATGAGGAGATTGTGTCAGACCCTGCTTGGTGTGGTAGAGAAGAAGTAGGGAACTCCACATTTCATAAGGCATACGCCTGACTTGTCCAATAGTCCCTTCTGGGAGCAAAGGGGTTCTATTATGTTGGATTTTACTTAGAATGCTGCATTATGAGATAGTTTCCAGTAAGGTAATCAGGATATTTTTGTCTGATAAGGCTCCCTTGAGCTGGCAAGCTCTGAGTGAGGCCCTCCTAATTGTATGTGTTACTCTCTTCTGATGAAGAACAATTGTTCTGAATCATGAGCTTATGTCTGGAGAAGCTCAGCACTGGTTGCATCAACAATGGTGAAAACTAAACACTTCTACTAAAGTATGTGTTAGAAATGGGGTTTTTGGTTGGCAGTCAGGTTACCCTCTGTCCAAGCAAGAACTCTCACTCTAGTCAGGGTAAGTCACACACAATCCAAATTATCCTGTGCCCACCCTCTGGTAGCTTGGCACTGAGCAGTCAGGCTTAATTTAGAAGGCAATATGTAAAGCATTTGTGCAATAAAGCATACAATAACACAAGATAGAACCACAAAAATACACCAAACAGTGTTTAGAAAAATATATAATATTTATCTGGCTATTTGCAAGTCAAAACGATCAACGATGCAACATGAATTTGTAAAGATATCACTGAAAAGTGATATGAAGTGTCTTAAGTCTTTAAAAAGTAAATAAAGTCTCTTTCAAGCACAAAGTACCTGGTTTGGAGTGGAAAAACTCTGCAGAGGGCCGCAGAAGAGGAGATGCGTGGAAAAATGGTGTGTGCGTTGGTTACGCCCCTTCACACACGGACTTGCGTTGTTATTTTTCACACGGGGAGACGTGCGTCGTTCTACGGGAGGAAAAATGGTGTGTGTGTCGGTTTCGTCCCTTCACACACGGACTTGCATCATTATTTTTCACTCGGGGAAGACATGTGTTGTTTTCCGCCACGTGGACCATCTCCTTCTGTGGATCACGGGATTACCAGGTGTCCCAGAGTCTGTGCATGGATTCCTCGGCTTGTTATCCGGCTGCGCGTCGTTCCGGGGGGCTGTGCGTGGAATTTTCTTTCTCACGGCAGGCGTCCCGTCGATTTCATCTCCGGAAGTCGGGTGGCGTTGTCCGCGCGAGGCCGTGCATCGAAGCTCCGGTTGCACCGCAGGCGTCTCGTCGAGCGGCGTCTTTCTGGATCGGCGTGCGGTGAATTTTTCACCGCGGAGCAAGCTGTGCATCAAATCTTTTGCCACACAAGGAGTCTGATTGAAAAAGAGAAGTCTTTTTTGGTCCTGATACTTCAGGGAACAGGAGGCAAGCTCTATCCAAGCCCTTGGAGAGCACTTTTGCAGCCAGACAAGCGTTCAGCAAGGCAGCAGGCCAACAGCAAGGCAGCAGTCCTTTGTAGAAAGCAGACAGGTGAGTCCTTTGAGCAGCCAGGCAGTTCTTCTTGGCAGGATGCAGGTTCTGGTTCAGGTTTCTTCTCCAGCAAGTGTCTGAGGTGGTAGGGCAGAGGCCCTGTTTCATACTAAATTGTGCCTTTGAAGTGGGGGTGACTTAAAGAGTGGCTAAGAAGTTGCACCAGGTCCCCTTTCAGTTCAATCCTGTCTGCCAGGGTCCCAGTAGGGGGTGTGGCAGTCCTTTGTGTGAGGGCAGGCCCTCCACCCTTCCAGCCCAGAAAGACCCATGCAAAATGCAGATGTATGCAAGTGAGGCTGAGTACCCTGTGTTTGGGGTGTGTCTGAGTGAATGCACAAGGAGCTGTCAACTAAACCTAGCCAGATGTGGATTGTAAGGCACAGAAAGATTTAAGTGCAGAGAAATGCTCACTTTCTAAAAGTGGCATTTCTAAAATAGTAATATTAAATCCAACTTCACCAGTCAGCAGGATTTTGTCTTACTATTCTGGCCATATAAAATATCACCTTCCTACTCCTTTCAGATCAGCAGCTACCACTTCAACAATGTATGAGGGCAACCCCAATGTTAGCCTATGAAGGGAGTAGGCCTCACAATAGTGTACAAATTAATTTAGGAGTTTTACACTACCAGGACATATAAACTACACAGGTACATGTCCTGCCTTTTACCCACACCGCACCCTGCTCTAGGGGTTACCTAGGGCACACATTAGGAGAGACTTATATGTAGCAAAAGGGAAGTTTTAGGCTTGGCAAATACTTTTAAATGCCAAGTCGAACTGGCAGTGAAACTGCACACACAGGCCTTGCAATGGCAGGCCTGGGACAAGGTTAAGGGGCTACTTAGGTGGGTGGTACAACCAGTGCTGCAGGCCCACTAGTAGCCTTTAATCTACAGACCCTAGGCACATATAGTGTACTCTACTAGGGTCTTACAAGTAAATCAAATAGCCAGTCATGGATAAACCAATCAACAGTACAATTTACACAGAGAGCATATGCACGTTAGCACTGGTTAGCAGTGTTAAAGTGCCCAGAGTTCAAAAGCCATCAACAGCAGGTCAGAAAAAATAGGAGGAAGGAGGCAAAAAGTTTGGGGATGACCCTGTCAAAAAGGCCAGGTCCAACAGTATGCTTTACCATGCACTGCAGTTACTATAATGCATCAGGGTTAACTGAGTGCAGGTTTGTGTAGCAGTGTTCTCCCTTCCTCCTTTGTTTGAAAAGGCCCCTTTGAGCCGATATGATGAGCTCTGGTTTTTGCACCTCTGCTCAGTTTGTGGTACCTGAGAGGCCTGTGAGAAGTATTTCTAGCACCTCTTAAATAATTGATTACTCCTTTCTGAAGAACAAAGGCCATGAAATACATGTTCAGTGATACATACACATCACTGTCTGCACCAAGAATGGTGAAAACTAAATACTTTTACTGAAATAAGTGTTAAAATGTGTAGACTGAGTGCAGGGATTTGAGGCAGTGTTCTCTTTTATTTGATGAGGCTCCATTATGCTGCTGAGCTGGCGCGCCTGCCCTAAGTGAGTAGTGCAGCGATCTGAGTGGACTGTGAGTAACATTTGCAGCTCCTTTAAAACAAATTGTTAATTTCTACTGAAGAAGGACCACGCACCTACCCGTCTGTAAATACACAGCACTGGCAGCACCAATAATGGAGAAAAGTAAATACCTTTACTGAATTTGTAACTATGCTCTGCACACACCCTAATGTATATGGACAAACTGAGTGCTCGGATGTGAGGCAGTGTGTTCCCTTCCTCCTTTGTTTAATAAGGCTCTCTTGAGCTGAGGAGCTGGCGTGTGTTGTTTCCGAGGATCAGTGAAGCTGCGATGCAGAGTTTAGGCATTGTCGCCAGGGCTGCTCTTGAGGGGAGATGTGAGGAGCTTGAACTGGGAAAAGCTTTACGCAGTGGAGGCTCAGAAGGAAATGCATTGAACCCAAGATGAGGGTGCAGCAGTAATCCAAGTCTGTTGCGGCTGGATCAATCCACAAAACAGCAGCAATTCGTCAGTTCTGATGGAGATTAAGCAGCTCAGTTTAGGATGCATCTGTTCACTAAGAAAACACTGTAGGCATACTTCCAAGAGTCCAGGACTGGGGTGGCACCATTTGGCAGGGTAGACTCACAGATGGCAGAGTCTAGGTGCAAAAGCAGGGTGCTTGGAAGTCTTTTAAGTCCCTGATTCTTCAGACCAGGAGGCCAGCCAATTAGCCTTTGTAGTCACTCTGGGTTCTGGGTTCAAGTAATGCAGATCCATTCCTTTCCACCCAGGCAGGAGGCAGCAGACAGCAAAGCAGGAGCCAGCAAAGTGCACTCCAGCAGAGTGACAGTCTTTCAGCAGCACAACAGTTCTTCTTTCTGGCAAAGTATTCACAGATCAGGAAGTGCACTCATGTGGTGGAGTCTGAGGTCCAGTACTTATATCCAGTGGCTCCTTTGAAGCAGGCAGACTTCCAAGACAAGCCTTTGAAGTATATAGAGCCCCCGTCCTCCCTGCCCTGGATTCGGGCTCCCTATAAGGTGGTATGCATCCCTATATATTGGGACAGAACGCAGCCTATGTAGATGTAAGTGAGACTGTGCCCAGCTCCTCTTTCCCATCCTTCTAGGATGGCCCACCAAGTCACAACTAAGCTCCCATTGTGTGTGGCTGTCTAGCAGACTACACAAAGCACAACTGTCACCCACCCTGGACATGTGATCAGAGACTGACAGCAGGCATCATTTGACTAAAGTAAGAAAATGCCAACTTTCTAAAAGTGCTATTTCCAGAATTATAATTTAAAATCTGACTTCACCATGAATTTGGATTTAAAATTTGGATCCCAGAGACACCAAACTTGAAAAGTCTATCTCTTCACAGTGGGAATTATACCTATAAACTGTAACAAGGTAATCCCAATATAATCCCAGGGGAGAGATAGTTCTTCCAGTAGTGAAAAATCACTTTAGGACTTTTTCACTACCAGGGCATGCAATTTAAAAGTACATGTCCTGTGTTTTGTCGACTGGCAAAAGTTTTTTTTTGCCAGGCTGTCATGGCAGAGTAAAACTGCACATACAGGTTCTGTATTGGAAGGCCTGAGACATGGGTAAGGGACTACTTAAGTGGATGGCCTTATCAGTGCTGTGGGCCCACTACTAGTATTAAATTTACAGATCCTGGGTACACATAGCAGCAGTTTACTACAGACTTATATGTTAAATATTTCAGATGGGACTAAGCCAACTTTACAAAGTTTGGAAAGGAGAGCATAAGCACATTAGCGTTGGTTGGCAGTGGTAAAGTACACAGAGTACTAATACCAGCAAAAATGAAGTCCAAATAAAAGTGGGAGGAGGAAGGCAAAATGTTTGGTGATGACCCTGAAAAAAGGGCCAGGTCGACCACAACCCCTCTCCAGCCTACAGTCAGGGAGACTAATCAATACTTTGATGGACTTCCCTGCTTAGGCGATAATGGACAACGGTCTTTTACTGCAGGGACACTTGTCAATTCTATGCCTTTCTAAATTTAGTTGGATCCCTCTATCTAAACTCTCCTGAACCACTGAACTGACCCATGACCCATAAGGAACCCTTCACCTATGGACCCCATCTGTGCAGAACTGCTCACAGTGGCTGTCCCTAAACACTTGGAGGTAATCTCAGGTGTCAGTCCAAATTTGGTAAGTAAAATGGCCTTTATGGGGGTGTACTTGGTTTAGTCCCCAACGTCTAGTGTCAGAAGTGTGTCCATCTCCACAGTAGACATGTGATATCACAGACCGCCCCTCCCCCAAGTACTTTTCGGGTACCTTTGAAATCCTCAGTGTAAACCTGTAGGCAGAAAACCATTTGTCTATGTTATCTCCCACCATAGAAATAGGCATCACAGGCCTCATTTACACAAACTGACACATCACTACGTTGTAGCAGCAATGTGTCAAAATGACTTCCGCCTTGCTATGTCATTATTAAACGCCATGGATGTGCCATATTTATGATAAAGTGCACCATGTCGTAAGGTCCAAGCTGTGTAAAAAAAGTTGACTCATCCGTGGGAATGATTTTGCAGCAGAAACTGACGCATAGGGAGCAAAAGTGACATAAGACAGGTTTGACACACATAAGGCAATGCAAACCACTTTAGAATCACTTTTCGGTGCCCAATGCATAGAAAAACTAAAAAACATTACACTTCTGCCAAAAAAAGGCACACTTCACAGAAGGCAGCAATGGAGCAGGGGGCAAAAAGATCAGAAGCAACCCAAACAAACCTAGAATCAGCCACAATAGCCAGACAGAGTCCGAGGCAAAGAGGTAGAGGAATTGCAATTTCAGTGAGGACATTGACATCATGATCACTGAGGTGACAGAGCACCCTAATCAGTTCTTTGTCACCTCCAAATTGCGATCAGGGAAAATAGAGGCCATTTGAAAGTCCATAGTGCACGAGATCAACAGTGTGAGACAAGCAAAGTTGACAGTCACCAAATGTAAAAAATGCTGGCATGACAATAAGAGCCAGACGAAAGAGAAACTGTCCAACAAGCTGAAGGCAGCCATGCAGACCAGAGAAGGAGGCCTGATGCTCCATGAGGAACTGGATACCTTGGAGGAGCAGATGAGAGAAGTCATCCCAGAGTGGTTGGCGGTAGGAGTTCTGGGACAGGAAAACGCTGGCCACGAGTAACAACTAGACCTACAATTCCCAAAAAGAGGCAATGCTCAGCAAAAAGGTCATGTTGTGCCATGCAGCTAGCTATATCCCAATGTTCTACTGTGATGTGTGAAAGGCCAACGGCAGGAATCTGTCTCATGTCCAGTTAAACATGTGTGGGCCACACTGCCCAGTTACATGTTGCACAGCTCTGCCCAGCACTGTCATGTTTCTTCCTTCCATGTGTGAAGTGCAGCACCAGTCCATGTCCACCTTTGTATACTTGTAAGTATATGTGAATGCACAACATGAGTCACTAGAACTACAAGCCCCACAATGCAAAGTAAAAAACATGGACTAGAACAAAACACAGGTCACCTTGCACCATGAGGCCACTGTGTCTTACTTGGGTCCATGCATGCACATCTGAACTGTAAAGCAATGGGCTGGAATGACCTTGTCATAGGAGAAATGGCTCACCTGAGAGTGTGGTCAGGTGTGGTGCATGTGAAGTATCAACACATAGAAACATGCCAAGAGCCACGTGTATATTAACCCCAGAGCTGCTGGGCCTCCCCCCCACCCCCCAGTGTTGAGCCCTTTTTTGGGGTACTTTGTGCTTAGGTCCCGATACCTATTTGTCCACATAAGCTATCCAAGCTAAATTTGTGTCCTTTTTTCCAATATCCTAGGGATTCTAAAGGTACCCAGAGTTTGTGGGTTACCATGGAGGAGATCGAGAAATTAGCCAAAATACAGATAACATTTGTTTTGGGGGAGGGAGGAAATGGGAAAAAAAGTGCTGCAGAAGAAAGCACCTGTTTTTTTCCCCTGTAAATGGGATCAATGAAGGGTTTGTGGTGCTACAATCACCATCTTTCCAGCTTTCAGGAAGAGGTAGACTTGAATTAGATAACCACATTTCTCAACACAGTTTTGGCATTTTAATGGGACATACCCCATTTTTACTATTTTTTGTACATTTAGCCTCCTTCCAGTTAGTGACAAAAATGGATGTGAAACCAATGGTGGATCCCAGACAGCTAAACATTTCTAAAATTTAGACAAAATTCTGAATACAGCAAGGGGTCATTTGTGTAGATCTGTCAAGATTTTTTAATAGAAAGTAACAGTAGACATAAAACAAATATTAGAATTGAGTTGATAGAAACAGCCATTTCTGTCTACAATATCTTCTAGAACTTTTTGAAGCTATGGCAGATTTTTCAAAGCAATATATCAATTTGTCTACTGGACTCTTCTGGTTGCGGGGATATATAGGACCTGTAGGTTTATCAAGAACCACAGGTACCCAGCGCCAATAATAGGCCAATAATTGAACTGCACCTTGGAATGGGTTCTCATTGTGTCCCGGGTATACAGCAATTCATTTGGTGAAATATAAAGATAAAAAACAGGTATCAAGGAAACCTATGTATTTCTGAAATGGGCACAAGATATGGAGTTTAGAAGTAGTGGTTATTCTCTGGTACATCTCTGAATTCAGGGGTACCCATACTAGCAAGTGAATTACAGAGCATTTCTCAAAATGACTTCTTTCTTACACGCTGTCTTACATTTAGAAGGTACAAATGTAGAGAAAGACAATTGGCAATAACACTTGTTCTTCTATTCTTTGTTCATCCAAGTTTCCCGATAAAAATGGTACATCACTTGTGTGGGTTGGCCAAGTGCCCACAACAGGAAACACCCTCCAAAGAGCAATGTGGACACATTACATTTTTCCACTGAAAACTGACTCGATTTTGGCAAAGTGCTCAGCTGTGAATTATGGCATCTTGCTCCACCGGCACCTAGGGAAACCCAGCAAGCCTATTCTAGGAGAATCCAGACTGGGGTGACGTGTGGGGCTCTCATCAGGCTCTGTCAACCAGAAACCTTTGCCACCCTCAAAATGTGTCTAAAAAACACATTATCATAAATTTACAGCGATTCAAAGTTCTGGGATCTGAGGGAAGCCACAAACTTGCTTCCACTCAGCATTCCTCCAAGTCTTCTGATAGAAATGGTACCTCATTTGTGTGGGTAGGTCTAGTGCCCATGACAGGAAACACCTCAAAACACGAACTGGACACATCACATTTTTCCAAATGAAATGGATGCGTTTTTTGCAAAGTACCTAGCTGTAGAGTTTGGCCTCCAACTCAGCCGGCACCTAAGGAAACCTAGCAATCCTATACATTGTAAAAAACTAGACACATTGGGGTATCTAGAATGGTGTGACTTGTGGGGCTCTCACAAGGTTCTGTCATCCAGAAACCTTTTCAAACCTCAAAATATGTCTTAAAAAACAAATTTTCCTCCCATTTCAGCTATGTAAGGTTCTGGAATCGGATAGGAGCCACTGACTTCCTTCCACCTAGTATTTACCCAAGTCTTCAGATAAAAATGGTACCTGACTTGATTTTGGCAAAGTGCCTAGATGTTAATTGTGGCCTCTCGCTCAGCCAGCACCTAGGGACACCTAGCAAGCCTGTATATCTTTTAAAACTAGGCACTTCAAGGAATCCAGAATCGGTTGACTCGTAGGACTCTCACCAGGTTCTGTCACCCAGATACCTTTACAAACCTCAAAATGTGTCTACAAAACACATGTTCCGCAAATTTCAGTGATGCAAAGTTCTGGAATTAGAGGAGAGCCACAAACTTTCTTCCACCCAGCTTTCTCCCAAGTCCCCTGATAAAAATTGTACCTCACTTGTGTGGGTAGGCCTACTGTATGTGACAGGAATGGATCACACAACGGTCAATGGTAGTCCTTACATGAAGGCAAATGTTGACCCTGGGGTGATCCATTCCTGACGCAGGCACTAGGCACAGGCACACAAGTGGAGTAGCATTTTTATCAGGACAAGTTGGGAAACACTGGGTGGTAGGAATATTGTGGATCCATGCATATTCCTGTAGTTTGTTTGACAGAAATGCAAGTAAAAATATTGAGTTTTTATTCAACGTTTCACATTATAAGGGTATTCTGGGTAAGACAACTTTGGGGAAACCACACAAGCCACAACTCCAAGGATTTCAGAAATGTGTAGGTTTGGTAAGTTTCCCTATATGGCCACCGAGCCCAGGACCAAAAACGCAGGTGCCCGCCTTACAAAACCAGGTTTTTTTGTAATAGATAGTTTTGATGTTGCCACAATATGATCTTTCCTTTTCGCAGCCCTGTGAGAAGATGGGGGTTACCCAAACTGTGCAAGTCATCCAGTAGGACTGCATGGTGGGTTTCTGCACTAAGCCCATTTTGAGTGAAAGGCCCAAAAATATCTGCACTCTGCCAGCAATGTGGGAGTCCACTGTTGTGTCCTAGAAAGGGCCCTAGAGTTCCTCCATGCTCCCTTCAGAAATTGTTGTGCGCTTAAATATGTTTGCTGCACAATTTGCTGAAGGAAACCAACATCCAAAAAGATACAGACCTAGTCGACTGGCAAAAAGTTAGCGTATCAATTTTACATCCAGCACTACCAGTAAAAGGTGGAATTCGGGGTTGAAGTAAATTGGGGAGGCGGCAAGAGACCACTCAGTCTGTGCTTACTGCCTCACACATCTTCTCTCTGGGTTGGGCTAACCCGCTGCTGTCCCGCTGCACAGACTGTGCTTGTGAATGGACAGCACAACTGTCCTCCTCGCCTCCCTCAGATCCACTGGAAGATAAGTTGTTGGATCACTCACAGAACCTTCTCTAATGTCCTCTCCCTCAGATGCTGTCTCGGTGTCTGCTGTCTCAGTCTCTCATCCTGCGTCAGACCTTTCCTCCCTAACCCGAGTCCCAAGTAAGGGCTTGAGCATCATTCATCCAACAAGATGCCATCTTTGCTACTGGCTAAACTGTCCCTCTAAAACACTAGCCTATGTAGATGGTTCTGAATTGCTGACAGGTGTGAGGCGTGTGCAACAGTAAATGTAAGTCACCTTACCTTCGCTTCTTCCCCTAATCAGCAGGTTCTCTGACGACACTAAACAAAACAAAAAAGACACACTATTACTTCACCTTGCCACATACCATCATCACAGTCTTTAGCGCCTGTGGCACCCAGTCTGACAATCATTTTTGGTGCTCCCATGACCTTCTCCTAGGATTCCATCACTTCCACAGAGCAAAAGTGCCCTTCATCTCTCCATAGCACCCCTCGCACATACATTTAATTTGTTCTATAGTGCAGGCTTTACTAATCCAATCAGCTATTCATATAAAATACACATTTGTTCTTTGCAGCAGGTATATAAACCTTCTGCGCTACTTTATGGCATCAAACCTGCCACTAGACAAAAGTATTTCTCTAGAAGGAACATAATCACACATAATTACAGGCGTTATATTGAAATTTCTATTGCTGACTAAAAGCTAGGGTCGAAACCCGTCAGTTGGAGTATGTTTAAGACGCACACCGCGAGACAACAGGTTGCATATATATATATATATATATTATTATTATTTTTTTTTTTTTAAAAGCCAAGTGGCGATCACCACTAGGTAGTTATAGTTAGGACCTATTTTCTATATAAAATGGTTTTTTTACTTGCCTATATCTTTGGTGCTGCTTGATGAACCTTCACGAAACTTTCAAAAAAGATTTGCCAATCCCATCTGCTGTAGCCTGGAATGTTTTGGGGTGATCAATCCAGGGGGGCTGAGGAAAAAGAGAGTTCCCGAAACATGTCTTCCCTATTTATATTCCCATAGGGATTTTGAACAGCAATAGATGAAAAACTACTGGATGGAATTACACTAAATTTGGCAGGAATGTGAGCCTAGAAATAGTGCTGGTGTAAATCCATTCAGTAGTTTTTGAGACATTAAGGGGAAAACAAATGTGTATATCTAGGCATGTAAAGGATTTGCAACTCCCCCCCACCCTGGGGACCGCCATCTCCCCATGGCTTTCATGTAACATGCAGGGGCTGTCTGCCCCTAACCTCTGCCCAGGGGACAACCAACTCTCCACCCAATCTCCGCTCATAAAATTACAAACAAATGCTTTTTAGCCCTGGAGGGGGTTCACTTTTGGACACAACACCAGAGCTAAGGGGTCAGGGTATTTGCACACTGGCTCCTTTTGTTTTTTTGTTACTTTTTTGAAGCTGCATCCTAAGATGGCTGACAACACTTCAACAAGTACTGATGTTGAAGTGTTATCAGCCAATCCGATCTCAGCACAAGATCATCAGGGGTCACAAATCCTTTGCGTCCCTAGATGTACAAATTTGTTTTCTCCTTAATTTCTCAAAAAATACTGAACAGAATTACACCAAAACAGTAAAGCACTCTTCCTGGACCAGGACCTACGTTCCTGAAAAATTTGGTGTAATTCCTTCCAGTAGTTTTTGAGCTATCGCTTTTCAAAATCCCCATGGAAACATGAATGGGGAAAACATGTTTTGGGACCCCCATTATTTCTCACCCCCAAGACAGATCCCTCCAAGAGCCCTTCATGAAAGGTGGGAAGGCCCTTTTCGACTTTCCCCATCGGAGCAGAAAGTGACCTTACTTCTGCTTCCTGCTCCAGTGGGCAAAACAAACAGTGACATTAGGGCGTCTTGCAGCATGCTCACATCATAGAGGGAGAGGTGGGTTGTGAGGGGAGATACGGAAGTTCTTCCATGTCTCCTGAGGGGTTTTAAAATAAACAAAATCCACCAGAGTATTATTAAAACCCCTCTCTGGTATCAGCCAATGGTCGTGGCCCCCACCAGGGAGGGTATGAGTGTGTCTGTCATTGGCCGACACACGCACCAATAGGGTTAACTATCATGAAACTACATAGCACGCAGCTGTCCCAACGTGTGGGGTGAGAGCAAACAGGTGTCAGTTGCCATTACAGGGACCACCCAACCTGCCATGTACTAAATCTGACTGGGCGTGGGGTGAATACAATCGATCCACACCAAAGGACTATGGCCTTCATTACAAACCTGGCGATAAATCACGCTTTACGCCATGCAGAAGACCGCCAACATACCATTGCAGCAGCGGAATTCCGCTACAAGTATTACGACTCACAGATCAGAATCCGCCAAAATACAGACACCCACACAAGTCCGCCACACCAAAGGTCAGTGATAAACTGGCAATACCAAAACATACACCGTTACGCCAACAGGAATACGGCCACACTATCACGACCTACGAATCAACACGGTGGTCTTTCAACCGCGGTATTCCATTGACAGTACACACCGCCGCACTCAAAATACACACACATTTACAAAACACAATCACATTGGACAATTCAAAATACACACACCTGATACACATACACACACTACACCAACACACCCAATCCAATATAAAACACACACCCACATCATCCACAAACCCTTACAACCAAAATTCAGAAAGAAGGCCAGAGAGAGACTACCTAACACAACACCAGAATCGATACAGACACACAACACCATCACTCATACAACATCCAGGCACCTCAAACAACACACACCAACACATCCCCTCACACATCACAACAGACACCACCTCACACATCACCCACACCACATCATGGCACCTCAAAGACACCCCAGGTTCTCTGAGGAGGAGCTCAGGGTCATGGTGGAGGAAATTGTCCAGGTAGAGACTGTCAATATCAGTGCAGTGTGCGCTCTACGGGCTAATGGAATGCAAATACACAGCACTTACAAGATAACGTAATTCATGAATTATGCAGATATGCTGTTGTTTAACCTTTTGCATTGCAGGGTTTAATCCTGAAGGCTTATATTCAAGGTGCTTATAAATACTGTTCATTTGCAATGTATTGCTGCAGGCTTTCAGAGTGTGTCAGGGTGTGGTCCCTTTCCAGAACCTTCTAGAAGCTTTCTCTGCAGCATGACTAGGTGTGGTTTGTGGGCTGGGCCAAGACTCTATATAAGGGAGCCAGCCCAGCTCCACATGCTCACTATTCAGAGATCCCGGTGCAGAGCAGCAGCAACTTCCTGAGCTCCTGTTCCGGAGGCCTACTTTGATCTTCCAGGCCTTGCCATTTCACTGTGTTGGTGATCCTTGATCAGGGCGGTAAGACGGAGGTCAGGCTGGGCCCCCGATCCCATTCTCAAAGGCTTTCGAGTTCTTGGGCCTAATTTGCATGATAAACTATTTAACTTGTGCGTGTGAATGTGCGCTTGGTTTTTCATGGCATTTACATGCTGACATTCAAATCGGCAAGATGGGCGATTCATTGCTTGTGTGCAACTCCTGATATTCATTGTGCGCTACCATTTCATGGCATTTACAAGGTAGCATTCAAATCGGCAAGACGCACAAATCATTTCTTGTGCTTAATTCATTTTATTCATTTTGCGCTACCATTTCATGGCATTTACAAGGTAGCATTCGAATCGTCAAGACGCGTGATTCATTTCTTGTGCTTAATTCATGTTATTCATTGTGCGCTACCATTTCATGGCATTTACAAGGTAGCACTCGAATCCGCAAGACTCGCGATTCATTTCTTGTGCTTAATTCATATTATTCATTGTGCGCTACCATTTCATGGCATTTACAAGGTAGCATTCGAATCGGCAAGACTCGCGATTCATTTCTTGTGCTTAATTCATATTATTCATTGTGCGCTACCATTTCATGGCATTTACAAGGTAGCATTCGAATCGACAAGACGCGCAATTAATTTCTTGTGCTTAATTCATGTTATTCATTGTGCGCTACCATTTCATGGCATTTACATATTCTTGTTGAAATCCGCAATGTGTGCATTTCTGCATTTTAAGAAACTAAGGTGGTCATTACAATATTGGCGGTAAAAGCCGCTTACCACCGTGCAGAAGACCGCCAACACACCGCTGCTGCTGTGGAATTCCGCCACAGCTATTATGACCCACAGCTCGGAATCCGCCAAAGGTCAGGGATAAACTGGCAATAACAAAACCTCCACCATCACGGCAACAGGAGTACGCCCACACTATCACGACACGCCGCGCTCAAAATACACACACATTTACTAAACACAACCACATTGGACAAATCGAAATACACACACCTGAGACACATACACACACCACTCCCACACACTCAATACAATATAAAACACCCAGCCACATCACCCACAAACCCCTACGACAACAATTGCGACCGAAGGCCAGAGAGAGACACCACCAAAAACAACACTAGCATCCACAGGCACTCAACACCATCACTCACACAACATCCACGCACCTCGCACAACACACCCCTAAATATCACCCCACACATCACAACACACACCACCTCACACATCACCCACACCACCCCATGGCACCGCAAAGACACCCCAGGTTTTCTGAGGGGGAGATCAGGGTCATGGTGGATGGAAATCATCAGGGTAGAGCCACAGCTATTCTGATCACAGGTGCAGCACACCACCATAGCTAGGAAGATGGAGCTATGGCGCAGAATCGTGGAGAGGGTCAATGCAGTGGGACAGCATCCAAGAACACAGGATGACATCAGGAAGAGGTGGAACGACCTACGGGGGATGGTGTGTTCTGTGGTCTCAAGACACCAGATTGCGGTTCAGCGGACTAGCGGCAGACCCCCACCTCCTCCCCCAGAACTAACAACATGGGGGGAGCAGGCCTTGCCTGTACTGCATCCTGAGGGCCTTGCAGGAGTAGCTGGAGGAATGGACTCTGGTAAGTCAAATCTTAACTACTTCATCCCCCACCCTACCTGCATGCTATCACATACCCCCACCCTCACCCTATCACCCCAACTCCTCACACATGTCCCACTAACACAAACCACACATCCCAAACCCAAGCCCTGCATGCAACACCAAAGCATGGACACCCATCACCAAAGCATTTCTACTGCACATACCCATACACCCCCCTAGACCATTATAACACAAGGTCCCACTCAAGAATGGAAGCACTGCGGTAGAGGGTGACCCACCCATTGCACACCATGGCACATACAGATGCAATAATCATGCCTTTACACCCCTGCAGGACCCCTACCCAACGTCACCGGACAGGAGGGTCCAGACATGTCCACTCCACCCACAGAAGAGGCCCACAGTAATGACAGCAGCTCTGTCCAACTGGATCAAGATGACCAGACCGGCCCATCTGGGACCTCGGGACAGTCGGTTCCCCTCACACTGACACAGGCCCATAGAGAGCTTCCCCCCTCTGTAAACATCAGCAAAGCAACCACGCAGCAGGCCCATCCCTCTGTCCCCAAGTCACGTCAAGCAGCAGTGTGTCCACCACTACAGGGAACCCAGGCTAACCCATCACCCCAACAACAGCAGGGACCTGGGGGCAGTGATAGTGGGCACACGGTTCAGGGGACAGAGGCCCAGGAACACAGGGGAACTGGGAGGGCTGCTGTGTGACAGGGGGAGGACAGGCCCAGGGAACCCACTCTCCACAAGGCCCTCTCCAACATCATGGGAGCCTACCACCATTCCCAGGGGACGATGGCAATGGTACTGGCCAAGTTTCAGGAGACCCAGCGGCTGCAGGAGGAACAGTATTTGGGGTTCAGCGAGGAACTCAAATCCATCAATTCCACCATGGGCACCATTGTAGGGGTGCTGAAGGAACTCGTCAACACCAGGAGGGACACTGTGGCACAACAAGGGGCCCCTGACACTAGCCTGGACGATGAACTGCCCACCACCTCCGCCGGCGCTAGTGGACAGGAGACACCGCCACAGGATCACGACACCAGCACCCCATCCACTGCAGATGGAGAACCACTCCGCAAACGGTCCCTGAGATCCAGGACAAAGACAGAGAACAATGCCAAGACCCCTGCTAAGAAATGAGACCACCCTGGTTGTCATCCTTCTGTCCCACTTTATCACCCTGTCCATACTTAAACTGCCCTAGCTCCACTTCCTATGCCCCTTTGGACAATGCACCTGTGAGACTAATAGACTCACAGAATATTCGTCCACCATCACCTCTGACCAATTTAAAAACCCCTCCACTATTTAGCACTAAATAAACACCCTTAAATCACAAAACAATCTGGAGTCAGTCTGTGCTTTCGAAAATGTGTATTTGCAATAACTGTGGAAAAATGCTATATCCAATGTATTGTCAACATACCTATGTCACACAGCTCTAGTCCATGTGGAAACAAAGAAGAGGTCACACAGTGGGACCCACATCTGTGAAACTGAAAGGGAAAGTGACAAATCAGGGTCCATACACTGGGTGAAAATGACAGACAGATGAGAGGTAGAAGAATTAAATCAGATGTAGCAGGCAGTGTTGTCTTCTTACCTGTGTCTCACTGGAAGTATTGCTGGATCACTGTGTTCCTGTTGACTATGTCCTCTTCTTTCGCTTCCTTGTCTTCACTGTCCACAGGCTCCACAGATGCCACAACACCTCCATCTGGACCATCCTCCTGCAGAAAAGGCACCTGTTGTCGCAAAGCCAAGTTGTGAATCATACAGCATGCCACGATGATCTGGCACACCATCTTTGGCGAGTAGAATAGGGAACCACCTGTCATATGGAGACACTGGAACCTGGCCTTCAGGAGGCCGAAGGTCCTCTCTATAATCCTCCTAGTTCACCCATGGGCCTCATTGTAGCATTCCTCTGCCCTGTCCTGGGATTCCTCACTGGGGTCAGTAGCTATGACAGGTTGGGGTAACCAGAGTCACCTGTAAATGGCGAGGGACAACTGTTAGACACACACTAACTCTTAGGGACATCCCCAGACCCAGACACCTAGTCACACTGTATTGGGTCCATGTCCTCACCTAATAGCCACACACAGTGCCTCTGGAGTTGTCCCATCACATAATGGATGCTGCTATTCCGCAGAATGTAAGTGTCATGCACTGATCCAGGAAACTTGGCATTTACATGGTCAGCCAAACACACCATCTGCACATTCATAGAATGGTAACTCTTCTGGTTTCTGTACACCTGTTCACTCCTGTGGGGGGGGGGATCAAGTCCACATGTGTCCCATCAATGGTACCTGTGATGTTGGGGATATGTCCCAGGGCATAAAAGTCAACTTTCACTGTAGGCAACTCTTCCACCTGAGGGAAAATTATGTAGCTGCGCATGTGTTTCAGCAGGGCAGACAACACTCTGGACAACACGTTGGAGAATATAGGCTGGGGCACCCCTGATGCAATGGCCACAGTTGTTTGGAAAGACCCACTTGCCAGGAAATGGAGTACTGACAGGACCTGCACTAGAGGGAGGATTCCTGTGGGATGGCGGATAGCTGACATCAGGTCTGGCTCCAACTGGGCACACAGTTCCAGGATTGTGGTACGATCAAGTCTGTATGTGACAATTACATGTCGCTCCTCCATCGTCGACAGGTCCACCAGCGGTCTGTACACCAGAAGATCCCGCCATCTCCTCACCTGCCCCAGCGGACGTGCTCTATGGAGGAGAACAGAGAGCAGAGAGTCAATCAACACTGAGGTACGTAAACACAACTTTATTCCAAAATGTTAGAAAATCGATATTTGGCTGTATTTGTGTTTAAGCAAGGCCTAGATATGTGTGACGCAGTCAAAATTAATGCCATGTGGCCCCCTGATATGGCGGCTGCCTGACCTGTAAGGTGGGACAAGTGGATATTAGGTAACTGCACTGGCGTTGTACAACGTCGCGGTAGGCGGTCGAAGACCGCGACGCAATCCTGCATTGGTTATCATTGGACCCTATGGGTCCTAGGAGCCAATGACGATGTACGCTGGCAGTGACGGTACGCACCGCCGCGAACGTGACCGCCATTTTCTGTCTGTTTACTCACTTGATACCTGATCTTCGACAGGAGAGGACCTACACTGCAAGTGCTGCTGTGACCTCAGTCTGGAAGAGACAATGGCTCATGTGTCTGGGGAAAGGGCCCCTGCCTTCAGCATGGAGGAGTTGGAGAAACTAGTGGATGGGGTCCTCCCCCAGTACACGCTACTCTACGGTCCTCCAGACAAACAGGTAAGTACACTGTGAGCATGCCGAATGGACAATGCCTGTGTGGAGTGGTGTTGGTGAATGATAGGGGGGGAGAATGAGGCGTGCATGATACAACGGTGAGTGCATGTGCGTCATGGCAAGGGTAGGGATGCGGGCCAATGACTGTGACGGTGAGGATGGTTATATTTTCTCCTTTTCCCCTGTACTATTCCTGTAGGTCAGCGCCCACCAGAAGAAGGATATTTGGCATGCCATCGCCAAGGAAGTCCCGACCCTCAGGGTCCACCACAAACGGAGCACCCACTACAGGAAAAGATAGGAGGACATTCGCCGCTGGAGCAAGAAGACGGCGGAGGCCCAGCTGGGGATGGCCTCCCAAAGTGGGAGGGGTGCCCGTCGGACCATGACCCCCCCTGATGTTCCGGATCCTGGCAGTGGCCTATCCGGAGTTGGATGGGCACTTGAGGGCATCATAGCAGCCACAAGGGGGTGAGTACACTTTCATTCTGCTGATTCAGCGCACATTGTAGGTGTCTGGGTGGGGGAGGTGGGCTGTGGGTTCCCCTAGGCCAGGGCGAGTTTAGTAGGCAAGGTGTTGAGTGTATGCAGTACCGCTACTGTTGGTGGACACTACAGACACAGAAGCCCCCTGCACTACGCCGTGCACTTTGAGTTCCCTAATTAATCACAGGGACATGGGGTACAAGGCTGTTTCTGACATGTTTTTGTTTGCGGTGAATCCGCCCCAGAAAAGGTGGCGGATTGGACTGTTGTAATACTGTGGGCGGTACATTGTCTTCCGCCTGTCTGTTGGCGGTTACTGCTGCGGTGTTTGTTTGTACCGCCGTGGCGGTCGCAATGTTAAAGTGGCTGTCTATGTTGGTGGTTTCCGCCACTGTCGTGATTCCATTTTTTTTACCGCCACTTGAAAACATCATTCTAGAAGTTTCTTATGTTTTTAGTCAAGGTGTAACATTTGATTGAGAGGTTCATTGAAAAGTGGTATTCATCCTTCTTGATTCCTTCACAGGTAACCAGACGTCTTGAGGCCTAGTTATTTAGTCCATGCTTAAGTTATCCATGGTTACAGTATGACAATGCTTAGAATCATAGTCTAGAAAAGATTAATATGATACAATCTTGATATTGTGTGTTTTAACCTTTTGCTTCCTACAGGTCTCCTTCCCAGCTGTTCCCTACCGAATCCCCTTTTCCCCACTTGGACTCTCTTAGACTCTGTGACATTCTAATCAGTGTATTGGAGCTGTCTTGTGGTGGACATGTTGGGAACGTGCACAGACTAAGAGGATCTGGTGACTCTGACAGAATAGTGAGCCCACAAATTAAGTATCCTCCTGGTTTGCGTGTGTTCTCAGCATGGCCACTTTGGACAAGCTAGTCAAGGCTATCACACAGCTCCAAGCAGAGGTAATGTCATCCAAAGATATAGCAGCTAGCCTAGCTGAGAGAGTGAGTCAGTTACAGGAAAAGGTAGAGAAGAAGGAACAAAATCCCATAGGTGTGTTGTGGCCTGGTCCTTCTTCTCAGGCTTCTGGAGGTAATCCGAGGAACATTTCCCTCAACGTTCCTTCAGCCATTCCCCTAGCTCCTCCAGAACGTTTCCCAGGCGATCCCTTGAAAGCTCAATCTTTCCTAGTTCAAGTGGAATTGCATTTTACCTGCCAACCGCACACTTTCTCTGAAGCCCAATCCAATGTTGTCATACCTGTCTGGGGATGCAGCTACCTGGGCTATTCCTCTTGTGCGTAAATAACATCCCTTGCTCTACAAATGGAAACATTTTGTTTGTGAGTTTGAAAGAGTATTTGATCATAGAACTGTTACATTGTCGGCAGATCGTGAATTATTGGACTTGCGACAAGGTAACCAGGATCTAATGTCATATTTAGGTAACTTTAATCGGCTGGTGGCCAAGACATCGTGGCCTGAAGAAAAGCAAGCGGCCTTGTTCTACAAAGGACTAAAGAAGGAGCTAAAAGATATTGTAGCTCAAATAGACCCACATCCTACAGACTGTCAAGACCTGACAAACCTTGTTTTAAGACTGGATCATCGTTTAGCAGAATGAAGGGGAACACTCAAAAAGACTGAGAGATATTCCTGGCGTGTTCACGATGATAGAGAATCAAGGGCTCAGAAAGAAAGAACGCTAGAACCTATGGAAATCGGTACAATCAGGAGGCCTCTGACCCAAGACGAAAAGGACTTACGTAGAAAGAATGGACAATGTCTTTACTGCGGGTGCAAACATAAAAAGAAACTCATCCTTAACGTGAACCAGCCAAGGATAATTCCATACTGAGGAGCATGGATCACGTTAAGGATGAGTTTCTCTTAATGTTTGTGTCTTTGGTCCTTCCCCTCACAGATCACCAACAAGGGGACAGTCTGAAGAGTTACTGGGATTCCAGTCAAGAGTTTTCCATCTACTGCTTGTATTATTTCTGGAGTCTTCTTCTCGATGCATGGGAACCAGGGTTGACTCATCACAATCCTGAGATTCATTGGGCAGAAAGAAAGGTCATATTCTCATCAGCTCTATGTAAAGAAAATTGCTTCCAAAAGTCTCAAGTAACCAAAGTTGGCAACTCTTACATAGCCACTGTAGCGGAAAAAGAAGTCAAGTTGCCCAAGCAGTGTTCATTCTATGGAGATGTATTCGATGAAAAAGAAGCAGAAAGCTTGCCTCCTCATAGACCTTATGACTGTCAAATTGATCTAATCCCAGGTGCGATACTCCCCAGCTGTTGTGTACACACCTTGTCAGAACATGAAAACCAATATTTACAAAAGTATCTAGATCAATTCTTGGAGAATGGTTTCATCCGCCCGTCTAAGTCTCCTGCAGGATCTCCTTTGTTTTTTGTCCCAAAAAGCGAATGAAGATGTTCGAACTTGTATTGACTATAGGGGATTGAACAAGGTCACCATCAAGAATAAATAACCCTTTCCCATGATTCCGGTCAAGTAAAGAAATTAAAATCTACACTAAGCTCGACCTACGAGGTGCTTATCATTTAGTCAGAATGAGAGAGGGGGACGAATGGAAAACAGCGTTCAAGATATGGCCTCTTTGAATACACCATCATTCTTTTTGGTCTGTGTAATGCTCCAGCAGCAATTCAATGTTTCTTGAATGACGTTCTTAGAGAGTATCTCGACATATTTGCAATAGTCTACATCGATTACATGTTGATCTACTCTGACAATGAAAACGAACATGTACAACATGTCAAAAAGATTCTCGCAGCTCTTCGAAAGCACTGTTTATATTGCAAACTAACCAAGTGTGAGTTTCATGTTACCACAGTTGAGTTTTTAGGGGTTATCCTTACCCCTCAAGGTATAGTTATGGCAGAAAAGAAAGTACAAGCTGTATCTGATAGGACCACTCCAAAGACTGTTCGAGATGTACAGTGTTTCCTGGGGTGTGCAAACCTTTACCGCAGGTTTATAAACCATTTCTCTCAAACAGTGGCCCCAATCACTAAGTTATTGAGAAAGAAAGAAAAATGTGTATGGTCCCCAGAAGCTGACCAAGCCTTTTCAACTTTGAAGGAATCTTTTTCCACTGCCCCAGTCTTGACTCACCCTGATGTGGACCGTCCGTTCATAGGGGAAGCCGATGCCTCAGATGTGGCAATAGGTGCAGTCTTGTCACAACGAAGCAAAGACACTGGCCTACTTCATCCTGTAGCTTACATGTCTCACAAGCTGAGCGAAGCCGAACAGAACTATGTCATTGTGGATAAAGAGCTTCTGGCGATTCGTGAAGCCTTTAAAGAATGGAGACATCATTTGTTGGGTGCCAAGTACACTGTCACAGTATATACTGATCATCGCAATCTCCAGTTCATGAGTTCAGCCAGACTTTTGACTCCTCGGCAATTACGCTGGATGTTGTTTTTTGCCAAATTTGATTTTGTGGTAACTTTCCATCCTGGTAAAGACAATTGCAAAGCTGATGCCTTGTCCCGCCAAGAGTCAACCACGGTGCCTGCAGTTCAGCCCTCCAGAGCTATCATTGCTCCAGACAAAGTCCTATGCATCACAAAAACTGAAGATTTCTTTGAAGATGTCTGTAATTCCTTCACCATTGAGAAATGGCAGACATGGGCTCAAGCAGACCCCAAAAGGTCAATCAAGCAAGGACTACCATTCCATGATGCTCGCTTGTTCGTGTCCACTACCAAGCTTCGCAAGTTAGTATTTCATTGTTTGCATGTTATACCTACGGCAGGTCATCCAGGAACTCCTAAAACTCTTGAATTAATCCAATGCTACTTTTGGTGGCCTATTCTAATAAAAGATGTCAAAACAATGGTAAACGACTGCAAATTCTGTGTTCGCATCAAGAAAAGTCATTAAAAACTGAAAGGGTTGTTGCATCCACTCCCAACTCCATGTCGACATTGGGAACACATCTCTTTAGAGTTCATTACAGGACTACCAGTGGTTCAACAACATTCAGTAATCCATGTGGTAGTAGATAGTCTCACAAAGTATGGACATTTCATTGCCTGTAAGAAATTGCCCACCTCCAGCAAAATGGCAACCATCCTACTAAATAGAGTGGTCCGTTATCATGGGCTGCCAAAAATGATTCTCTCCGATCGAGGGTCACAATTTGCCTCCAATTTCTGGAAAACATGGTGCAAAACACTTCAAGTCACGTCCACACTATCTACTAGCCATCATCCTCAAACAGATGGTCAAGCGGAGAGACTAAACCAGACTTTGAAGCAATACCTGTGTGCTTACACTGAGAAAGCACTTCATTCCTGGACATCAATTCTCTGGTTAGATGAGTTAGCCTACAATAACTCATTTCACACTTCCACTGGTGTTACACCCCTTTTTGGCTTGTTTGGCTATCAACCGGACACCTTGCCCATCACGATCCCTCAAGAAAGTTCTCTTACACCAGCTGTGTCGGAAACCATTCAACACCTTCACCAAACCCAGAAATGGACTCAACAGCATTTAGAAAAGGCCAAACAAAAATATAAAAAGCATTACGACAAGAAATATTGTGAGGGACCACAATATCAACCAGGTGATAAAGTGTGCCTTTCTACAAGACATATTGACTTCAAGAAAAGGCACATGTTTAATCCCAAATTGATATGTCCCTACACTGTCCTTCAGCAAATCAATCCTGTGACCTATAAACTGCAATTACCAGGGTCATTACGTATTCATCCAGTGTTCCATACATCCCTTCTGAAAAAAGCAGTGCAGAAGGTCCGCCCTCATCCAGCTCCAGTTCTATTATGGGGGGGAAGTGGTATACGAAGTCAAGAAGGTGTTGGACTCCAAACTATGAGGGCGTAACCTATGGTACTTAATCTTGTGGAAAGGTTATGGGCCCTGAAAGTAACTCATGGGCTTCTGCATCTGATGTTCATGCTCCATTACTTGTGAGATGCTTTCATTGTCTCAATCCAGGCAAGCCAGGCCCTAGGGCACGTCTGGGAGAGGGGAGTACTGTCAACATCAGGACAGTGCGCACTCTACGGACGACTGGAATGCAAAAACCCAGCACTTACAAGATAACGTAATTCATGCATTATGCAGATATGCTGTTGTTTAACCTTTTGATTGCAGAGTTTAATCCTGAAGACTTATATTCAAGGTGCTTATAAATACTGTTCATGTGCAATGTATTGTTACAGGCTTTCAGAGTGTGTCAGGGTGTGGTCCCTTTCCAGAACCTTCCAGAAGCTTTCTCTGCAGCATGACTGGGTGTGGTTTGTAGGCTGGGCCAATAATCTATATAAGGGAGCCATCCCTGCTCCACATGCTCACTATTGAGAGGTCCCGGTTCAGAGCAGCAGCAACTTCCTGAGCTTCTGTTCCGGAGGCCTACTTTGATCTTCCAGGCCTTGGCCTTTCACTGTGTTGGTGATCCTTGATCAGGGTAGTAAGACGGAGGTTGGGCTGGGCTCCCGATCCCATTCCTGAAGGCTTTCGAGTTCTTGAGCCTAATTTGCATGATTAACTATTTAATTTGTGCTTGTGAATGTGCGCTTGGTTTTTCATGGCATTTACATGCTGACATTCGAATCGGCAAGATGAGCGATTCATTGTTTGTGTGCAACTCTTTATATTCATTGTGCGCTACCATTTCATGGCATTTATAAGGTAGCATTAGAATCGGCAAGATGCGCGATTCATTTCTTGCGCTTAATTCATGTTATTCATTGTACGCTACCATTTCATGGCATTTACAAGGTAGCATTCGAATCGGCAAGACGTACAATTCATTTCTTGTGCTTAATTCATGTTATTCATTGTGCGCTACCATTTCATGGCATTTACATGGTGGCATTCGAATTGGCAAGACACGCAATTCATTTCTTGTGTTTAACTCATGATGTTCATTGTGCGCAACCATTTCAAGGCATTTACAAGGTAGCAGCAAGACGCGTGATTCATTTTCTGTGCTTAATTCATGTTATTCATTGTGCGCTACCATTTCATGGCATTTACATGGTGGCATTCGAATCGGCAAGACGCGCGATTCATTTCTTGTACTTAATTCATGTTATTCATTGTGTGCTAATATTTCCTGGCATTCACATGGTGGCATTCGAATCGGAAAGACGCACAATTCATTTCTTCTGCTTAACTCAAGTTATTCACTGCGCGCTATCATTTCATGGCATTCACATGGTGGCATTCGAATCGGCAAGATGCGCAATTCATTTCTTGTGTTTAACTCATGATGTTCATTGTGCGCAACCATTTCATGTCATTTACCTATTCTTGTGAAATCCGCAATGTGCGCAATTCATGTTTCTGCACTGTAAGAAACTAAGGTGGTCATTAGAACCCTGGCGGACGGTGTTAAAACGGCGGTAAGACTGCCAACAGGCCGGCTGTAAAAAAATGGCAATTACGACCGTGGCGGAAACCTCCAACAAAGACAGCCACTTTAACACTCCGACCACCACAGCGGTACAAACAAACAGTGCGGCGGTCACCGCCAACAGACAGGCGGACGACAATGTACCGCCCACACTATTATGACAGGCCAATAAGCCACCTTTTCCGGGGCGGATACACCACAGATAAAAACACAGCGGAAACATGAATTTCGAAGGGAAAACGCTCACTTCTACACACTCCACGAGGAACGAGGACACCATGGAACCGGAACTCCAAATCCTACCTGCGATAGTCTTCCTGCTCCTCTACCAGGAGCACGAACGCCGGCGGTGAAGACCACGGTGAGTACTGCACGTACGACACAGGGGAGGGGGGAGGCAAAAAACAGGGACACACACATGCAACACCCCCACCCCACCCTCACCCACTACAACACTAATGCTTATCAATACATCACAGTTACACCCCTCAAACCCCCCCTGAAGAATGCAAAGACCAAAGAAAATAAGTGTAACCATCGGAATATATTACAAACAAGTAGGCAGAAATATATATATACACCATGTACAAAATATATACCAGGCATAGTAGTCCAGGTACTGCACAAAGAAAGTCCGTGGAACACTGGGACCACACGGTATGGGCGAGGCCCACACAAGATCCCCGACCATGATTGAGAGAACACTGCAGGGGAATCAGAGAGCAACTAAACAGGCACCTCAGGGGGAGGGAAAGGGGGGGCACCTCAGCCGCTTGAGTGCACGACGCCAAATCCACAAGGGGGCCACATGCCCACTGTTCAATCCTGGGGAGTGCAAAGCCAAAGTATCTCAAGTCTATACAGTGGGTGGGTTGCCCACTGTTCAATCCTGGGGAGTGCAAAGCCACAGTCTCTCAAGTCTCACAAGTGGGTGGTTTGCCCACTGTTCAATTCTGGGGAGTGCAAAGCCACAGTCTCTCAAGTCTCTAAAGTGGGTGGGTTGCCCACTGTTCAATCCTGGGGCGTGCAAAGCCAGTCTCACGATTCTCTACAGTGGGTGGGTTGCTCACTGTTCAATCCTGGGGAGTGCAAAGCCACAGTCTCTCAAGTCTCTACAGTGGGTGGGTTGCCCACTGCCATATCCTGGGGAGTGCAAAGCCACAGTCTCTCAAGTCTCACAAGTGGGTGGTTTGCCCACTGTTCAATCCTGGGGAGTGCAAAGCCACAGTCTCTCAAGTCTCTACAGTGGGTGGTTTGCCCACTGTTCAATTCTGGGGAGTGCAAAGCCACAGTCTCTCAAGTCTCTATAGTGGGTGGGTTGCCCACTGTTTAATCCTGGGGATTGCAAAGCCAGTCTCACAAGTCTCTACAGTGGGTGGGTTGCCCACTGTTCAATCCTGGGAAGTGCAAAGCCACAGTCACTCAAGTCTCTACAGTGGGTGGGTTGCCCACTGCCATATCCTGGGGAGTGCAAGGCCACAGTATCTCAAGTGGATAACAGTCTCCACTGGTTCTGGAGGGGGACTGGTGCCAGAGTGTTTCATCCTGTGTAGGACAGAGGTAGTGGATAACAGTCTCCACTGGTTCTGGAGTGGGCATGGTGCCCAGAGTTCTTCATCCTGTGAAGGACAGAGGTAGTGGATGGATGTCTCCACTGGTTCTGGAGGGGGACTGGTGCCCAGAGTGCTTCATCCTGTGAAGGGCAGAGGTAGTGGATGGATGTCTCCACTGGTTCTTGAGGGGGGCTGGTGCCCAGAGTGCTTCATCCTGTGAAGGACAGAGGTAGTGGATGGATGTCTCCACTGGTTCTGGAGGGGGACTGGTGCCCAAAGTGCATCACTCACCCCGTGACGGACCCAATTGCATCAGTGCCCCTGTCGCTCATGGGCTAGCGGTGCTTGAGTTGGCGGTGCCCTGTTCAGCGGTGCTTGAGTTGGCGGTGCCCTGCTCAGCGGTGCTTGAGTTGGCGGTGCCCTGTTCAGCGGTGCTTGAGTTGGCGGTGCCCTGTTCAGCGGTGCATGAGTTGGCGGTGCCCTGTTCAGCGGTGCTTGTGCTGCAAGTCATTCATGGCCCAGCGGTGCTTGAGCTGGTGGTCCTTCATAGCCCAGCGGGGCTTGTGCTGGCGGTCCTTCATGGCCCAGCGGGGCTTGTGCTGGCGGTCCTTTATGGATCAGTGGGGCTGGTGCTGGGCAGCTGTGCTGGGGCTGGCGGTGGTCTCCTGGGCAGCTGGGCTGGGGCTGGCGGTGGCCTCCTGGGCAGCTGGGCTGGGGCTGGTGGTGGCCTCCTGGGCATCTGGGCTGGGGCTGGCGGTGGCCTCCTGGGCAGCTGTGCTGGGGCTGGCGGTGGCCTCCTGGGCAGCTGTGCTGGCGGTGGCCTCCTGGGCAGCTGTGCTGGGGCTGGCGGTGGCCTCTTGGGCATCTGGGCTGGGGCTGGCGGTGGCCTCCCGGGCAGCTGGTCTGGGGCTGGCGGTGGCCTCCTGAGCAGCGGGTATGATGGCGGTTTTCTCCGCCGTGCAGCTCTTCCAAGACTTGTCGGGTTTCTTGTGGCCCTTCCCCACCTTGGAAGGTGTCACAGCTGACTCCACACTCCCAACGGGACCCCTGGGATCGGCTTTGGTGGCTGGAGTCTTCCCCCTCTCCCGCCGGGCACTGGCCAACTTCTGATGCTTCACAGGTGGGGGACTGTCTGTGCTGTGGCTCCATGCCACACTGGCTATCCTGGTGGCCGGTGCACTCCACATACCGGTGACTACAGGCACCACTGGTCTCGGAGATGTTGTGGCTGAGGTGCTACTTCGGGAACTATGAGATGGACGGGGTGGGGGAGGTGTGGGAAAAAGGTTAAGGCTGGACAGGAAAAGTTTTTGGGACACACTGGGACGGGTAGTTGGAGGGGGTTTGGGAGTGGAGGAAGAGGTGGTGGTAGAAGGAGGTGTACATTTGGTGACTTTGGGTGCAGGTGCATGCACTGGAGTCTGTCGTGAGGTGGAAGGCTGCGTTTGTGTATCTTGGGAGGGAGCGTCACAGACACACTGGGAGAGGACACAGGGGACTTGTGAATGGTAGTGGGGGTGGTGACTGCACGTGAGCGGGGTGTGTTGGTGGGTGTGCTGGTGAGGGACGTAGTGGCTGTCGAGGTAGTGCATGCAGGTGTGAGTGTAGACGAGACTGGGAGGGAGGAGGGAGATGATGAGGAGGGGGACACAGTGGAGGCAGTGGATGTTGGTGTGTCTGCTTGTGTGTGTTGCTTGCGTGAGTGCCTGTGGGATGTGTGGTGCTTATGTTTGCCAGAGCTTCCCTTGTGTGTTGGCGTGTGTGCAGGCTGGTCTGATGCTGTGCTTGGGATAGGCAGAGGTACAGGGTATTGGATCTGGGTGGAGGAAGTTGGAGGGGGGAGGCTAGAGATGGGGACAATGGCTGCCATCAGTGCTGAGGCCAGAGTTTGAAAAGCTCGGTGAAGGGCCGCCTCACCAGAATGAATGCCCTCCAGGAATGCATTAGTTTGTTGCAACTGCCTTTCTACACCCTGGATGGCATTAAAAATGGTAGACTGCCCAACAGTGAGGGACCTGAGGACAGGGGTGACTGGGGCAGGGCATGAGGTGCCTGGGGCGAAAGTGATGCCCACCCTCCTGGGTGAGCGGGCACGGCGCAAAGGCTGAGGGGCTGCTGGGAGGGCAGTGCTGGTAGGGGGGGTGGCAGCTGTACCTGTAGATGCAGGGGGCACAGATGTTGCCGCCACCACAAGGGAGCTACCATCAGAGGAAGAGTCCATGTCGCTGGTGTCAGCTCTTGTCCCCACCGTGAAGCTCCCCTCGCCCTCCATTCCACTGGTGAATTCCAAGTCCGTAGTCTCACCCTCCAGGGCCATGTGGGATGCAGTTCCCTCGTGCTCCGGTGCCACTGCTCCTCCACCTGATGATGCTAATGCACACAAGAACAGGGAGACCACAAAAAGGAGGGGACAACAGAAGAAAGACTGCATGCATGTTGAGTGCATGGATTACCGCTACCGTTGGCGGACAAGACAGACACAGAAGGCCCCTGCACTACGCTGCGCTCTTGGGCTCCACTGTTAAATTCCTGGGAAATGGCCTATAAGGCCATGGACGACATCTGCACACATAGATGACACAGGGGCATGAATAGCTGTACTTGGCACTCTACAGAGGTAGGCCTTGCCTACGGAACTCGCCCTGGCCTAGGGAAACCCACAGCCCTCCTCCCCCACCCAGACAACTCCACTGCACGCAAAGTCAGCAGAATGAGAGTGTACTCACCCCCTTGTGTCTGCTGTGAAGCCCTCAAGCGCCCATCCAACTCCGGGTAGGCCACCGCCAGGATCCTGAACATCAGGGGGGTCATGGTGCGACGGGCACCCCTCCCACGTTGGGAGGCCATCCCCAGCTGAGCCTCCGCCGTCTTCTTGCTCCAGCGGCAAATGTTCTCCCATCTTTTACGGCAGTGGGTGCTCCGTCTGTGGTAGACCCCCAGGGTCCGGACATCCTTGGCGATGGCACGCCAAATATCTTTCTTCTGGTGGGCGCTGATCTACATGAAATGTACAGGGCAAGAAGAGAAGTCATTACCAACTGCACCGTCAAAATGATTGGCCCCCATCCCTAACCTTGCCATGTGGCACATGCATTCACCGTCTTTCATGCACGCAGCACTCTGCCCCCTTCCTTCTTACATCCAGCCCTCTCCACACAGGCATAGCCCATACAACATGCTCCCTGTGTACTTACCTGTTTGTCTGGAGGACGGTAGAGTAGCGTGTACTGGGGAGGACCCCATCCTCGAGCTTCTCCAACTCCTCTGATGTGAAGGCAGGGGCCCTTTCCCCAGACGCACAAGCCATTGTCTCTTCCATATCGAGGTCACAGCAGCACTTGCAGTGTAGGTCCTCTCCTGTCGAAGATCAGGTATCGAGTGATTGAACAGACAGAAAATGGCGGTCACGTCCGCGGCGGTGCATACCGTCACCGCCGGTGTACATCGTCATTGGCTCCTGGGACCCTTAGGGTCCAATGTTAACCAATGCAGCATTACGCCGCGGTCTTCGACCGCCTACCGGACGGTGTACAACGCCAGCGCAGTTACCTCACATCCCATTGTCCCACTTTACAGGTCAGGCAGCCGCCATTTCAGGGGCCCGCATCTATGCTGATGCATCACTTTTAGTCATCCTTTGTCAAAATGTTCTTGTGCTTGTTTCTGGCTGTATTGAATATTAATGCATGCAAGGTAGGCATTACTGTGTCAGTTCTTCCACAAAACTGACACATGGATATATACAGGTAAATTTAAACCTGAAACCTCGGAAGAGAGTTTACTGTAAGTGTACAAATGTGTCAAAATTCCTGTGCATTGGTAACCCAGACATAAGAAATGATGCATTGGCATTAGAATACAAAGTGAAGTCAGAGAGAACAGTCTGGTAAGCTCAACTACAACATCGAGCTCCTCATTTTCCAGCTGGGATTGGCAAGGAGAAGACTACAACCCCAACCACATGCACCTCCTCCCACCACCACCACAAAGGCAGTGCAGGAGAAGGGAGCGCATTTATTAGAAGTGGATTAGCCTCCCTGACCTAAGCGAGGATGAGGTCATCACCCACTACTGGGTACAGAGGCAATCAATTGTCAAATGGCTGCATCAGATAGCACCTAGGTTCCAGCCACCAACTGGGAGGTCCAGGAACATCTTGTCACAGGTGTAGCTCTTGGCTGTACTCCACATGTTGGTGTTAAGGTCTTTCCAGATCACCACAGCCAGAGTGGTTGTTATCTCCCAGCCATCATACTCAGCTTTCCTCAACACTGTCCCGATTGCCATCATATTTTTAACACTGCAGTACATCCTCTACCCAACAACCAACAACTGCAGCTGAAGATCAACCAAGGGTTCAATAATATCACCGGCTTCCCACTTGAGCTAGGAGACATGGACTGCAAACATGTGGAACTTGTTCCCTCATTAGCTACATCACACATATACCAGAACCGGGAACACATGCACTCCATGAATGTCCAGGCCATTGTGGATCATCGTGGCCTTTTCATCAACATCCTTATGAAATATCCAAGGAGTGTGCATAACACTTAGATCTTCTGCCACTCCATCATAATCGAGAGATTCCAGAATGGCCAATCTTGGAATGGCCTACTGGTTGGTAAGTACATATGGATTACAGAACTGACCCAACAACAGCAAATGAGTATGGCCCAATGGACATATATTTGTGTGTGGCAACTCACACAGTGGAAATTTAGGGGGGTGTACCTCACACTTGTACCATTCATCTGGGCACATCTGCAATGCAAACCTCAAATTCACATTTTGTGAGACATGCAAAACCACAGAATTTGTCTGTTAATAATACATTGACTGACTTTCTACCTTTGTCTTTTCAGCTGACCACGGATATGATCCACAGGTCTGGGTAATGACCCTGTTTGCACATCCCTAGACCAAAGCACAGCTCAACTTCCACAAAGCACTGTACAAGACCAAAAGCATTGTTGAATGAACTTTTGGCCTATTCAGTCATTTTTTCGCTGTCTTGATATGCTCGGTGGCCGGCTGCTATAATCACCACCAACAGACTCTAAAATTGAATTGTGTACTATATCTTGCACAATATCTGTGTGCGTACAAGTGTCCCATGGGACCAGTGACATGTGTGCAGGAACCAGTGAAGGAGGATGATGATGATGATGAGGACAGAGGGGCAAATATTGGTACCGTTGCTGGGGCTCAACAAAGGGACACTATAGTCCAGAATTTCTTTAAAGAGGACTGATCATGTTGGATGGCAAACTATTCCATTCTCAGATATTTTGGCAACATATTCTGCAACCTCTGACCTGCTTTTGGTCAAGAACTCGCCCCCCACGTCCGCAGCACCACCTTGCTGTCTTGTGTCCCTGACCCCCGCCCACGCTGCTGCTAGCGTGTTCGAGGCCCTCCTCCACCCGCAGGCATCCTCCTGCGCCTCATCCCTGGTGTCTAGTGGGCTTCTGGTAAGCATCGCTAGACCCGTGTGCACTGTGCCGCCTTCCCCGTATCAGTGAGTGTTTTTTGTTTCTCAGCGCCTTGCCTCCTTGCGCTCTTGCCCCCATTTGTGCCCCTTTCTGATTGCTGTATTCCGCTTGTGCATTGTGCTGTTTACCGTATTTGTAAGTGCATTTTGTTTTCTGTGCCTGCCTCCTTGCGCTCTTGCCCCCATTTGTGCCTTTTTCTGACTGCTGTATTCCGCTTGTGTTGTGCCGTTTACCGTATTTGTGACTGTATTCCGTATTTTGTGATTGCCTTGTGCTTTTTTTCACATTTGTGCCTTTTTCCGCTTGTTTTCGCCCCTTGGGCGCTCCCCCTTGCCGCTTTCCCCTGGCGCTGCCTCCCTGCGGCCTGCCCCCCACGTGCCCCCATTCACCGCTCCCTCCCGCCTCCCAGCTGCTCCTCCCTCCCCCCCTCCCTTCTTAATGGCTGGCGCTGCGCGTCGAGGGTGAGTGACCTCTGACCTGCTTTTGATCAAGAGCTCGCCCCCCATGTCCGCAGCACCACCTTGCTGTCTTGTGTCCCTGACCCCCGCTGCTGCTAGCGTGTTCGAGGCCCTCCTCCACCCGCAGGCATCCTCCTGCGCCTCATCCCTGGTGTCTGGTGGGCTTCTGGTAAGCATCGCTAGACCCGTGTGCACTGTGCCGCCTTACCCGTATCTGTGAGTGTTTTTTGTTTCTCAGCGCCTTGCCTCCTTGCGCTCTTGCCCCCATTTGTGCCCCTTTCTGATTGCTGTATTCCGCTTGTGCATTGTGCCGTTTACGGTATTTGTAAGTGCATTTTGTTTTCTGCGCCTGCCTCCTTGCGCTCTTGCCCCCATTTGTGCCTTTTTCTGACTGCTGTATTCCGCTTGTGTTGTGCCGTTTACCGTATTTGTGACTGTATTCTGTATTTTGTGATTGCCTTGTGCTTTTTTTCACATTTGTGCCTTTTTCCGCTTGTTTTCGCCCCTTGGGCGCTCCCCCCTTGCTGCTTTCCCCTGCCGCTGCCTCCCTGCGGCCCCACCCCCCAAGTGCCCCCATTCGCCGCTCCCTTCCGCCTCTCACCTCCTAGCTGCTCCTCCCTCCCCCCCTCCCTTCTTAATGGCTGGCGCTGCGTGTCGAGGGTGAGCGACCTCTGACCTGCTTTTGGTCAAGAGCTCGCCCCCCACGTCCGCAGCACCACCTTGCTGTCTCGTGTCCCCGACCCCTGCCCACGCTGCTGCTAGCGTGTTCGAGGCCCTCCTCCACCCGCAGGCATCCTCCTGCGCCTCATCCCTGGTGTCTAGTGGGCTTCTGGTAAGCATCGCTAGACCTGTGTGCACATGCCGCCTTCGCCGTATCTGTGATTGTTTTTTGTTTCTCAGCGCCTTGCCTCCTTGCGCTCTTGCCCCCATTTGTGCCCCTTTCTGATTGCTGTATTCCGCTTGTGCATTGTGCCGTTTACTGTATTTGTAAGTGGATTTTGTTTTCTGCGCCTGCCTCCTTGCGCTCTTGCTCCCATTTGTGCCTTTTTCTGACTGCTGTATTCCGCTTGTGTTATGCCGTTTACTGTATTTGTGACTGTATTCCGTATTTTGTGATTGCCTTGTGCTTTTTTTCACATTCGTGCCCTTTTCCGCTTGTTTTTGCCACTTGGGCGCTCCCCCTTGCCGCTTTCCCCTGCCGCTGCCTCCCTGCGGCCCGCCCCCTCGCGCCCCCATTCGCCGCTCCCTCCCGCCTCCCAGCTGCTCCTCCCTCCCCCCTCCCTTCTTAATGGCTGGCGCTGCGCGTCTAGGGTGAGCGACCTCTGACCTGCTTTTGGTCAAGAGCTGGCCCCCCACGTCCGCAGCACCACCTTGCTGTCTCGTGTCCCTGACCCCCGCCCACGCTGCTGCTAGCGTGTTCGAGGCCCTCCTGTACCCGCAGGCATCCTCCTGCGCCTCATCCCTGGTGTCTAGTGGGCTTCTGGTAAGCATCGCTAGACCTGTGTGCACTGTGCCGCCTTCGCCGTATCTGTGAGTGTTTTTTGTTTCTCAGCGCCTTACCTCCTTGCGCTCTTGCCCCCATTTGTGCCCCTTTCTGATTGCTGTATTCCGCTTGTGCATTGTGCTGTTTACCGTATTTGTAAGTGCATTTTGTTTTCTGTGCCTGCCTCCTTGCGCTCTTGCCCCCATTTGTGCCTTTTTCTGACTGCTGTATTCCACTTGTGTTGTGCCGTTTACCGTATTTGTGACTGTATTCCGTATTTTGTGATTGCCTTGTGCTTTTTTTTCACATTTGTGCCTTTTTACGCTTGTTTTCGCCCCTTGGGCGCTCCCCCTTGCCGCTTTCCCCTGCCGCTGCCTCCCTGCGGCCCGCCCCCCTCGCGCCCCCATTCGCCGCTCCCTCCCGCCTCCCAGCTGCTCCTCCCTTCCCCCTCCCTTCTTAATGGCTGGCGCTGCGCGTCGAGGGTGAGCGACCTCTGACCTGCTTTTGGTCAAGAGCTCGCACCCCACGTCCGCAGCACCACCTTGCTGTCTCGTGTCCCTGACCCCTGCCCACGCTGCTGCTAGCGTGTTCGAGGCCCTCCTCCACCCGCAGGCATCCTCCTGCGCCTCATCCCTGGTGTCTAGTGGGCTTCTGGTAAGCATCGCTAGACCCGTGTGCACCGTGCCGCCTTCGCCGTATCTGTGAGTGTTTTTTGTTTCTCAGCGCCTTGCCTCCTTGCGCTCTTGCCCCCATTTGTGCCCCTTTCTGATTGCTGTATTCCGCTTGTGCATTGTGCCGTTTACCGTATTTGTAAGTGCATTTTGTTTTCTGCGCCTGCCTCCTTGCGCTCTTGCCCCCATTTGTGCCTTTTTCTGACTGCTGTATTCCGCTTGTGTTGTGCCGTTTACCGTATTTGTGACTATATTCCGTATTTTGTGATTGCCTTGTGCTTTTTTTCACATTTGTGCCTTTTTCCGCTTGTTTTCGCCCCTTGGGCGCTCCCCCTTGCCGCTTCCCCTGCCGCTGCCTCCCTGCGGCCCGCCCCCCTCGCGCCCCCATTCGCCGCTCCCTTCCGCCTCCCGCCTCCCAGCTGCTCCTCCCTCCCCCCTCCCTTCTTAATGGCTGGCGCTGCGCGTCGAGGGTGAGCGACCTCTGACCTGCTTTTGGTCAAGAGCTCGCACCCCACGTCCGCAGCACCACCTTACTGTCTCGTGTCCCTGACCCCTGCCCACGCTGCTGCTAGCGTGTTCGAGGCCCTCCTCCACCGGCAGGCATCCTCCTGCGCCTCATCCCTGGTGTCTAGTGGGCTTCTGGTAAGCATCGCTAGACCTGTGTGCACTGTGCACTAGTGGGCTTCTGGTAAGCATCGCTAGACCCGTGTGCACTGTGCCGCCTTCGCCGTATCTGTGAGTGTTTTTTGTTTCTCAGCGCCTTGCCTCCTTGCGCTCTTGCCCCCATTTGTGCCCCTTTCTGATTGCTGTATTCCGCTTGTGCATTGTGCTGTTTACCGTATTTGTAAGTGCATTTTGTTTTCTGTGCCTGCCTCCTTGCGCTCTTGCCCCCATTTGTGCCTTTTTCTGACTGCTGTATTCCGCTTGTGTTGTGCCGTTTACCGTATTTGTGACTGTATTCCGTATTTTGTGATTGCCTTGTGCTTTTTTTCACATTTGTGCCTTTTTCCGCTTGTTTTCGCCCCTTGGGTGCTCCCCCTTGCCGCTTTCCCCTGCCGCTGCCTCCCTGCGGCCCCGCCCCCCTCACGCCCCCATTCGCCGCTCCCTCCCGCCTCCCACCTCCCAGCTGCTCCTCTCTCCCCCTCCCTTCTTAATGGCTGGTGCTGCGCGTCGAGGGTGAGCGACCTCTGACCTGCTTTTGGTCAAGAGCTCGACCCCCACGTCCGCAGCACCACCTTGCTGTCTCGTGTCCCCGACCCCTGCCCACGCTGCTGCTAGCATGTTCGAGGCCCTCCTCCACCCACAGGCATCCTCCTGCGCCTCATCCCTGGTGTCTAGTGGGCTTCTGGTAAGCATCGCTAGACCTGTGTGCACATGCCGCCTTCGCCGTATCTGTGAGTGTTTTTTGTTTCTCAGCGCCTTGCCTCCTTGCGCTCTTGCCCCCATTTGTGCCCCTTTCTGATTGCTGTATTCCGCTTGTGCATTGTGCCGTTTACCGTATGTGTAAGTGCATTTTGTTTTCTGCGCCTGCCTCCTTGCGCTCTTGCCCCCATTTGTGCCTTTTTCTGACTGCTGTATTCTGCTTGTGTTGTGCCGTTTACTGTATTTGTGACTGTATTCCGTATTTTGTGATTGCTTTGTGCTTTTTTTCACATTTGTGCCTTTTTCCGCTTGTTTTCGCCCCTTGGACGCTCCCCCTTGCCGCTTTCCCCTGCCGCTGCCTCCCTGTGGCCCCGCCCCCCTCGCGCCTCCATTCGCCGCTCCCTCCCGCATCCCGCCTCCCAGCTGCTCCTCCCTCCCCCCTCCCTTCTTAATGGCTGGTGCTGCGCGTCCGCGCCGCTGGCGCGCCGGAGGCACACCAGAGGCAAGCCCGTCTGCGCCCGTACGCGCCTGGACCGTGCTCAGCGCCACCCCCCCTGGTCCGCTTGCCCCCCACACCTCTAGACATCGCTACTCGGCCAGCGAACTTCTCGCCCTCAACCCCGGCCCCTCCACAGCCTGCTTCCAGGCTACCTCGAAGCACCCCAAAGGCCCCTTCTCCTGCCGCGCCTGCAACTTCACCTGCAACAGAACAAGGAAGCCTGCAAGAACCAACACCAACCAACTCTACTGCATACTCCTCAACACACGCTCCGCACGAAAGCACGCCATCGAGCTCTGGGACCTACTCGACTGCACCGCCCCAGACTTAGCCTTCCTAACCGAAACCTGGTGGAACGATTCCTCAGCCCCTGACATCGCCATAGCCATCCCTGACGGCTACAAGATCACCAGAAGAGATCGCACCAACGGAATCGGAGGAGGAATAGCCATCGCCCACAAATCCACCCTCAAAATCCACAACCACACGGACGACACCCTCAAGACAGCTGAACACCTACACTTCCGGATCCACACTGACCCCAACACCACCCTCAGGGGAACACTCATCTACAGACCACCAGGACCATGAGCCCCCTTCAGCGACACCATTGCCGACCTCACGAGCACCCACGCCCTCGCCTCTATGGACTACATCCTCCTAGGAGACCTCAATTTCCACCTGGAGAACAACAACGACGCCAACACCACATCGCTGACCGACAACCTCGCCAACCTCGGACTCAGACAACTGGTCAACACACCCACCCACATCACCGGCCACACGCTCAATCCTATCTTCTCCGCAAGCAACCATGTCACCTTCAGCCACACCACCGAACTCCACTGGACCGACCACCACTGCGTCCACTTCACTTTCAAGAAACACACCGAACACAACGGCACCCCACTACCTCCTCACCGCCGCTGGAGCAAAGTCACCGAAGACCAACTGACCAGCACCCTCGTCCAGGACCCGCCTACCGACCCTACCGACCCGGACACTGCCGCCATCAACCTACAACGGTGGATCCTCGACTGCGCTAACACCCTCACACCGCTCAAGAGGCCCACCGCCAACCAAGAAAAGAAAAAAGCAGCCTGGTTCACTGACGAACTCATCACCTCCAAACGCACCTGAATGAAACTAAAGAAGAAATGGCTCCTCGAATGCACACCAGACAACCTGGCAACCCACAAGGAAGCCACCCGTAAGCACCAACAACTAATCCGACTCACCAAACGTTCCCACTTCACACAACGCACACGACAGCAAAGAACTCTTCTGCATCGTGAAAGAGCTCTCCAACCCCAGCGCCAACGTCAATGACATCCCACCATCCCAAGAACTCTACGACGCCCCGTCCACCTTCTTCTTCCAGAAGATCGCTGACATCCACGACAGCTTTAACACCACGCCTCTGCCTGACCCCAGCCCCGATAACTCCGCCTATGCCAACCGCCTTACCGCCTGGACCCACGTAGACGACGCCGAAACCTGCAAGACCATGAACTCCATCCACTCAGGATCCCCTTCAGACCCTTGCCCACACCACATCTACAACAAAGCCGACTCTATCATCGCCCCCCAACTTCGAAAGGTCATCAACTTATCCTTTGAAACCGCGACTTTCCCAGACAGCTGGAAGCATGCTGAAATCCACGCCCTCCTCAAGAAACCCAAGGCTGACCCCAACGACCTCAAAAACTTCCGCCCGATCTCCCTCCTCCCCTTCCCGGCGAAGGTCATCGAGAAGATCGTCAACGCTCAGCTCACCCACCACCTCGAGGATAACTCCATCCTGGACCCCTCCCAGTCCGGTTTCAGACGCAACAACAGCACCGAGACTGCGCTCCTCGCCGCCACAGATGACATCAGACTACAAATGGACAACGGCGAAACATCTGCCCTCATCCTCCTGGATCTTTCCGCTGCCTTCAACACGGTCTGCCACCGCACCCTACTAACACGCCTCCACGAAGCTGTAATACAAGAAAAAGCCCTCAAATGGATCTCCTCATTCCTCTCCGGCAGAACCCAGAGAGACCGACTCTCACCCTTCCGCTCCGAAGCCACCAACATCATCTGCGGCGTACCCCAAGGCTCGTCACTGAGTCCAACGAGGCCCCCCTCGCAAAAGTGGCCCGTCAGCACAACCTCACCATTCTCTCCTACGCTGATGACACCCAGCTCATCCTCTCCCTCACGAAAGACCCACACACCGCCAAAGCCAACCTCCACGAGGGATTGAAGTCCATCGCCGAGTGGATGAGAAACAGCCGCCTGAAACTGAACTCCGACAAGACGGAGGTCCTCATCCTCAGACGCACCCCCTCGCCCTGGGACGACTCCTTGTGGCCCACCGCGCTGGGACCCCCTCCAACGCCAGCCAACCACGCACGCAACATCGGTTTCGTCCTCGACTCCGCCCTCACCATGTCCAAACAGGTCAGCGCGGTTTCCTCCTCCTGCTACAACACCCTCCGCATGCTCCGTAGAATCTACAAATGGATCCCAACGGAAACCAGAAAAACGGTGACTCAGGCCCTCGTCAGTAGCCGACTAGACTACGGCATCGCACTCTACACAGGCATCCCCGCAAAAGACATCCAACGACTCCAACGCATCCAAAACGCCTCCGCCCGACTGGTCCTCGACTTCCCCCTCCGATGCCACATCTCCCACCACCTGACGGACCTCCACTGGCTCCCCGTGGACAAGAGGATCACCTTCAAGCTCCTCACCCACGCTCACAAGGCACTCCACAACACCGGACCCACCTACCTGAGCAACAGACTCAACTTCTACATCCCCTCCCGCCAACTCCGCTCTGCCAGCCTCTCCCTCGCCATCGTTCCCTGCTTCCAACGCAAGACATCTGGCGGCAGATCCTTCTCCTACCTCGCCGCCAAAACCTGGAACTCCCTCCCAACCCCCCTACGACAGACCCAGGACCTTCTCACCTTCAGGAGACTCCTCAAGACCTGGCTCTTCGACCAATAGCAGCAACCCCCCCCCCCCCCCCCACAGCGCCTTGAAACCCTTACGGGTACGTAGCGTGCTTTATAAATATTGTGATTGATTGATTGATTGATTGATTGTAAAAATGCAAACAAATTAATGTAGACTACACATGTCTACAAACTTTCATTTTATGGTCACTGTAAACATCCATACATTGATATCTCACCTATGTTAATCAGGGCAATCAGAAATTTAGGTAGTTATGTGTATTTTACACCACGGAACAACATCAAGGGGTCAAAAACAACTCGTGCCACATGCATGTGTGTGGTAGAATCAAAAGCAACAAAGGTGGTAATGCACAATATTGTTTTCCACACAGGAAATAATGCAGTGGCTCATCCATGTTGCAAACTAGGAACTGTGATTGGACCTTAAATTTCACTTACAGTCTCATTGTCTGTGCTGGGTGTTGGAGGTGTTTGGAGTGTGCTTTTGAGGAATGGTCTGCTTTTTGTCTTGTTGGTGTCTCTGCCGTCCTTGTTGTGTTTGTAAACTGCCCTTTGTGTAGTGTATATTGTATAGAGAATAGTTTTGTGTACTGTATTGTCGGTGTCTGTCCATTTAGGGGTTTTGTAGTTTAGGGTTAGGTGGAAGGGTTAGGTTTTTTTGGGGTGTGTTAAGGGTGAATAGTTTTAGTGTTGGGATGTGGGGCAGAGGCAGGGGCAGAGTAATAAACATGTCAGAGGATGAGCTTAGAGGCCAGCTGTGGCTGTGGCACATTACTTGCCCAACATGATCAGGAGTAGAGTTAAGGTGAAGCAAGGCCACCCCACCCTAGAACGGCAACATCGCTGGGAGAAGGCGCAGTACCAAATGTATTGTGTCTTTAATGTCCAGCGTAGTGCCTGCTAACTGAAGCACCATTGGGTGGTTGTTGTGAGCCGTGAGGCCGATCTCCTTGATCACCTTGGGATTTAAGTTAATGACCAAACCGGTAAGTCCATATGTACAATGAGCTTGTTGCTGTATGTCAATTACACATGTTTATGTTTTATTTTTAAATGTAGGATCATATATGTTTTTGTGATAGTATGACCTACCACAGGGAATTATGCTCAAATGAACAGTAAAGGCCACGGCAGCCTGTATTCAGTGCCATGTCCATTGCAAAAACAGACCATGCTATGCCAGCCAGGTTTATATGTGCTGTGTGACGCATCTGCAATTATGTAGGAAGTAATGTCACCCTGCCAGCTAGGTCATTACTGACTCAAACTGTGTGGGCTACCTGGCATTTAGAAGAGGGCACTCACGTCTTCAGACAACTGGTTAGACAAGGTTTTTTTTTTTAACACCCATAGTATAACACACACACACATATATATATATATATATATATATATATATATATATATATTAATATATATATATACACATATATACACATACACATATATATGTATATATATATATATATATATATATATATATATATATATATATATATATTTGGACAAATGGTCCTGATTCCTTGCTAAGCATGTACAGGCCTTGAATGCTCATTGTAAATTTCCATTGCACTGGTTACCATTGCACTGCACCCAGACACTGAAGCTATGTGAAGAAGATAAGTAAGAACAGCTCCTTTCAGATATGTGTATCTTTGTGAAGAATAGGTATTTACAGGAGCAGTCAACAGCATTTCCATGCTATGGAGAATGTTGTTGGTCAAAGTGGACTATTCACACATCCATCAAATCAAGGCAGCCCTGAACCCTGTAGAAAGTTATGGGGGTCCTGTACCTTGTATGTACTCTGTGCACTTGATATGCTATGTGCCTGGTTTCATCTGACTACAGTGCAACATAACCGATCTATGTCCATCATTAGAACATTCCAACTTTGCCTCATGCTACATGTCCAATGTACAGACAGTACAAGACATTTGTGAAGTCAATGTTCTGTGCTTCATATGTACACAGTGTGCATGTTCAGCTTTAACTGAGGATTATACTGTGTGCTTGTCTTCTAGGTGGACCAGACCCATACAACTGTGGTGAAGTGGACAGCCTTCATGATCCAAAAGCTACCAGTGAGTGTTACCTGATGGCTTCTCCACTCTATAAGGATTGTGTGTGGCCATGTATGTTGTTTGCAGCTAGAAGCATAAGTGGGATCATCAGTCGGCAGTGAAATTATTACCTGCATGTAGGTACACAACAGCTGTAGAACGTAGGATGGTTGTATGAATGATGGAATGGAAGTGGATGTGAACATCGAAATGGAGGATCCAACTTATATCTGTATGTCTGATGCACATTGCTAGTGTAGGCCTCCAATGTAAGATCAATCTTCTGTGGCTCGCTCACACAGACAGATCTGTCATGAGTTGATGTGAGACATGTCACAATCACCACATGTCAATGCTGTTACATGCCTGACTCATGCACTCATATGCCAAAATCCCCATGGCAGACACAGATTCATACCTCTGTAGTGCTTATTGTGGAATAAGGGAAATGTGTTCAGTACCATAGGTATGCATATTGTTTTGCTGAATATAGGCAACTTCATAGTTGACCAACAGATGTCATTGCTCTTACTGCCTCTCCCATAAAATGTCCCCATCTGATCCTGTTCAGGCAATTACCTGCAATGTACATGGCAACATACTCATAGATATGAGATCCAGAGCAGTCATGCACACACCCATCACATGGTATAAGTATGGGTTTATGTTCATCTAGGTTATATTCCATAGTGAAATGTATGGACAGACACCTGGCCATGTAAAGGATCACATTCAATATTTAGTATGCCATTATGTGATCTCAGTCAAAGTGTTCCAGATACGTTCATGAGTCAACATTGGAGGGGTGGCAAACAGGTATGTTGATTTAGAGCTAGTGAGTCATACTCCATCAATGTTACAACTACCTGCCAGTGAGTCATGCTATGCTGCAATGTGTGTTGCCTTGCCATATCAGTGAAGCATTGCAGAGGCACAATACATGTACTTGCTACGTATTACTCATTTCAAAGAGGTTTTTGGCCATATTTCATATCCCAATTGCATGCTACCTGCCAATACCCAGGTAGTAACTAGATGGACCATGTGACCCATTTCATGTGCACACAACATTATTGGTCCCAATCTGGCTTAATGTTTACATATCTAAATATTTATAATGCCAGACACAGCCATTTCATGTACCTACTAATACAAGACATTAGCACTTCAGCATTGTAACTGTAGGAAAGGAAGATGCCTATAATGATAATTGGTGATGCTATGTCCCATGGAGGGCCATTGTATTGTTTTGACATACCAGTTTTGACTCTAACAGTTGTTCAAGTATGTAATTGTTATTAAATTTGATAACTTCAGCTGTGTCAGATATATATGTCATTCCTCTCCAAAAAGCCAACATGACTCAGAAGCAGAACAAATATTACTGGATCCATTTGGAATGGTACTGCTACCTCCAAAAGGTTGCCAAGGGATTGAGGCACAGGGCCAGGAAGCACGAGCAGTGGAAGGTAGCTGGGATATGGCAATCACCTCCTCGGGCAAAAAATGCCAAACATTCCAGCCACAACACCTGATTTTGAGGAGTCCCAAACAGTTGATCTTGAGGCAGTAGCGAGACCCTCTACAGTACAACCAGCACTTCCACCACCATCAGTCACCACACCACCATGGCCAAGGGCTAATTTTGAGCAGAAGGCCCTGATAGACAAAGCAGAGGTGAAGTCTCCATTAAAGGAGGTGGTTCAAAACTTGCAGCAAACTGTGGATATGAGTGATGCCTAATTGTAAGACAATCTCAGATTTGCTGCCCCTCCTCAGTTCCTGTTTCAGTGAAATTTTGTATGACATTTTAGCATAGCTTAGGGTCGTTTGTAGAATAGGTATAGTGCAATAGTGCAAGTTAATTTTGATGCTTTTGTAGATTTTTTATATGGATGGAATGGAGGGATGGTCAATGTTTAGTTGATGTATTTAAAAAAAAAAAATATATATATATATATATATATATTCTGACTAAGGGAGGCGGCAGAGGACCAAAAGGGTGACAACCCTGAGAAGGATAAGGGGGAGGAGAAAAATAACTTAGCAGTGGCTCCAGAAGAGAGAGGGGAGCCCACAGAGAGGAGGTTTCCTTCTGAATCATATGCAGGAAGCAGTGTCTCCTCCCACACCCTGTCCCGTGAGGAAATGAGGGACAGACAGGCTGAGAGGGACCTGAAGATGCAGCTAGCTCAATTGCCTACAGAGGAGAGAAGAGCTGAGGCTGACAAAGCCCTGGCAGAGGAGTGAAAAGCTGAGTGAAATATCTTATTGGTTCATGAACTGAGACTGAAGGAACTGGACTTGAAAGCACAGCAATTAGGGTCCAGTGGTGGCAGCAAAACTACTATGTTCAGTGCTGAGAGAAAGGTCAACCCACCCAGAGATTTGGCACCTATCTTCAGTGAGGGGGAAGACATAGACAAGTGGTTTGAGGTTTATGAGGTCACTCTAGTAGTGCACAGAATCCCTAAGAAGGATTGGGGGGCTGTTGTATGGGGACATATACCTGGTGATGGAAGGGATACCCTTCTGGCCGTAGATGGGAGAGACCGGTTGAGGTATCTAACCATGAAGGACACACTTGTCAAGAGATATGGCTTCACCCCAGAGGAGTGCAGGTTGTTGAGATTCATCGACAGTAGTAAACTGCCTTCCCCATCCTGGGGGATTTTGTGGGACACTTTTGCAAGGCACTGGATGGCTGTGTGAAGGGTTGTATGGTAAACACTTTGGACAGACTGTACAATTTGATTCCCAGGGAGCACATGATCAGGGCTACACCAACACTTGGTTGATTGTAGATTCTCTGACCCCAGGGAACTTGTAAAGGAGGCAGACCTCTGGGTGAGTATCTGAGTGTCTGGAGAGGCATTTGGAAGAGATCCTAAGGAGAGTGGTTTGGGTTCCCCTCAACAGAATAGGGGGAGGTACACAGTGACCCAGATAGGTTCCATAATGGTAAGGGGGGGAAAGGATCCCATGTCCCTTCCAAAGGTAGGAGGAGAGGTGGGGGTGGGCAGAGGCCCAGGATGCTCTATTCCCAAGCCCCAGTGCATGGACTGTTTCCACAGGAGAGAGTCCATCTCCTGATGGGAGCTCCACAGTGCCAGGAGAGCTGAGAGGGGTGACCCCTAAGGGCACCCTGACAGTTCAGCTGTCTGGCAATACCACTCCCTAGAGAAGGATACAGAAGCCCAGATGTAGGAGCAAGATGAGGGAGGACCAATCCTTGTCTCCTGTTCAGCCTCTGGGTACAGACCCTGGGTTGATTGACGAGTGTCAGGGTACCACCCCTGAACTGGTGGGAGGTAGAGTGGAGAAGGGGTACAAGATCCCTGGGGCTACTGCCCACCATTCTGAGATACCTCAAGAGCCTATAGGGAACTCCCTGTCAGCTTCAAGGCTAGAAGAGAAGCTTGCCCAATGGCCCCGCTAAGGGTGTCCACCCAGCAGTGGATGGTCTGGGGCCTGGCTCTTGACACTGAGAGCTGTCAGTGGCCTCTGTTAGTTACTGTCCCTATGGACAGAGATTTCCCTGGGTTGGGGACAGAAGTCAGATCCAAGGAGTGGAATGGGCCACATCAATTTGTTGGCAAAGGTGGTTCTGTCTACCTACTGGAATGCATCTGTGAGCACATTAAAGTTAGGAGCTTCACAGAGGGGGTTCACAGATGAAGGGAAGGGTTCCCCATGGGTCAGTTCATTGGCTCCAGAGAGTATAGACAGAGAAACCTCACTGAGTTCAGAAATGCATAGAACTGACAAGTGCCCCTGCAGTAGTGGCCCATTGTCCATGCTCTATTGCCTTAAGCAGCGAAGTCCATCAGAGGATTGATAAGCCTACCCTGGTTTTATGCTGGAAGGGAGATATGTTGGAAATGCCTTTCTGCAGGGTCACCCCCAAACGTTTTGCCTTCCTCCTCCTCTTTTTCTGACCTCATTTTCGCTGGCTTTAGGACTCTGGACACTTTACCACTGCTAACCAGTGCTAAGGTGCATGTGCTCTCTCCCTTAAAACATGGTAACATTGGCTCATACCCAATTGGCATATTTAATTTTCTTGCAAGTCCCTAGTACAGGGCTCTACATGTGCCCAGGGCCTGTAAATTAAATGCTGTTAGTGGGCCTGCAGCACTGATTGTGCCACCAACATAAGTATCCCTTAACCATGATTCAGGCCTGCCATTGCAGACCTGTGTGTACAGTTTCAATGCCACTTCGACTTGGCATTTAAAAGTACTTGCCAAACCTTAAACTCCCCTTTTTCTACATATAAGTCACCCTTAAGTTAGGCCCTAGGTAACCCATGGGGCAGGGTGATGTATAGGTAAAAGGCAGGATATATACCTATGTGTTTTATATGTCCTGGCAGTGAAAAACTCCTAAGTTTGTTTTCTACTGCTGTAAGGCATGCTCCTTTCATAGGCTAACATTAGGGCCACCCTCATGTGCTGTTTGAGTGGTAGACTCTGATCAGAAAGGGGTAAACAGGTCATATTTAGTATGGCCAGAATGGTAATACAAAATCCTGCTTATTGGTGAAGTTGGATTTTATACCACTAGTTTAAAAATGCTACTTTTAGAAAGTGAGCTTTTCTCTGCCCTCTTAATCCTTCTGTGCCTTACAGCCTGTCTCCAATCCACATCTGGACTGGGCTGGTTGACAGCTCCCTTGTGCATTTCACCCAGACAACCATATACACAGGATACTCAGTCACACCTGCACACATCTGCATACTGAATGGGTCTTCCTGGGCTGGAAGGGTGGAGGGCCTGACACTTACATTTCAAAGTACAGTGGCCTGCCCTCACACAGTGCACTGCCACACCTGCTACTGGGGCCTTGGCAGACAGGATTGTACTGGAAGGTGACCTTGTGTACCCCAAAACCACTCTTTGAAGTCTCCTCCACTTCAAAAACACTTCCCTGACCCTACCAAAGTAGACACTTCTTGGGACAGACACTCTGCACCAGAACCTACAACCTGCCAAGAGAAGCTGCCAGGCTGCCCAAAGGACTCACCTGGACTGCTCTGCTGTAAAGGACTGCTGCTTTGCTGTTGCCCTTCTGCCTTGCTGCCCTCTGGCTCTGCTGAGAAGTGCTCTCCAAGGGCTTGGATTGAGCTTGCCTCCTGTTCCATAAATCTCAGGGCCAAAAATACTTTATCTCTGAAAAGAAACTCCTTGTGTGGTGAAAATCCACGCACAGCCTGCTGGAATTAACGCACACAGCCTGTCCAGCGGTGTGAAAATCACTGCAACAACAAATCCTGGCTCCTTAAGTGAAGATCAACGCAGCGCCATTGTCGCGACCAGAACTTTGACGCACAGCTTACCAGATCGACGCATCGCCAAACCGGAACAACACAGCCTGACTTCCTGCAAGAGAAATTGACGCAGCACCAGCCGTGCGACAGAAACTCTGCCACATCGCCCATCAGATCAGTGCAACAGCTATGACTTCGTCCTGCACGTCCAGGATTTCCACGCATTGTCCCTGGGTGTCAAAAGACCCCACATCGCAAAAAGGATTTAAGCCTGCACACCGGAATTCAATGCAAAGCCCCTGCCACGTGGAAAAGAATCGATGCATCGTCTGTGTGCGCCCAGAAATCCGACGCACACCTCCCTTTTTTCCATGCAACTCCTCCTCTGCGGTCTTCGTGTGGGTAATTTTGATGAAAACCAGGTACTTTGTGCTGGCAAGAGACAATTGTTGCTTTTAAGAACTAAAGACTCTTCTTATCATTACAAAAAGTGATATTTCAATTTGTGATTATCAAATCTTGATAGTTTTGACCTTAATTTAATCAGATTATTATTTTATATTTTTCTAAACCTGTGTGGTGTCTTTTTGTAGTGTTTTCACTGTGTTATTGCATGATTTATTCCACACATTTTTTACGCTTTGCCTTCTAAGTTAAGCCTGACTGCTTAGTGCCAAGCTACCAGAGTGTGGGCACAGGATGATTTGGATTGTGTGTGACTTACCCTGATTAGGATTGTTGTCCCTATTTGGACAAGAGTGAATACTCCTGCCAACTAGAAACACCACTTCTAACATATATATATATATATATATTTGTGTAGGTTTAAATGTTTAGTTAGTTAACGTATAGGTGTAGTGTATGTTTGTCTTGTGTCCTTATATGTATTAAGAGGCATAGAGGGATGATGTGTAATACGTCTGATGTGTGTAGAGTTTAATAACTTACGGATAGGTTAGTTTAATTGTACGTTGTTAGTGTAGGTAAATTAGCAATTGATAGTTTAAGCATACTTTACTTAGGATTACCTTTTTCGTGTAGGTTAGTTTTAAGTTAGATTTTAAGTGGTGAATTAATGTTCATAAAATAGATATTTTAATCATTTTCAAAGCTGATCCCTTACTAACTATGGCCCTCATTATGACATTGGCGGTAAATCCCACATACCGCCATGCCGACTGCCGTCAACATAGCGCCACCTCCGCGGAAATCTGCCAAACATATTAGGACACACACACACCACTCCGTCACTATACTGTCACTATACAGCCACACACACAAGTCTGCCAACCCAAAGTTCAGTGATAAACCAGCGGTAGCAAAACCCACACCGTTAAGCCAAAAGAACAACGCCCACAACATTATGACCCACGAATCACTGCGGCGGACATTAAATGGCGGTAAACCATTGGCGGTACATACCACCGCGCTCAAAATACACACACACAAATAAAACAACACTACATTTGTCAATTCAAACTACACAAACCTGACACACATACACACACCACACCCACACACCAACACCACTATAAAACACACACCCACATTACACACAACCCCTTACGCATACAAACCACTGGCACAAGACTGACACCATGACCACAGACAAAACTAGAGCCACACAATACCTACACCTATACACCACCCATGCACCTCACAATACACACCCCAACACATTACCCTACACACCCTCACCCAAACCACTCACACCACACTAATGGCACCACAACGACACCCCAGGTTCACTTAGGGTCATGGTGGAGGAAATCATCCGGGTAGAGCCACAACTATTTCGATCACAGGTGCAGCAGATATCAATTGCTAGGAGTATGGAGCTATGGGGGAGAATCGTGGACAGAGTCAACACCGTGGGACAGCACCCGAGAAAAAGGGATGACATCAGGAAGAGTTGGAACGAACGATGGGGGAAGGTACGTTCCATAGCAGCAAGACACCAACTCGCTACACAGAGGGCTGGCGGTGGACCCCGACCTCCTCCCCCACAACTAACAACATGGGAGGAGCAAGTCTTGGCAATCATGCATACTGAGGGCCTGACAGGAGTAGAGGGAGGACTGGACTGTGGTAAGTCAATTCCCTATTACTATCACCCCCCTACCTGCATGCTATCACATACCCCCCTTATCCTCACTCCCATCCCTCCACCACCTTCCACATACCCCACCATCACAACCCACTCATCCCAATGCCAAGCCCTCAATGCAACACCAATGCCTGGACACTCCTCACAGACCTGCATGGACACCTATCACTACAGCATGAACACTAGAGAGAATCACATATCCCACCAAATAACAACTCACAGAAGGCAAAGCCGGCAGGGCAATAACAACCATAGAGACCAACACACCCATGCACAATATGTCACACACAGAAACAATAACACTGCATTTATATCCCCACAGGTAACCCAGTCAATGTCACCAGTGAAGAGATACCAGCAACATCCATTCCCCCCATGGAAGAGGCCCACAGTGATGACAGAAGCTCTGGTCGCCTAGATCTGGATGACTGACTTTGCCCATCAGAGACCTCTGGACAGTCGGTTACCCCGGCACACTCTCATACCACCACAGAAACACCAGCACAGCACCCACACAGTGGGCCCATACCTCTGTCCCCAGGACACGTCAATCAGACGTGTGTCCACCACTACAGGGACCCCAGGCCATCCCACAAAGACAGGACAATCAGGGACCTGGGGTCAGTGGCAGTGGGCACACGGTTCAAGGGTCAGAGGCACAGAGGCACAGGACAACAGGGAAGCTGGGAGGGCTGCTGTGCGACATGGGGAGGACAGGCCCAGGGAACCGACCCTCCAGGAGGCACTCACCGTGATCCTGGGAGCATACCAACATTCCCAGGATACACTGGGTCAGATCCTGGACAAGTTGCAGGAAAACATATGGCTGCAGGAGGGACAGTACCTGGGGATCAGGGAGGACTTGAAGGCCATCATCACTACCCTGGTCTCCATTGCAGGGGTGCTGGCAGACATGGCCAACAGTATGAGGGAGGCAGTGGCACACCACTGGGCCCCTGACACTAGCCAAACCAGTGAACAGCCTTCCACCTCTGCTGCTGCTAGTGGACAGGAGGCCCCGCCACAGCACCCCTCCCCCTGCAGAAGGAGAACCACCCAATAAATTTTCCCTGCGATCCAGGCAGAAGGCAGAGATTATTGTCAAGACCCCCGCCAGGAAATAAGACACTCCTCAATGTCACCCTTGTGCCTCTCAGTCTGTCACCCTGTCCACCTTAAACTGCCATTGCTCCCCTTCTTATGCCCCCTTGGACAATGCACTCGTGATACAAATAGACTGGACTCTAACCTGGACTTTTCTCCATCATCACCCCATCCCATTGCAATACTCCCTCTTCTTCACAGCACTGCAATAAACACACTTTGATAAAATACAATTGTGGTGTATGTCAAATGTTTTCAAAATGTATTTGTTTAACCAGGTTCAAACATTGCAATTCAACTGTACAGTAATGTTTACATAGGAAAGACCTGTAGTTGGCTGCACTGAACACACCGGGAGCAATAGTGGGGCACTAATATCTGCAAAAGAGATGCCAAAGCGTACAGTAAGTGGCCAGAGGAGTAGGAATACACAGCCTGCCAATGACAATGTCACACATCAAACTGTCAACTATTTGTGTAGTAACACTGTCTTACCTGTGTCTCATTGGAAGAACTGACGAATAATTGCACCTCATTCTCATCCTCTGCCTCCTCATCTTCATTGCCCACAGGATCCACTGCTGGCACACGGCCACCTCCAGTCTCCTCCTCTTGCAGAAAAGACACCTGGCGTCACAAGGCAAGGTTGTGCAACATACAGCATGCCACGATGATCTGGCAGACCTTCTTGGGTGAATAGCACAAGGATCCACCTGTTAGATGGAGGCACCAAAACCTGGCCTTCAAGAGGCCGAATATCCTTTCTATAATCCTTCTTGTTCATCCATGTGCCTCATTGCAACGTTCCTCTGCCCTTGTCCTAGCATTCCTCACTGGGTTCAGTAGCCATGAGAGGTTGGGGTAAACAGAGTCACCTGCAAATATTGATGGACAACTGTTAGCCACACACACACCCTGGGGCCCACACCATACCCATCCACCAACATCCACTGGGTGGGAACCAGGGCTCAGCTATAAGCCACACCCTGTGACTCTGGAGTTGGGCTATCACATTTGGCATGCTGCTATTCCTTAGGATAAAGGCATCATGCACAGACCCAGGATACTTGGCATTAACGTGGGAGATGTACTGGTCCACCAAACACACTGTCTGTACATTAATGGAGTAAAAACTCTTTTGATTTCTGAACACCTCTTCATTTCCCCGGGGGGACAAATGCAATTTGTGTTCCATTGATTGCCCCAATGATGTTGTGGATATGTCCCATTGCATAGAAGTCATCTTTCACTGTGGCCAGATCCTCCACCTGGGGGAAAAAGATGTAGCTGGACATGTGTCTAATCAGGGCAGACAACACTCTTGTCAGCACTATTGAGAACATTGGCTGTGACATTCCTGCTGCCAAGCCCACTGTCACTTGGAAGGAGCCAGTTGCCTGGAAATGGAGCACTGATAGAACTTGCACAAGAAGGGGAATCTTGCGGCCGAGAACCACCGTGCAACTCCTCATTGGTTATCATTGGGCCCTATGGGGTACAGAGGCCAATGGTGTTGTATGCCAGTGGTGACGGTACGCACTGCCGCGGACGTGACTGCCATTTTCTATCTGTTCACTCATTTGCTACCTGACCTTCAACAGGAGAGGACCTACACTGCAAGTGCTGCTGTAACCTGTGTTTGGAACCGACCATGGCTCGTGTGACTGGCGAAAGGGTCCCTGCCTTCACCTCAGTGAAGTTAGAGTGACTGGTGGATGAGGTCCTACCCCAGTACCAACTGCTGTATGCGCCTCCAGACCAACAAGTGAGTACACCGTGAGTGCGATGCATGTGGCGTGAATGCATGGAGTTCTGTGTGTGAAAGCCTCATGTAGGGGGAGGTGTTGGATGGGCCCTGGGCAGCGTGCAGCATGTTTGCTAGGCCATGTCTGTGCTAATGGGGATGAGAAGGGGCATGGTGGGCCATGCGTGTAACAGACAGGACAGTCTGACTATTACCTTTCCCTGTGTCCATTTCCCTGCAGGTCAATGCCCCTCAAAAGAAGGGTATATGGCGTGCCATCGCCAAGGATGTGTGCACCCTGAGGGTCTATGGCATGCAGAGCTCCCACTGTCGGAAATGGTGGGTGGACCTGAGATGGTGGGCACAGAAGACAGTGGAGGCCCAGCTGAGGATGGCCTCCCAATGAGAAAAGGGTGCCTATAATACCCTAACCCCTCTGATGGCCTGCATACTGGCGGTGGACTATCGGGAGCTAGATGGGCACTTGGGGGCATCACAGCAGCCACAAGGGGGTGAGTACAGTGCCCTAATTTACAATTTAAGCCTGGTGGGGTGGTGTCCGGGTGGGGGAAGTAGGCCTGTGGGTGCCCCTAGGCCAGGCCTGGCATTGCAGAGTAGGTCCCATGTTGGGCAAGATTCTGATGTGAAAGTCCTCCAACCAAGCTAGTAGGCATCCAATACTGGTCAGGGGTCTGTGGGTCTAAGGTATGCTGGAATTTGTGTTAGGTGTCCCTCTCCATGGGCTGGCCATGGATTAGCATTGTGCCTGGTAGTGTATTGCCTAATGCGTAGGGCTGTTCCCTGTGTGTGACTGTGTTGTGTACGCCAACGGTGTTGTTGCCGCCATTGAACAAGTGTATCCTTTGTCTCCCCCCCTTTTTGTTTTGTCACCCTGTCCTTATGTGCATTAGCATCATCTGGTGGAGGAGCAGAGGCACCGGTTAATGAGGGAGCTGCATCCCACAGGACCCAGGAGGCCGAATCCACTAACAGTGAGGCCACCAGTGGGATGGAGGGCAAGGGGAGCACCACGGCAGAGACTGGAGGGGACAGTTCGGACATGGATACCTCCTCCCATGTAAGCTCCCTGGTGGTGGTGGACACCTCTGTGCCACCCCAGCTACAGCTACAGCCGCCAGCGCCATAGAAGCACCACCCTCCCAGCAGCATCTCACCGATTCTCCCATGCCTGCTCACCCAGTAGGGTGGGCATCTACGTCTCCCCTGGCACCTCAGGCCCTGCCCCAGTTAGCCCTGCTGCCCTGAGTGAGGAGGCTATTGACCTCCTACGATCCATCTCTGTTGGGCAGTCAACCATTGTGAATGCCATCCAGGAGCTGCCAGCCCAAATGCAACAGTCCAATGCATTCCTGGAGGGCATTCACACTAGCTTGGTGGCCCAGCAGAGATCAATCCAATCCAGTCTCTGGCCTCCTCTCTGATGCCAGCCATTGTCCCTGTTCCCACCCTCCCCCCTCCAACTTCCTCTACCCAATCCCATTCCCCTCAACCCCAACCCATCCCAAGCACAGTCAGATGAGCAGGCACCCAAGACAACACACGAGTGGACATGGCAAACACAAGCACCACACTTCATCCCATAGGCACTCACACAAACACCATCCAGAATCAGACATACCAACATCCACTGCCTCCACTGTGTCCCTCTCCTCCTCGTCCTCCACTTCCCACCCAGTTGCATCTCCACTCACACCTGAATGCACTACATCCTCATCCACTACCTCCATCACAAGTACGCCTATCAGTACACACCCCTCACTGGCAGTCACCACCCCCAAATCCATGCACACGTTTCCGGTGTCCTCTCCCACTGTGTCTGTGCCCTCTCTTCCCAAAGTACACAAATGCAAGCACTCAGACACCCAACAGCCATCCAGCTCACAGCAGCATCCAGCCCATGCACCTTCACCCAAACACAGCAAACTGACTCCTCCTACCACCATTCCCTCTTCCTCCGCTCCCAATCCATCTACCTCTTCCCGCCCCAATGTCCCTAAGAAGATTTTCCTCTCCACCATTGACCTCTTCCCTAGCACTTCCGCCCCTCACGTCAGGCCAGGGTGGTCAAAACCCAGGCAAGCACCTCAGCCACCCAATCCCGGGGTACTGTAGTGTCCCTAGCAACTCCGGGTGTGAAGGGATCACAGGCACCAGCCACCCAGACAGAGAGGGTGCCTGCCCCAAGTGCTTCAAGGAAGGGCAAGGAGTCAGTCCCAGCTGCAGGAAGGAAGGGCAAGGAGTTATCCCCAGCTGCAGGAAGGAAGAGCAAGAAGCTAGCCCCTGCTGCAGGAAGGAAGTGCAAGAAGCCAGTCACAGCTGCAGGAAGGAAGGGCAAGGAGCCAGCCCCAGCTGCTGGAAGGAAGGGCACGGGGCCTACAACAGCAGGCAATAGAGACGAGGGGCCTGGTGCTGGGACTCATTCTGAGCCCCCACCATCAACCATGGCGGTGCAGCCATACGAGGCTGCAGGGGATGGGCTGGAGCCTCTCCCCACCACTTCCAGCACCGTCAACAGCACCGCCACCAGCACTGCCACCAACACTGCCACTAGCAGCAGCAGCACCAGTGGGCAGCCCTCTGAGGCTGCAGGGGATGGGCTGGAACCTCACCCCCACCACTGCCAGCACCACCACCAGCAGCAGCAGCAGCAGTGGGCAGCTGTCCGAGGCTGCAGGGGGTAGGCTGGAGCCTCCCCCCAAAACTGCCAGCACCACCATCAGCAGCAGCCCCAGTGAGCAGCCGTCCAAGGTTGCAGGGTTGGGCTGGAGCCTCCCCCCACCACTGCCAGCACTACCACCAGAACCGCCACCAGCAGCAGCAGCCACAATGGGCAGCCAACCAAGGCTGCAGGGGATGGGCTGGAGCCTCCCTCCACCACTGCCAGCTCCACCAGCCACACCACCACTACCACCACTGAGCAGCCATCACCGCCGGTGGACAGTGTGTAGTCCTGTGTCCATGGGCTGTTGTGCAGCCTGGCCCCTGCAAATCCTGTGGGTCTGACACCAAGGTGAGAGACTGTGACCTTGCACTCCCCAAGACATGCATCATAGGGCACAATGCCCCCTCCAGAGCCAGTGGAGAAGCCATCCACTCACCCCATCCGCCCCAGGATGAAGCTCACTGGGCACGATGCCCCTCCAAAACCAGTGGAGAAGGCATCCACTCACCCCATCCGCCCCAGATGAAGCTCACTGGGATGTCGCCCCCTCCAGAGCCAGTGGGCAAGTCACCCACTTGAAAGACTGTGGCCTTGCACTCCCCAGGACCAAGCACAGGGCAATGTTTGAAATGCAGTTAATTATGGGATCATCAAATGTGATTACACCATGAACGTGTCATTTCTGATGTGAATGGACACCTAGCCCAACACAGGTATAAACCTACTGTTCTTGTGTGTGTGTAAGTGCAGCTACATGTCCTGTTTTGACGCATAGATTATGTAATTAATCAACAATGTGTTGGGTCACAAACTGTTGGCAGCCATTTACACACTCTCCCTTGTATCAGCTTATTATCACATTAGGGATGATTGCAGCCTAAAATGTCACCCACCTGGCCATTGAGGGAAAGTTCTAGTGAGGAAGAGAAGGAACACATTGCTAATAGGGATGACAGGCCACACTGACAATCCACAAATGTGTGAGAAAAACAGGTGGGATAGCAAATTAAGGACAGTACCAGCTGTGACGCTAGCTCAATGGCATGGTCATCTGCACTGGGGAAAGAAGAAACAGGCAATTTGGCACAGATAAATACTACTGGGCAGGTTTAAGTTGGAAAGAGGTGAAGTCCACATCATCATCGTCTGATGTGTGTGATGCTTTCCAAGAAGGTGGGGTTTCAGGTGCTGGAGGCAGCAGTGGCCCAGACATATCAGGGGTTGAAAGTGTGGAGCCCCTGTCCGCAGCAGCATTTCTCTGTGCCAACAAATCCTGTACTGAGAAGGGTCTTCTGGTTTTCAAGCACAGCATAAATGTCACAGTGGTAGGCACCCATTCTGGCGATATGTGTCCTGCTTCCACTCCATAGACTCCAGGAGCTTGTGTATCACCCCCAGCTGTTTGACAACCTTGCTGGTGCCACTTTGGCAGGGCAGTTGTTCGTGCCTCTGCCTCATGACATCAGGGATGACAGCCAGGGACTATTGGAGTCTACAGAGTGGAGGGTAGGTGCCTCGGATAGCATACAATATGTCCTTATTTGGACTGAGGCACCTATGGACTGCCTTTAGGGTGCTCACCATGGTCTCCACCTGCACCACATCTAGCATCTCCCATTGGACTCCTACCTCACAATGTTGGAATTTGACTTGGGGGTCCTCAGAGTCCAGAGCTCGGGTGGGGTAGCAGGTGGTGTTTGTTGGGTGCTGGGTAGATCCTCAGGAGACCCCGTAAGGCTATTGTCCCTTCCTGCACACAGAGATGGTGTGTCAAAGGAGGTTAGGATTTCCAGGAGGGTGTCTTGATCAAGGGTTGCCAGGCTGTCATCCTTAGCCAGATTGTCATCCCGGACAGGCAGCTGCTCTGAAGGTGTAGGTGCAACGTCAACAATGAGAAAGAGCAATCCTAATGGTGTCCTAGGTTAAGTGTTGATAAGAGTAATCTCATTGACAATCTGACTTGCTAATGTTTGACTTTCAATACAACATTGATGCGTAGGATGTGTTACATGGAGTTATAGAGTCCAAGTTATATTGTAGTTGCCTTTCTGGTGACAGTATCTCTGCATTCTTTATACAACTACTGTGTGATGAAGCAAACTCTTTGGGGCATATTTATACTCTGTTTGCACCAGATTTCCATCATTTTTTTAATGCAAATCCAGCGCAAACTTAACTCCATAATTTTTTTGCGACGCTAGACATGACTAGCGCCAAAATATTGGAGTTAAAGTTATTTTTTGCCTGTGGAAAACTATCTTGCATCAATGAGATGTAAGGAAGGCGTTCCTGGGCAAAAAATTACTCAAGGGCCCTAGCCCCTTATTTATTCCCCTATGCAAAAATCACGCACTGGAGGAAGAGGGCTGTAAATAATTGCGCTAATCCTACTTAGCACCATTATTTAACACCAGGGTCAGGACAGGCATTAGGGGACCTGTGGGCCTTTTTCCAAGATCAGAGACCATTGAAACAACCCACAGGTGCCCTTCTCTGTCCCCAGGGACACCCCCACCCACCCGCACCCACACCTGGCGGACACCTAAGGATGGGGGGACCCATCCCAGGTAAGTCCAGATAACTATTTTTATTTTTTTAGCAAAGTCCCATAGGGGGGCCTAACTTGGGCCCCCCTACATGGCACTGTGCCCAATGGCCATGCACAGTCCCGTGAGCCTGCGCATTGGGATGGGGGCATGAGTTCTGTCTTAACTTAGACAGGAGTCGTGTCTGTGGGGGTTGTGCGTTGAAATAGTGACACTAATCAGGTTAGAGTATTTTTTTTTACTCTAACCTGACTATCGCCATTCTTTCATGCACAACCTCCAGTTTCCCCTATGCCTCCCCCACGCAGTTTGATGCTAACCAGGCCTTACCGCCGCTAGTGTCATAACGTAAATATGATGCCCGGCTGGCGTCCAGGAATGGAGCTAACTGGCAGTATACTTTTTGACACAAACCTGTGCTAACGCAGGTTTGTGTCAAAAAGTATAAATCAGGGCCTCTGTGTCATGGCACATATTGCAATACAGTTACACAGGTCACTGGGACCACCATTTTGTGATGAATGAGAAGAGATCAGGTTCACACCTGCCAAGGTGACTTGCAATCTTTTTTATGATGACTATAGTGATTGTGTTTTAACATCTTGATACCACTATTATTCAGATTGCACCTGATCCTCTGGGTGCTTGCATTCACTGTGACCATTATTCAGCCCACTGCTCCTGTGCAGTTGATATGGATTTGGTTATGAATTTGTAATGATTCTACCATCTGTGTTTTACACTGTACACAATTGCACGCTGACTTGTGTTGTCTACCATGCACATTGTGCTTTCATGTGGGCAAAGGGTGATTTTGCAACACTTATCCTTGATAGACTGCAGGGATGTATGATGGCATATATTTACCATGTATTTCCTATATCTGTCTCCTCGTTTGAAATGCTTGGATACAGTTTGATCTCCATCACTGTGGACAAGGGGTATTGTGTACCAAATCTGAGGCTATGGTAACTGTCACAGTAGGTAGATTGCTATCAATGGCACTCACTAAAGTTGGTAGTTGCCATAATTGAGGTTCTGCATAGTGTGACACATCCTTTGACTCAGGGCTGCTCACTTATACACGTACATGCATCCTCTGCCACTCCTCATTTAGGCACAGGGACTCAACTTAGTGCAACACAGTGATATAACCCAGATCATATGTTGAATCTCATGTACCTAGAACATCAACAGTATTTGTGACCATGTCCAAAATACGGACATTTCTGACTATTTTGAGGGATATAAATCAAGTTGTATCCCACATGGTAATACTGCTTGAATTAGTGACATGTATTTGCCCAGGTTTGCTAAATGACTGGGCACACCTTTGTGGTGGAGATTGGTTTTTCATGTCTCTTGACAGATCCCTATTTCACACCCTCCAACTGAAACATGTGTGGCATGTTGAGGTATTTTCCCTTTAGACTCCCTCCTGCCACATGCAACACCTTCACCCAGGACCACATCACATGTAGGATGTTGTACCCCAATGGGCTCTTCTCTGTCATCCCTTCCCAACTACAATACAAGTGTGACAATGTCAGACACAGCAGTGTGACTGTACTGTTCTGGCTACCTTGCAGTGCACTCATCGATTTAGACACAGTGGCAGCGCAACCTACTCAACCAGCACCTACAAAGCACTGTAAACTCATGGGCCTACCAAGGCAACACACTAGCGTTGGTTTCAACATGCATGGTCCTCTGCTCTGCATCACTTAAATTAACCCTCAACCAATCAGATTTAGTACTTGACATGGGTTCTGGTGGTCCCTACCATGGCAAATAATACCTTTTGGTCTCACAACACACTTCACGGCACCTGAGTGCTATGTATTGTCATGACAGTTAATGCACACAAGGCTCTTAGCATTTTTCTATGTGTTGATACTTCACATACACCACACCTGATCCCCCCAGGTGAGCTGTTTCTCCTTTGACAATCATGTGCTCTTTCTTTCCATTACAGTGCATATTTATGTTTATGGGCCCATTTAGGTCACAGTGGCCTCATAGTGTAAGGTGGCCTGCATTGTTTCCTGTCAGCTTGTTTGGGGTTCAGCTATCTATGCATAATGTGTTGTTCCAGTCCATTGGACACATTTTCATGCAGCTTCCATTGCCAGTATGTCCCTTTTTATGATACACTGGCGGCACAAGCTGCAGACCCATAACTACAAGACCACAAAAGGAAACCTTGCATGGCTTTTTCTGGCCTTGTAGATATGAAGTGAGGCAAGCCCACACAAGTCACTGCATTGCCATACTATGGGTGTTGTGATGGGTTTTGAGAAGCAAAAGCCATGGGTTTTGTTGCATTCCTGAAGTTACAAGGTTCTGTGAATCAGGGAACATGACAAATTATTACACCCCCAAACTGAGCTGTAGGAATGAGTGATATCTTTTATTCTCCTTGATTTTTCCTTTTTCTATGTGCCCTGCATTCTGCATCACACATGGGAAGAGAACAAAGCCAGACAGGATTCTCCCTGTGCATGTGACACAGGCGTCCCTGCAACATGGTGCAGGAGGTGGGCCTTTGGTACAAGGCTGCCCAGTATGCATCAGCGCTGGGGCAGAGGGCAGGAATATACATTATGTAGTCGGTACAGGTCATTCCTCTCCTTTCCATGTGTGTAGGAGGCTGGCCTGGTTTGTTGTGGGTACCTAAGGTACTTATACATTATACCAGGTCCAGTTATCCCTTATCAGTGAAATGTAGTCAGTGCCTAGAAGCCAGGCTCTCTAGGAGTAGTATGGATGAGCAGCCAAGGCTTAACTAGGAGACATGCAAAGTTCATGCAATACCACTGTAGTCACACAGTGCTCACAAACATGAAATAAAATACTCAGTGTTACAAAAATAAAGATACTTTATTTGAGTGACACAATGACAAAAAAATACCTTAGAGACTATACTCCCTTAAGAGGTAGGTAATATACACAGTATTTACACCAGAATGTAGTAATAGCTGTAAAAACTGTTAGAAAACAGTACAAATAGTGAAAATCACAATAAATAGCAATGGGCCTACGGAGAACATAAACCATATACTAAAATAGTGGAATGAAAAAGTTGGTTTCCCACCTAGGCAAGTGTAGTGTGTAGAGGGGCACTGGGAGTGTAAGAAAACACTAAAGTAAGTAATAGAAACCAACCAAGTAATAGAACCCAACCCGGAGCCCAGGAAAGCAAGAGTAAATCACAGTACGTTTCCTTGAACACACAAGGACTCTTAATAGAAGATTTTGCAAGAACCGGAAGAGACTGCAAGACACCAATGACGGATTACCAGACCTGAGGACCTGTGGAAGAAGGGGCCCAAGTCCAAGAAGCACTGAAGAGTGCAGGGAAAACAGGAACCCCTGCTAATCCGGATGAAGGTGAAAAAGAAGAACCACCGGTGAAGAAGAACAGTCAGTACTGCACCCAAAAAGATGGATGCGGGTTCCTTGTTGGTGTAGATGATGTCCCATGCCAGATGGATAATTGCAGTCTGGTTTGCATCGCTGGATTCTGCCAACAAGCCTTGGCACATGAAAAAGCTCATGGTTAGCGGAAAATAGCGCTGCCCGGGACCAGGAGGGACCTGGTGGTCTCTACCAATGAGGAGAAGACAGAGGCGGCTCTCAGCATCACAGAGAGCCCTCAGAAGACCAGGCAACATGCACAGGAGTTGCACAGCATGGGGACAAAGAATGTTCAAATGGAGCCCCATACAGCACAAGCCGCCAGAGAACCACTCAGGAAGCTGTGCAGGAAGGAGTTCTGGGGGCCAGAGCTGTGCTGTGCATGAAGTGCAGTAGTTGCCAGTAGTCCCACCACTATTATTACTATTACTAGGGGCACTAGAAGTTGAAGTGAGTGTAGTAGTGGTGGTAGGCTCAAGGGCTTTACCTGGACACAACCTGTCCCCTGGCCTACGGCATTTACCTCTGCAAACATAGCACCAAGGCTTTTTATTGTGTTTAGAAGAAGAATAAGTTTTATCCCCAACCCCAGAGGAATGTTGTGGACCTGAAGAGGAATCTTCATGTTTATGTTTGCCCGCCTGCTAGTCCTGAGATTTTTCACCATCTTTGTTCTTTTCTTTCTCACTCCCTGTATGAGCTTTTCTGCTCACCCTTGTTCTGACCCATTTGTCTGCCTTCTTTCCCAATTTTTGGGAAGAGGTCAGATCTGAGTCTACCATGTGTTGGTGTAACAAATCAGACACACAGTTATTCAAAATATGCTCTCTCAAGATCAGATTATATAGACCCTCACAGTCTGACACTTTGCTGCCATGTAACCAACCTTCTAAAGCTGTGACAGAACAATCCACAAAGTCAACCCAATCCTGTGAGGATTCCTTATTGGTTTGTCTGACTTTAATTCTGTACTGTTCTGTGATGAGCCCAAACCATCTATGAGTGCTTTCTTAAGGATACTGTTGTTATCTGAGTCCTCCTCCCTGACAGTAGGGAGTCTGTCCCTCGCCTTATCAGTGAAGTACAACTGAAGAATAGCAGCCCACTGCCTTTGAGGGACCCTCTGAACTTTACAGGCCCTCTGAAGTGCAGCAAACCACGTTTGGATGTCATCCCCCACCTTGTATGGGGGAACAATTTTATGTAAGTTTCTAGAGTCAATAGTGTCCTCCCTGACCCCATAACTCCTGAAACTGTTGATGCCACCATGGGGAACTAACCCCAACCGCTGCCTCTCTCTCTACACAGCCAAGGCCTCCCTATCTAGGGCTAGCTGTTGCTGCTGCAGCCTCAGCCTGGCCTCCTCCAGTGTCAGTTTCCTGAACTCCTATCTACTGAGTCATGATCTGGAGTTGAACCATGGGATCCCTCAGAAACTGAGGAGATATGAGAGTGGGCAGAGGTAGATCTTTCCCTAACCTTAGTAACCCTGGTAACCTGACCTCTAGGTATGAAGGGAGCCCTCCCAGGGTGACTACCTCTACCACAGCCAGCTACACTAGAAGGTCTGCTAGGGGGAAGATCTTTTGAAGAGCCCTCCCCTGAATCTTCAGTATGATTCCCTAATTCTAAGGGTGTGGAATCTTCTTCTTCCTCCTTCTCCTCCTAGTTTGTTATGTTCCTGGTCAACCTGAAGAAGGAGGCTCAAAAGAAAATTCTTGTTAGGATTCTTTCCTACATCTAAGCTCCTCTATGAGTAAAGCCCCTTAAGTTCTTTGAAGGTCATCCCCTCATAGGGAATACCCATGAATTATACCCAGCAGTAGACATAGTGTAGTGCAGTGGTTCCCAACCTTTTGACTTTTGTGGACCCCCATTTTATCAGCACTGTAACCCGGGGACCCCCAATGAATCATTATTGGAATCTGGGGACCCCCCAATGAGTCATTACTGAAAGCTGGGGACCTACTCTGTTAATATTATTATATTTTCTAATCAGTCACGGACCCTCGGGGGTCCCCGGACCACAGGTTGGGAACCACTGGTGTAATGAGTGTTAGAGTAGTGTAAGTGAAAAGAAAACCCCCCACCTTACCCCTAGTCTCTTAGAAAGGTAAGTATGAGACTAGATCCTGTAACTAGGCATATATATATATATACAGTATATGCACTAGAATGTAGCAATAGTTGTAAAAACAGTTAGAATACAGTGTAAATAGTGAAAATCACAATAGATAGCTATGGGCCTAGGGGGAACATAAACCATATACTAAAACAGTGGAATGTGAAAGTCGGTTTTCCCACCTAGGCAAGTGTAGTGTGTAGAGGGGCACTGGGAGTGTAAGAAAACACCAAAGGTAAGTCATAGAACCCATCCCAGAGCACAGGAAAGCAGGAGTAAATCACAGTACGTTTCCAAGAACACACAAGGATACCTGATAGAAGATTTTCAAGAACAAGAAGATACTGCAAGACACCAACAATGGATTCCTGGACCTGAAAACCTGTGGAAGAAGGCAACCAAGTACAAAAGGCACTGAAGAGTTCAGGGAGAACAGGAGCCCCTGCTAACCCGGATGAAGGTGAAGAGCCACCGGTGAAGAAGAACAGTCAGTACTGCACCCAGGAAGACGGATGTGTGTTGCTGGTTGGTACAGATGATGTCCCACATCGGATGGATGATTGCAGTCTGGCTTGCATCGCTTGATTTCGTCAACAAGCCTTGGCACACTCAAAGCTTGTGGTTAGTGGAAAAAGGCGCTGCCCGGTACCAGGAGGAACTTGGTGGCCTCTACCCAGAAGGGGGAGGGAGAGAGGGCTTTCAGCAACTCAGAGAGCCCTCAGAAGACCAGGCAGTTCTCACAGGAGTCCCACAGCATGGGGACAAAGAAGGTGCAAAAGGAGGCCCACACAGCACCACACAAAAGGATCCCACACCGCTGGAGAACTACTCAGGAAGCTGTGCATTGCAGGAAGGAGTGCTGGGGGAGAGAGCTGGGCTGTGTATGAAGAACTTTGTGGAAGGTCGCACACAAGCCTTTGCAACAGCAAATCACACGGTGCACGGGGGTACTGTCTTGCTTTGGGAGGCAAGCTCTTACCTCCACCAAAGTTGGACAGCTGGACTTCAGGACTGTCGGGACCACTTCAGTCCACCACCCATGTTGTTAGGTCCACACACTTCTTCAGGAGAGGAGACCCAAGCCACCGGTTGTCACTGCAGAGTGGTGCCTGCTGAAGCAGGGAAGTGACTCCTTCACTTCAAGAGAGATTCCTTCATTCTTCTGCTGCAGGATGAAGACATGCAGTCCTCGGTGGATGAATGCCCGGGAAACAGTTGCAGTTGCTGGTAGGAGCTGAAGATACACTGTTGCAGAAGTTGTCTTTACTTCTTTGTTGTACTTTGTAGAGTTCCTGGAGGCCCCGGATGCAGATTCGTTGGTAGAAAGTGAAGTAAAGGATGCAGAGGATTCTTGCTGGAGTCTTGAAATCCGAATCTGAGGGAACACCTGGAGGAGAAACCTGAATAGCCCTGAAAGGGGGATTGGTCAGCTACACAGATAAGCACCTACCGGAGGAGGGCTCTGATGTCTCCTGCTGGCACTGGCCACTCAGATGTTCCCAGAGTGCCCTACCACCTTAGAATCCAAGATGGCAAGACCCAGGGACATTCTGGAAGAGCTCTGGGCACCAACCCTGGGGTGGTGAGGGACAGAGGAGTGGTCACTCCCCTTTCCTTTGTCCAGTTTTGTACCAGAGCAGGGACTGAGGGTCCCTAACACAGTGTAGACTGGATTACGCAAGGAGGGCACCATCTGTGCCCTTCAAAGCATTTCCAGAGGGTCTGGAAAGCTACCCCTCCCATGCCTGTAACACCTATTTCCAAAGGGAGAGGGTGTAACACCCCTCTCCCAAAGGAAATGCTTTGTTTTGCCTTCCTGGGCTTGAGCTGCATGAGCAACAGGAGGGCAGAAACCTGTCTGTGAGGTGGCAGCAGCTGGGGCTGCCTGGAAAACCTCAGAAGGCTGGTATGCAGTACTGGGGGTCCACTGTGGAGCCCCCGAGTGCATGGAGTCAACAACAACATTGGGATATAATTCTGAGATGTTAGACAACTTACATGGCCATATTCGGAGTTACCATTATGAAGCTGGACATAGGTATTGACCTATGTCCAGTACACAAGTAAAATGGTGTCCCCGTGCACAAGAAGTCTGGGAAAATAGTCCTGGATGACCTTGGAACACCTCTGCTAGTGCAGGGGTGCCCTCACACACAGGTGCTCTGCAGCCAACTTTCAGGGTTGGAAAGCCTGGTATATGGGTGACTTATAAGTGACCTGGTGCAGTATAAATGGCTGTAAAAAGGTTCATTCACCATTTCACACATGTTGCAAAGCAGTCCTGTTGAAGCCTTTGCATGGGCTCCCTATGGGTGACAAAAGTAATGCTACAGCCCATAGTGATCCCCTGGAAGCCCAATGCCCTGGGTACATAAGGACCATATACTAGGGACTTAAAATGGGGCACGAGTATGCCAATTATGCATGGAATACTGTATTAACAGTGTCCAACAACCAAATTTAAAGGGAGAGAGCATAAGCACTGGGGTCCTGGTTAGCAGGATCTCAGTGACACAGTCAACGCACTGACAAACAGGCCATAAATGGGGGTAACCATGCTAGAAAGAGGCTACTTTCTCACAATGTGGCACAGGGCAAAGCAACAAGGTGACATGCACTTGTTGTCCTGCACCACTTACCCTGTGACTGGGCCCCCATATTTTTTACTTTATATTATGTGTCTTATAGTTCTGGTGACTCATGTTGTGCATTGTACTACACGTTCCAGTATTCGCAGGTTGACCTGGACTAGTGCTGCACTTGACAAATGAAATTTGTAATCATGATGGAGTCTGACTGAGCTGTGCGACATATTACAGGGTAGTGTGAGAGACACTTCTGTGGCATTTCATGGGACATGATCTCGATTCCTGCCTTTTAACATTTAGAAGGCACAGTGGAGCTCTGATACATAGCTAGCTGCACTGCGTAACATGAAATGTTTGTTCCAATTGCCACTTGTTGATATTTACCCTGTGCTGTGGTTGTTCCTCGTGTGCTTCACTGTCTTGTCCGGGGACTCCAGCCACCAACTCATCTGGTATGACAGCTGCCACAGGCTCCTCCAAGGCATCCGGCTCCTCCTGGAATGCTGGGCTACCTCTTCCGGTCCACACTGCTGCCTTCAGGTTGTTGCCAGTTTCTCCTTTGTCCATCACGTATCGTGCCAGTACTTCTTGAAGTCAGTGAAGGTCCTCTTTACTTGTCCCACAATATTGACTTTCTCCACAATGGACTGCCAAATGGCCTTATTCCTCCCTAGTAGAAATTTTGAGGAGACAAAGAGCTGAACTTGGTGCTCTGTCACGTCAGTGATCGAGATGTCATTCTCCTCACTTAAGTTGCACAACCTCTTCCTCTGCCCCTGGGAGTCTTTCTGGACATCCTGGCTGGTTCTGGGTTGTTGTCCTTGTTGCTGCTGCCTGCTCCATGGTTGTGTTCTGTGAAATGTGCCATTTTTAAAAAATAATGTGTAATTTCTTTTTATTTTCATTCTGCATTCAACACTCAGAAGTGACACAACAATGATTTGTTTCACTTTACACGGCAAGAGTCAGTCCTGCATCACTTTTGCAGGAGCGTCAGAATTCCCCATGACATGACGCACCCGGATTTGTGATTTTTTTATGTATGTAGGATCCCTACGTTATGGTGTGCCATATTGTAAATATGACACATCCATGGCTTATGATTCTGTTGTTACAAAGTTCAAGTTATTTTGAAACATCACTGCCGCAATTCGTCAATGAGGCCCCTGATATTAGAAGGCATCCTAGCAATTCTATTTCACCTCCCACTTCTACACCCAATTCCCTCCCCCGCCAATTCTTTGTTGTACCTTCCCCTAATAGCTTCTGCATCCCATCACTATTCTCAGTGCCTGATCTTGCATATCCTCCTTCTGGATAAAAAACTCACTACTCTAAGCCATACCTCACCTTTTCTCCTCCAAATCCTAACTATGCAATATCACTGTAGATGGTGTCAATCTCTGGAAAAAAGTTGTGACACTAGAAATGGGTAGAAGGGTTAATTAATTAATAAGGTATTTGTCCACTGTGAAGTATTATCAAACATAAAATATGTTTGCATCAAGGGTAAATATTTGTAAGGTCCTTGACTAAAAATGTTAAATCCAGAGGGAACAGTTGTGCATGAACTAAGGAGCCTTGCCTGTCAGGAGAACATTAAATAATTTGCCCTACCAGGGCGTTTTTGAACTTTATAAGTAGAATATTAAACCCTATGTCCAGTCAACAAGAAGTTGCAAACTTAACATAGCAACAGAACATTTTAACTATTAAAAGGTAGCTTAGTGGGTGGTGAGGGAAGACTCTGGCTACAAAACTTTGCAAAGGTGTTGCATATGATTGAGGCGATGTACCACACATTCTGCTACGCAGGTCAGGTCTCCCAATGAGAAGGGATGTAAGTATACATCATCATGATGGTTCTATGAAGTTAATGACTGTTCACTGTTTTAGAGTTTTCACAACTACTGTAAACAATGACTGGTTACGACTCTGTCGTCCCATCTCTAGATGGCTCTGTAAATGGACTATCTGTAGCCTGGAAATCACCATTAACACTCACCAAGATTCCCTTTCTGACTCCTGTTTGCTTCCCTTTTCAATATTGTATTCTATTGAAGACCTACATTTGCTTCCATGGACTCCAGGTCCCATAATGCACTGCCTGGTAGTTGGTAAGACCTGTAATCTGCTGCCCATTGTTTCCTATGGGAATAGTACCGTTGTTCCTTTGTACTAGATTCTCTTCTCCAGGACTTGTGAGAAACTGGAACTGCACACACCTGTGATCACTCTTGTGCAGCCAGCCATGTGACTCCACCCTGGGCTTGCTGCTGCCTGGAACTGCTTATGAGCTACCATTTCCTGAAGCTCCTCTTCGTGCATTGGAGTTTGTTTCCTTTGTGTACCAGACCTCTTGTTGGCTTGTGTTCCAGTCCTGTTCCTGCTTAGCTTCAGCCTGAACCTGCTCTCTGATTCCCAGCCCTATTCAAGCTTGATCCAGCTCGCTGTGTTCCAGTCCTGTTTTTGCTTGCTTCCGTCAGATCCTACTCTCTGTTTCCTGGCCCTGTTCCTGCTTGCTTCATCCAGAGCCTGCTCTCTGTTTCTGAGCCTTGTTCCTGCTTGCTTCAGCCAGAGCCTGCTCCCTGTTTTCCAGTCCTGTTCCTGCTTTGCTTCAGCCTAAGCCTGTTCACTGTTCCTGCAGTTGCCTCCTAGTTTGTTCCTTCTGTTTCTGATTCCTCTTGGATTATTGTGTCTAGTAAGTGTACTGTCAGTCCTCACCTGTGCATAAGTGTTTTTTTTTTATTTTTAAAAATGACATGTAGCGCACACATGCCCCTATGGCATGTGTGCACTTCACATGTCCACTGACATTTTTTTGGGTTGCATCAAAGGGAGCCTCAGGCCCCCAGCACCCTAGGATTTGCATTACCTAATTTGGGAATTCCTAACAGAAATTAGCAAATTCGGGAAATGCAAAACCATTCCCACCTAGAATGGAGTGCCATTCCCTAATTGCGATTCAGTAATAGCGATTGTGACTTTTAAGAAATCGCTATTACCGAATCGCAATTTTCATACATCCCATTTTGCATTTCTTAAATAGCGATTTCTTTAAAATCGCTACTTAGGAACTGCAAACCGGGATAATGATACATCTAGCCCTGAATCACTTCTGCTGCCTCCTTTCTATGGGGCTTGCGGGGTGACTTTCTGTAAGAGTAATCTGCACAGAGGCATTGATGTTCCCTGTTGCTGTGGGAAGTTATGAGCCTTACCTGTGTACAACCATAGTGTGTACCCCAGTATGGTTGTCCACTACTGATTTGTTCCCTGCTTGTTTACACTAAGGTTGCTCCACCTTCACTATCCTGTTTCTGTGCCTTACTACATCTGTTCATTACTGGTGTATATCTTTAGCTGCTCTTCTGCTTTGGTACAATATCCCCATGGGGAGATATTCTGTGACCTCAAGGGGTGCTCTGCCTAGAGTCCTGACAGACCCGCCCGGAACCGTGACATGACCATTGTTTACCTATTAATGTAGAGTTTAATTAATATCGCAGTGACTAATTAAGTCTCATTTTCCTATGTTATCCAATTATTCAACCGTCATCCAACTTATCAATCAAGGAACAACTAAGCTGACTTTGATTGTCTGACTAATTGTCATTCCTCAACCTGCTTGACTCAGAAAATTACTCTACCTCCACTCTCTTTTGATCTAAACCGACTATCACACCTACAGGATGGTCACTAGACCAGCTAACCAGAGCCCTCAATAATGCTAGATCTTTAAACAATTTCAGCAATATCATCAATGATCCTCTTTCCAATACATACAGTTACATGCTTTTTATGTTGATAAATAGCTCAGCGATGATGCCTGACCAATTCTATATAAAGTCATACTACTTGGCTATGGAATTATTATAAATGACACCCCAAAGACAATTGGAGAAGTAACTGTGGTCCACAAACTACACAACTACATACATTGTAAACTCCACCAAAAATGCTAATCATTACTCATCCTATGTTTTCCTATAACCTTCTTTATCTTCTAATTTGTCCTTATCAACTATACCCCTTACAGTCTCCCATTTCCTTACCCTCTTCGTAAAGTGTGTCCTATATCACACAAAAACATCTCAAATTCTTTATACATGGGAACTGCAATACTTAAGGTAATACACCTGATTATTAACTCCAACATTCTGGTATCCAACACAGAATTAATGTGCCTAGTTTTTTATATCACCAGACTCAACCCACACAACTGGGCATACTCTTGGTGTACATCTTGTCCCTCAGAATCTCTTCACAGTTGTCAGAAATTATGTTCTACAGTGAACGTATTATGCTACCATTCTGTTCACCTTCCATCTACTTACCCCTAGAGCCAAATTTACAGTTACAACTGCCCAAACCTCTACATGAACATGGATGCACCTGGACTGTGCCTCCTTCTATGCTCAACCTAACTTGTCATTGTCTAATAACCCAGTGGTCTTAGTTCAACAGTTCCAAGACTGGCTAGCATCAACAACATTCCAACACATGCCATTCCTTCTGCTATCAATATCATACAGCTGGTTGACTGCACTAGAGTTAAAATTGATTGCATCTAACAGAATGTCTCTGGAGGTGGACTGGAAAATGACCAGAGACGTCCGGGACAAAATGACCCAGCAAGCTATAATCTACACAGTCAGAGCAAGAAAGGCAAAAAGGCTTAATTACTCCTTATGAATTTATTAAGCAGCATGCCCAACAAAAGAACTCCACAACACAGCTACATAGTTGCTTTATGATTTATGTGTCTTATCTTCTAAGCTTTTTATCTCTAAAGAAAAATACCTGCAAACATATCCTGAGACTAAAACAGAGGAAGACTTCCAGCTGAAATCACACATTGAGTAAATCCCTCAACATTTGCTGCAACACAGTCTACATTACTTTACACCTACTGATGATCTCACCAAACTCACAATATCCTGTATGGCGTTGAAATCCACTGACAGATCAAATGTTCAGTCTATGTAATCATGAACATCTTTTGAAACTGTCAGCCACCAATCCAGCCAAAGCTATGCTCATTCACTTCCAGGAGTTTGGCACATTCCCCAAATAGCTCAAAACTGACTCCATCAAATTAATTCTAAAAGAAAAGACTGAGCGAGAGCAATCATTTAACTAGTGCTCATTCTGCAATAGTCATATTAAGGGCAAACTGATTGAAGAGTACAAATATCAATTGTCATATGAATTACAGTTTAACGTTTTCGTTCATCAACTAAAATCATGCAGCAGTACAGGTAGTTTACAATTCACTATATCTGATAACAAAAAATAATAAAAATGAAGTTAATAACAAACAATAATAAAAAAGAAATCCCATTCTTACAAAATATATGAATATAAATTAGGGGCCTCATGAAACATCATTGTATAATCAGATATTAAACTCTAACAAAAATGACTTTTCTAGTGTTAAATATAAAAGTAATTTTAAAAATAATTTGTGTATAAGGAAATGAGCAACATTATGAACAAATATAATTATAAACAAAAGGTAGAGACCACTGAAGTAATCTAGTTCTGTAATCATCTGTCCTCATATATATTTTGCTAACTTTGTTTTGCTAACTTAAAACAAGAGATATGAGTGAGTAATCTGCTCTCTAACATCTAAATGGGATTCTTTCTAGACATGAGCACAAAATGTAAACTTATTGTAAAATGGGATACATGAAGACCTCAGTGGACTCTGATTGAGTATAGATCTTTTGATACCAGGGGCCACATGTACGAAGTATTTTTCACATCGTGAATCAGGCCGCTTGCGACTTGAAAAATGCAATTTGGGATGTACAGACCAATTTTTGCGATTTGGTAATCTATTTACCGAATCGCAAAAAGGGTTAGCGAGTCGCAATTAGGAAGGGGTGTTCCCTTCCTAATTGCGAGTTGCAGTCCCTTGTATGATTGTTTTGTGACCGCAAATGCAATAGCAAAACAATCGCAGTTAGCATCAGTTTCAAACTGGTGCTAACCCATTCGCAAACGGGAAGGGGTCCCCAAGGGACCCCGTCCCTTTGTGAATGTCAGCGAAAATATTTTTTCAGAGCAGGCAGTGGTCCTAAGGACCACTGCCTGCTCTGAAAAAATGAAAACAAAACTTTTAATTTTTTGTTTCTGAAATGCATCTGGTTTTCCTTTAAGGAAAACGGGCTGCATTTCAAAAAAATAAAACTGCTTTATTTAAAAGCAGTCACAGACATAATGGTCTGCTGTCACCAGCAGGCCACCATCCCTGTGAGGATGGTCATTCCCAATGGGGTCACAAATTGCAAATATTCATAAGCTGTGTCATTTGCGACCCCATTGGGAATCTTAAACAGTGTCATTGACACAGTTGTACATCAGGTTTTGTGACTCGCAAAACCTGAATTTCGTACATGTTACCCTAAGTCATTAAGACACTGTTTATAGAGTGCTTGCTTTATCCCACTGTGTCATGGACACATGCCTTTTTGTGTGCAGGACACTGTCCTGCTCTGAATTGCACCCACCCTGACTAATAGATTCCTCATTATATCTCTCTCTCTCTTCTGTCTGCTTCACCACTTTTCCCTGAACTACAGGAATCAACCAAAGCTCCACCCCTTCCCCACATTGTCTAATGTATACCTTAGACCTCTACCAGAGTGTATATCCTCTCTTAACCTCAACTGCTAAAATTAAAAGGATGGCATACAAATTAAACTAAAAAAAGTCAAACCCCATTTGAGCTTGATTCCTGTGCCAGTTGGATCCCAGGATTTCATTGCAAAATTATTGCTCAATATAAAACGTCTGAAATTTAATTTTCAAAAATGTTGTCCTAGTGGATGTCACTTTTATGTTATTAACTTAATTGGAGTGACTTTTGTGATTCATTTGCAGACAATATTAGGACACTATGGCCCTCATTACAACCCTAGCGGTCAAAGACCGCCAGGGCTGTTTTGACCGAAGCACCGCCAACAGGCTGGCGGTGCTTCACATAGGATTACGACCGCGGCAGAAGCGCCGCAGTCACAATGCCAGGACTGGCATTTTCCTGCCACATTGGTCCCAGCGGTTGTAATACCCCAGGGCAGCGCTTCCCAGGGGATTACGAGTCCCCCTCCCGCCAGCCTTTTCATGGCGGTATGAACCGCCATGAAAAGGCTGGCGGAAAGGGGAGTCGCGGGCCCCTGGGGGCACCTGCACTGCCCATGCCTCTGGTATAGATAGGAGTCATTACAGCCACCCCAGTGCCCACCTCAGGGGGGCAGTGTCCCCTGGGCAAACCCTACATACCAAGGCCTGCAGTGAGCCCCATGTATGGGGCCCCCAATGGCACACCACACACATACACAAACACTTACCTGGGATGGGCTCCCTCCTCCTGTAGTGTCCTTGTGGTGTGTATGGTGATGTTGAAGTGGTTTGGGGTGGGCATCTTTGTTCTCATTCCATGGTGTTTCCCCATGGAAATGGGCCTCCTGCACTTTAATGCCTGGTCTGACCAGGCGTTATATAATGGTGCTGAGCAGGCTTAGCTCCATTATTTAAGCCCACCCGAGCATCGTTTATGCGCAAATATGGCGCTGTGGGGGTTAGCTGCATTTTTAGGACAGAAATGTCAACCTTCCATCTCATTGACACAAGGTAAGTTTGCGCATCCTAAAAATGGCACTAATTCCAATATTTTGATGCTAGACGGGTCTAGCATCAAAATATAAATATGAAGTAATGTTAGCGCCATTTTAGCGTAAAAATAAATGTTTCAAAGGATACGCTAAGCTTCTATAAATATGGGCCTATAGTTATTTCAGATGATATTCTGACTATGGTATTCTGGTACCTCACTTCTTGTGCCATCTGCAAGTGCTTCCTAGTAGGAGATGTTTGGATGCAAATGAATTATGAGACGTATACATCAAGAACTGAGATACTAGGCTCAGGTAAATTCCCGTCATCTGCCTAATAGAGGTTGACTTAGAATCAAGACATGATCATGGATACAAACTTCTCCCTATTCCACAAATAAATAAAGGGAAGAAGGAATACTTCTTTCGATGCCTCTTTAAGATCCTCCCTTAGTAAGGATTACATCAATTGGTACAAGCCATTATCAACCTTGTACTCTCCTGGATAGACTAACTCACATGTATACCCCACATATATGACTTTGCATCAAAATACATGGGTGGATGCATGGGAATGCCATGTAACACCTTTCTGGTGCAAAAAAATGTAAGGTAGTACCTGTTGTTGTAAATAAACTGTAGTATAGTTATTTTCTATGTTTGCCTTTGATATGAGTTATGTTGGAATGTTGACTATGTAATAGATCACAATGTTCCAGTACTGATGAAACTTTGAAGGTATCAAGGCAGTTGCTATGCGGGGCCTGGCATTGAGTGTCAGAAGGCTTTGCTGCTTATTAAATGTGATCTTCAATCATGTTCCTCCTGCATGTTCCCTTTTGGTTACGACCTGGAGAAGCAACTGGGCAATATAACCCTGATGATAGTATGTTTTTATGTTAGAAATTGGGTCTCTAGTTGGCAGAGGAATGCACCATGTCCAAGTATGGACCACAATCTTGGTCAGGGTAAGTCAGTTACATAACATAATTTAACCTGTGCTCACCCTCTGGAAGCTTGGGGTAGAGTAGGCAGGCTTAACTTAGGAGGCAATGTGTAAAGTATTTGTGCAGTACTCAAAACAGTAAAACAGTAAAAACACCACACACCTAGTTAAAAAATAGAGCTTAACTAAAGTAACAACACAAGACCAAAATTACAAAAATCCAGTAAGTCAAAGTTGAGATATGATTTTCTTGAAGAATATCTGCAAATATAATAGCAAAAAGCGCCAAATTGGACTGGACTATCTGGTTGAGCTAGCCTGGGTAAAATCCGAAAAGTCAGGCTAACTGCAATGGAACTAGGGTAGGACACAGAAACCAACCTTATCCTGTTGAAATCAGTACTTTGGTTCGGGGTTGAATCAGCGTCAAGGGAATGAGAACAGAGAAACGAGGTGTACTTATACCCAGTTGTGACTTTGAAGTGGGGGAGGCTTCAAAGAAAGGTCTTAGAAGTGCACAAAGTTCCTGCCCTTCCTGCTCTGGCTCCAGACTCACTACAGGGGGGTATGCAGCTCTCTGTGTGCGGACTGGCATAGCCCATTCAGGTGCAAGTGTCAGCTCGTCCATCCTGTTCTACCCAGGATGATCAGGATGTTAATGGCCCATCAGAATGTGAAAGACTGTTATTTATCCCAAGCACGCATTCAGAGACAGACAGAGGCACAGAATGGTTTAAGTTAGAAAATGCCAAATTCCTAAAAGTGGCACTTACAAACATAAAATCCAACTTTACCACAAGTTGTGAGTCAAGAGACACCAAACTCGCCATATCTATTTTTTCCCAATTGGAAATTACACTTATGAAATATAATAACTTAATCTCAATGTTTACCTATAGGAGAGATAGGCCTTGCTTTACTGAAAAATGAATTTGGGAGTTTTCACTACTTGGAAATGTAAAACTACAACGTAAATGTCCAACTTTTTAAATACACTGCACCCTGCCCTTGGATCTGCCCAAGGCCTGTCTTTGGGGTAACATATGTCTTAAAAAGGAAGGTTTGAGCCTGACAAGAGTTTTTTTTGCCAGGTCGACATGGCAGTTTAAAGCTGCACACAAAGGCTATACAATGGCAGGCTTGAGCCATGTTTGAATGGCTACTGCAGTGGGAGGCATAATCAGTGCTGCAAGCCTACTAGTAGCATTTAATTTATAGGCCCTGGGCACAAGTAGAACCCTTTACTAGGGACTATAACTAAATTGAACATGCCAGTTGTGGATAAGCTAATGTTATCATGTTTTAGGGAAAGAGAACATGTTGTCTAGCACTGGTCAGCCACAGTAAAGTCCAAAACCCAGCAAAAATGAAGTGAGCAAAACAGAAAGTCACAAGGCAAAACGTCAGGGGAAAAGACACCAAAGATGCAAGGTCTAACATTTGTCAATTTTACTGCAGAATTACAATTCTTGTGGTAATTACAAATCAAGATTTTCTTATTGATACCTCATTAGCAACCCGACACAGCAATTTAGGAGCTTGGCCAAGCATGAGCTTCATTAACACTTTGATTGCCCCATCTCTGCTGTTTCAATGGGATCAAGCACAACTTCGAGTGACTCAGTAGAGGGCCTTGTACTCTGACTCCCTGTGTGTCTGGGCCACAGGTGTTCACCCCCTTGCTCCCTTTGCCTTGGATGAAACATACCACTCACTCCCTGTGCCCTGTGGGGCAACTTTCAGCTGTTCCTTTCAACCAATGGATCATCAAAAGATTATAAACACATACCTCCCTGTGTGTAAATACCATTCTCCAAGTGTGCGTGTTTTCAACCACTCCCTCATAAATAATGACATAGAGTTTGTTTGCTCTACAGGACAATCTAGCCTCTTTATCTTTGCTGATTACAATGCCACTTGGTGGTCTCTGATATACTCCAGACACTTTCAGTATGATAATAGTAATTTAACTGAGTAAATCAAACATGAATTTCAATCAAACTAGTGTTTTTTCCATCCAGTTTTCTAATGCATCCTGGTAGTTCTCCAATAGAACTATTTACAAGCTGTGAATGGAATGGATTTCTATCAGAAATCCTTTTGGGTCTTTGGGTAAAGAGGGTCAACATGTATTTAAATAATTACCCCCTGTACGTGATGAACAAGGAAATTAAGTTTCTCATGTGTACAAGTAGGCAAATTAATGTTTACAGTGTAGTTTTGCAAAGACAGTAAGCATAGCAAATGCGCTGGCATAAGTTTTACACCTAACCACAGAAACCCTTTGAGTCAGTTGACAAGTTTTTAGCGAGACTAAGGAAACAAGCAAGCAAATGACAACTCAGACAAATGACAGAGGAGCTAATAGGAGATTGAGTGCAGTGCTGTTGCACAAAAAATCAAGAATGACTCTGGGCGGCCAGCCATCCCTTTTTTAAGGATGCAATAACAATGGCTAAGTTGGTCAGTGAAGTGAAACATGTATGAAGAAAATGAAATGTCCCAAACTTGGGAAAAATGCCTGAAGTGGCTGAAGTGTCTGTTAATATGAATCAGGTTAATGTGGTGGGAAGAAAATATTTACTAATTCTCAAGGAAATAACAACAAAGGAGAGAATTTGAAACTTTTGAGTGCATTGATCTGTAATGGCAAAATGTTCATTAAATCTTGCAGTAGGTGTGGTTGTAACTTGTATTGAGGTGGTTCAAAGACCTGCTTTGCTATAGGTAAAGAGTGTCACAATTGTGGCAAAAATGACACTTTTCTAGGATGCATGAAACTATGACCAAAGGACATGTCTCATGTGGATGAAGCAGATGAAGACGCTCGGCACAAAATACTGGTTGTGGATGTAGCGTAACAAATGACTTGAGGGTGATGTGAAAAGGAATATGTGCCCCCAAAAATATGCGTAATATTAATGGAAAAGATGTCTCATTGATGGTGGACTCATGATCACTGTTCACTATTATACTCAACCAATTTTTTGACATCATGTGGCCTGGGTAAGTTATAAAATCAATAGAGGTGATTCTTAAGGGGTACTAGAGGGAAGATGTATGTGTGATGAATTGTATTCCTTCAAGGGTAACACTTCAAGGCCGAAAAACAGTTGAGAAAGGATATGTAGGAGAGTCAGGACCACCTATCCTAGGTTGGTCATGTTCATACAATTTACGTTTAATTGTGAACCCAACTACTGTTATCCATGTGATGGTGGCTAGAAGAAGAAGAGTTAATTGTTGTCCTGAAGAAACATCAGGTGGTGTTTGATGAAAGACTGAGTGAAGCCCAGGGTTATTCACAAAAGACTGCTGTGGAGGAAAGTACTGTGCCAGTCAGACATATGTGAGGAAGCTTCCTATCAGAGCTAATATTACAACAATTTTGTAATAGCTGATTGGGGAAAAGATAACAGAAGCAGTGGAAGCTACAGAATGGCTTTTGCCTGTGGTGAGAACAAAGAAATCAGATGGCTCATTAAGATTTTGTGTTGATTTGTGCAGTCTCAATAAGAATATTGTCACAGACTGTTATCCACTTCCGAACAGTAATGATCTGTTAGTGGTGTTGTCTGGGAGTAAGTTTTTTTCAGAGCTTGATTTAAGGAGTTCATAGCATCAAGTCACACTACATCCTGATTCCAGAAGCTTGACAGCATTTATCACCAATGAGGAGGTATTTCAGTTCAATAGATTTCCATTGGGTCTATCATCAGCAGTAAGTGCTTTTCAAAGATTAATATTCAATATTTTGTATGGTGTTAAAATGTAAAGTTTTCCAACAAGACATATTAATCTTTGGACAACATAAAAGGACGAGGGATGGAGGGCTGAAACGTTTCAAACAATTACCCCCCAGACAGAGATCTGGGTTTAATCTATTGTTCTTTTGCTCACCATGACACCCCAGTATAGACACAGCCATCTGCAACTCAGTCTTGACCCTGTTCCCCTTTGGAACAGTCCAGCCTGAACTGCAAGGCCAGTTCCTCTCTAGACCGGAAACAAGCATCCTGCGCCAAGTCTCAGGGTATCACTCTTCATCAGTCAGGCTAGCTTGAATTAAGTGGCAGAGTGAGCAAGGGACCCACACCTGGGCATACCCTTCCTACTTGGGCAACTTAGGCAACACAAAAGGATGATGGACGGAGTGCTGACATTTTTCCAACACTCACCCACAGTCACAGATCTGGGTTTAATCCATCGTTCTTTTTCACACCTTGCCATCCCAGTTTGGACCCAGCAATATGCAAATCAGTCTTTACCCTTTTCCCCATCAGAACAGTCTAGCCCGAACTGCCAGGCCAGGTCCTCCCTGGGCCAGAAACAGGCATCCTGGAACCGGTTTCAGGCTATCATGCTTCATCAGCCAGGTTATCTTGAATCCAAGGGCACAGTGAGCAAGGGACCCATGTCTGGCTATACACTTCCCATTAAGGGCAACACAAAAAGGATGATGGATGGAGTGCTGAAACCTTTCAAATACTCACCCTAAATCATAGACTTGGGTTTAATCCATCATTCTTTTGCTCTCCATGTCACCCCAGTTTGGACCCAGCCATATGCAAATCAATCTTGACCTTGTTCCCCATGGAAACAGTCTAGCCTGAACCACCAGGCCACGTCCTCTCTGGACCGGAAACAAGTATCCTGCGACCGGTTTCAGGGTATGACCCTTCATCTGCCAGGCTAGCTTGAATCCAGTGGCACAGTGAGCAAGGGAACCATGTCTGCTTTTTGATGTTGCCTTGTGCACCCTAAGTGGCTAGGGTATGCCCAGAGGAGAAGATGTTCTAGAACCCCCTTTTGTGTCAGGAATGGTTTCTTGTCAGAAGAATCCTGTGACCACCTTTTTTGGTACTACCCTATGGCTCAAAATATGTGGGCTTTAGAGGACATTTAGCTATCTTGCCTAAATTCTGATGTGGTTTTGTTTAAACACGTTGTGATCTTTGGTCTGCTCAGATCCTGCTCCCTATGTCAAAAATATTGGATTGTTGTGAATTGCTTGAAAGATTCTCTGTGGAGGGCCAGACTTCTTCTGCTTTTCAAAGATGTTGATCTGTCACCATAGGTGATCTATGCTCCATCATGTTCTTTGGTCCACGATTATTTGTGCAAAGACATATTATAGAAGGGCAAAGTGCCTACTTACTTGAAATGGTATTGGAATAATGATCCATGATGGCTGTATTTTTTGGTTAGGGGTGTTTTCAAAGACAGGACTTGATGTGTTCATTTGGTTTGTTCTTTTTTTGGCTTATTTTGTTTATTCCATTGATTTTGAATTTTCATGTTTTAAGTTGTGTTTATTCCGAATGCAGTACAATCTAGATGTTAACCTGGTGTTGACCTTGGCACTGTCTTTGGTTTTACACCTGGTCAAATGTTGTGCCACCAGACACATTGATTGGTTAACATTTATTCTGTTTTTTTTACATGAACAAAGGAGGACCTGGCCTGGCAGCTTGGGCTGAATAGTTCCCATGGGGAACAGGGTCAGGACTGATTTGCATATGGCTGGGTCTAAATTGGGGTGACATGGTGAGCAAGATAAAGAACCCCAGATCTGTGACTGGGGGTGAGTGTTTGAAAAGTATCAACACTCTGTCCATCATTGTATTTTGTTTTGTGATGTTGCCTCATATTAATCTTCAGAAATAGCATGCCAGCACACAATAGGAACTTGCATGAAGTTTTAAATCCCATTGCAAATTTAGACTTGACATTATGTAAAGAAAAGTGCACATTTTTGGTGCAAGAAGGTGAGCATTTGGGGTATCTAATTTCAGGAGCGAGATCTAAGCCCAATTTTAGTGAGTGCAATTATCAATGCAGAAATACGTGATGACAGAGACAAATTGTGATCATTCATGGGTCTAGAGGGACATTGCTGCAAATTTGTACCATAATGTGTTTGCAAAACTGAGGTTTTGAGAGTACTGTTGAGGAAGGGGTCAACAAACAGCTTTACAAGAGTTAAATGAGGACATTGCCAATGTTATGGTGGATGCAAGTGTTGCTGGGGTGGTGCTTCCACAGGTACATGAGAGTTTAGACAGGACAGTAGCATTTGCTTCCTATTCGTTGACCAGAGCAGAAAGAAACTATTCGACCATTGAGCATGAGGCATTGGCTGCAGCATGGACCACAATTACTTCCTTACATCCATTTGGTGAAATAGGTTGGCATTATGGATGGATCACACATCAATATTAAAGATGCTTGGGCCCTCAGGGACTAGAAAATTTGCAGGAAATCTGTCAAGATTGGTTGTGAGATTACAGGATAACGACTGTACCATGGAATATGTCTCAGGGTAGAAAAGTAAAGTGGTAGATTTCTATTGCAATTACTTGACAGGGCAGCAAATGAGAGGGAATTGGCCCCTGAAGAAATAGTAGCCAGTGTGAAGCATGCCACAGAGGGTACTATTACCAAGGAGCACTGGATGGTGGCAATGAATGCAAATAACACTTTGAAGGTGGTGGTTGCTTTGATTAAAGAGATGGGTCAAACAAGTAAGTGTGCTACTAGATTATGTGGTGTCTTTAAAGAATAACTTGTGTTAGAGTCAAGTTTTCTTTGGGAGAGAGTATGCTTTGATTTTATTGCCTCTTTTACCTACTTACCTCAACATGAGAAGTATGCTGCAGTTATGGGGTATGCTAAATCCAAGAGGATTGGAGTTGTTTTTATGAGAAATGTCAGTACCAGATCCACTATTGCAGTTTTAGGTGAGGTATTCAGGAGGGAAAGTATACCATTAGTTCTGGTTACTCTCAATGGCACACAATTGACATCTGTATATCTGAATGTGTTCTTGTACTACATTGGTGTTAAACATGTATGTACCTCTCTTTCACTTCACAGAGGAATATTTGGAGTTAGTTTGCAATGCTGAATTTATTGTACAAGAAGACATTAAGGACATATGGGCTCATTGTACTACAGTGAATGCAAGTACGGGTAAATCATGATTTGAGATGATGAGGGGCAGGCAACCAGGGACAAAATTGGTTCCTTAATGGGTACGCAACTGAAGTTTTATTTTTAGAAATGAAGAGCAAGGTATTGTTCTAGTGAAGAGTTTCACCAATGTGGGAGATTGGGTAAAGCGCAAACCTGGTAAAGTAGGGTGTGGGTTGCACAAGTGTATGGGCCTGTTCAAGGTGAAGCATGCAGGAATAATTGTGTGAAGTTGGAGAATGGTCAAACTTGAGGAGAGTAGCCCTATTTCATAAAGAAGGCACAGATGATGTTCAGACATTTATGGAGTATGAATGTAGTGAATAGTTGTTAATGAAGGACAGTATATTTCAGGGAGGAAAGAGTGAAAGTAGAGGTAGTAGAGAGATACAGGATGAGATTGCAGCTGGTGACTCAAGTGTTTTGTTTCTCTCTGTGTGCAGTATTTGGTTTTGGGGCAGTAGCTTGGTCCTGTAGACCTCCGGAGTGGTTTGGCGATTTTGTGTGTGGTTACCTTTTACGAACTGTATTTTATATATTGTAGATTAAGCATTTCTTCTAAGTTGTATCTTCTTGTAGTGTTCGTGTTGTATTAATTTTCCTGTTGTTCTAGTTTGTCTTAGTATTTGTGCTGTATATTGTTTTTGTTTTGCTCTTAATGAGGAAGAGGGATGTGTAGTTATGTTCTATGTTTGCTTTTAATATGCGTCAAGTTGGAATGTTGGCTATGTAATAGATGGTTGACATAACAACATTCCAGCACTGGTGAGATTTTGAATGCATCTAGCCAGTTGCTGTGTGGAGCCTGGCCTTGGGTGTCACAGGGATTTGCTGTTTAAGAGTTGTAGGGGCAGATTTATGAAAATTGGCACTGTATCTAGTGCAGCGCCACTTTTCTTGCCCCCTTAGCACCCCCTAACACCACCATGTGTGCGCTGTATTAGAAAACAATGGAGCCTCCCTTTAATGCCTGGTCTTAGCAGGCGTTAAAAATGCCTATAAAAATGACGCAAAAAAAATTTCTTAGATTTCTTTGTGCCCTTTTTTCAACCCCCCTACTGCTGGAACACCTCCTTGCATACATTATGCCTGGCGCAGGCATAATGTGGTGCAAAAGGTTACAAAGTGGCACAATGCAAGTATTTTGCCACTTTGTAAATATGGTGCAGCGATTTTGGATTTCCAACGCCACATTAGAGTTGAAAAAATGATGCTAATGTGGCTTTGGAATGGTGCTAGGTCCTCTTAAATCTGGGCAATGATCTTAAATCAAGTATCATTGTTCCTCCTGCAATTTTACTATACTTTTGACAAAATATTTTCATATCCTCGTGGCCATTAAAATGGTGTCCAGAAGATACTGTAATGGGAAAGATTATTGCATTTTTTTAGAATGGCAGGTATTATAGCTCAGTTCTCAAACATACTGATTTTGTTTGGCCTACCGTGAAACAAGTTAAAGAGATGTTCACACTTAAACTGCTTGAAAAAATACTCTTTCTCTCTTCAAACCATGAGTACCACAACAGTAGTTATGCATAACATTCTCTCCTGCCAAGCAAAGATTTTGAGTGGCAGTTCTATTGATGCAATCTAGAAACCATTTTAGAAATACCATTCCTGAGATTCAAATTGACCACATATGTGAAAAATATATGGCACATTCAGAATTGGGCACATATCTCTAGGAGCTAAGGGTGTCAAAGAGGTCTATCAAGTGGTTTCAGCTACTCTTACCAGCTTAATGTGTATTACTCCTTGCACTGCCCTTGTTACACCTGTTCTTTGCACCTATATCCAAATCCAATAGAAACAAATCAGAAGCTTCTGATAAAGTAAGGGTAGGCAAAGAAGTAATGGTCTTTTTTAAGAAAAGTGGCACAGCACTGTGTGCAGGGCCATATTTCTTGCACCCTTTACCACCCCCTATGGCCACCATGTGTGCGCCGTATTTAAAAATACGGCGCACCATGACACTATTGATGTAATCTGAAGAAGTACATTAGGGCCCACTATAAATATTAAAAGCACACTTTTAACTCCTGCTCTGAGCAGGTGTTAAAAGTGCCATAAAAAAAGGACGCAAAGAAATGTGTTAGATTTCCTTGCACCATTTTTTTTGCCCTCGCTAATGGGGGAAAGCCCCCTTTGCATACATTATGCCTGGCACAGGCATAATGGAGCTCAATGGTTTACAAAGTGAGGCAATGCATGCATTGCACCACTTTGTAATTGTGGCACAAGGATTTTGGCCTTGTTGGGCCAAATTAGCGTAAAATTGAAAAATGACGCTAATGTGGCGCTTGTGGCTTATATATATATATGCCCCTAAATTTTCTGATTTTATCAATGGTTGGAGGATGAGTAACCTCTTTTCCATGACTCCTAGGACTTCAGTGAATTGATGTCTGTGACAACAGAATATTTGCTTAGAGCAATCATTCGTTTTCAATGCTTAAAATGAAGACATCAGTATGAATTAGGAGAATATACTGTTTAATAAGTGGTAATGTACCCACATTTACTAAACACAATACCTATATTGATTTCACCATATCCCTGAGATATATTTTGTGATTAAATTGCAGAGAATAATCATTGAGCTTAACATGAAATTTTAACATTGTAAGTTAAATATAGTTTAAGCAACACATTTTCCCTTGCAGCAAGATACTAAAAAGGAAGATTATCCAAGTGCAGGCACGTATTTACCTAGCTATATGTACTAGATTAAATGTTTGACGTTGAGGATAAAGTGATTTCACTCCCTATTAGCATTTATTATTTTATGAATGCCTATGTATGTTTATCAGTGGACAACAGGTTGTCTTTCAAACTAAAGCTCCTAGGCCCATATTTATACTTTTTGACGCTAAACTGCGCTAACGCAGTTTAGCGTCAAAAAGTTTTGCGCCGGCTAACGCCATTCTGAAGCGCCATGCGGGCGCCGTATTTATTGAATGGCGTTAGCCGGCGCAAGCAGACCGGCGCTGCCTGGTGTGCGCGAGAAAAACCACGTACACCAGGCAGCGCCGGCGTAGGGGGAAAATGGCGCATGGGCGTCTTAAAATGGGGCAAGTCAGGTTACGTCGAAAAAATCGTCGTAACCCGACTTGCGCCATTTATTTTCGACGCCCATCCCCCATCAACATGACTCCTATCATTGTAAAGATAGGAGTCATGCCCCCTTGCCCAATGGCCATGCCCAGGGGACTTCTGTCCCCTGGGCATGGTCATTGGGCATAGTGGCATGTAGGGGGGCACAAATCAGGCCCCCCTATGCCAAAAAAAATTATTAAAAAAAAATAAAAAAATACTTACCTGAATGTCCCTGGGGTGGGTCCCTCCAGCCTTGGGTGTCCTCCTGGGGTGGGCAAGGGTGGCAGGGGGGGTCCCTGGGGGCAGGGGAGGGCACTCTGGGCTCATTTTGAGCCCACTTGTCCCTTAACGCCATGCCTGACCCAGGCGTTAAAAAGTGGCGCAAATGCGCCGTTTTTAGCCACGCCCACTCCCGGGCGTCTCTTTTGCCCGGGAGTATAAATACCACGTAAAGGCCTGGGAGTCATTTTTTAGACGGGAACGCCTCCCTTGCATATCATTAACGCAAGGAAGGGGTTCACGCTAAAAAATGACGCACATTCCGGGAACTTTGGCGCTATTCGCCTCTAACGCCATAGTATAAATATGGCGTTAGTTGGCGTTAGTTTAGCGTCGAATTTGCGTAAAAAAAAACGACGCAAATTCGGCGCAAACGGAGTATAAATACGGCCCCTAAAGACTTCATTGTTTCAAGAATAGTGTCTAATGACATAAACGCTTAGTATGTCAGTTGTAATTTGTTGTATTGGAAAAAGTACACACCTGACTGGTTTTCAGATTTTACCTAGTATTTCAATGGTAGCCTATTGTGGCATATTCTTAGTTCATTATTGAAATTGTGAGATAGTTAAGTCTAAGATATAAATACACCAGTTACAATCTGTAAACGCTATGTCGGAGAGGACCTCATGTTATTATAGTACACAATTGTTTCAATTGGAAGTTTAAAATTTCAAAGATCAGATCTCATTGCCACATTCAACAACTTTACATATTGAGTATTGTGTTAGTCCATTAGCAAAAGAAAGAATTTAAATGATTGACAGGTGTACCAGTGGGAAACTGACTATGTGGCAGTTCAGAGTGCTTGGCTATACATTTCAAATGAAGTGCTTGGAGGGAGGAGTGGTGTGATCATATTTGCATAGACTGAGCTGTGGTGAAAATAGTCTAGAGCCTCAGTGAAGGTAGCTTGGCCCCTTCTTGGGAAACCTAATTAATTGAAGATGTATTAAAGTGTTTACCTGTTATACAAGGCACTTCTATTTACATGGTCGATGAGTGATAAAATGAGTGACAAATGGTTGGTTGAAGTCCATGATCACTCAAGGTTTTTAGTACTATGTTGCAAGTTATAGGTGGTTTTCTATGTGAAGATAGTCAAGGGCTTCCATTTCTCACTGGTAGAAATCTTAGTTTTGGATTAATTAAGATTAAAGGCATTCCTCAGCATTCATTGGTTAACATCTCAAAACAAATATTTTTGTTCAAAAGTATGTAATTTAGCTTAACCTTCAAGCTTTTTGGTATGTAAGCTGGTGGCGCATCCAAAGCAAGATTAGTGGTGGTCTTCACTGAAGTTAGTAGATAACTCTACTACACATTTATAGGAGACAAGATATGACTGAATCTTGTGGCATCCTAAACTATCTGCAGACAATAATGGTGCACCACATTCTTAATCAATGATTTGTAAAATCCTGACCTAATTTTGGAGGCATGGGGTGTGATTTTTGTCATTTCATGTCTTTCATTGGCAGTGTAGTGTTCACATTTCTTCTTTTATTTGTTGAGCTCTGTGCTCTTTAACAATAGTTTCAGTGCACAGAATTGTTGTGGAGTATCAGTCAGTCAGATTTTTCTGAGAGCCATAGATGGACAGGTGTGAGATGAGGATGAACCTTTTTGTGGTCTAATAGAATATTGTATAAAAAATATCGAAAGCCACAAATATTCTGTTGAAAATATTGTTTACCATCCAATCCTGATCCTATAATTACATTGGGAACAACTAAAAGCTGGTGTCAAAAACAGAATGGACCAAAATATTACCCAAAAACCAGTATGAATATGTTTTATTATTAAATGAATAGCAACTTTAAAATTATTGATATAAAAAAAGGTAATTATTCAAAAACATTGTAAAGCTAAATAGTTTTGTTGGACCTGGCCCTTTTAAATGGTCATTCCCCAAACTTTTTGCCTTCTCCTCCTACATTTTCGGACCCTTTGTGGCTGACCTTATGACACTGGGCACTTTGTCACTGTGAATCAGTACTAAACAACAGGTGTTCTCCCTTGTAAACTTAGTATGATTGGCTTATATCTGATTGGCACATTTATTTAATTTACCTGTAAGTCCCTTGTGGTATCCCTATACCCAGGGCCTGTAAATTAAATGCTACTAGTGGGCCTGCAGCGCTGCTTGTGCCACCCATTGGAGTAGCCTTTCAAACCTGTCTCAGGCCTGCTAGCACAGGACCTGTGTGCGCAGTTTGCTGCCACAGGGACCTGCCATCTAAATCTTCTTGCTAGGCCCAAAACTCCCCTTTTACTACATGTAAGTTACCCCTAAGGTAAGCCCTAGCTAGCCCTATGGGCAGGGTGCGATGTATGTAGAAGGCAGGACATGTGCCTAGTAGTGTGGCCTGTCCTGGTAGTGACAAACAGCCTATTTGGTTTCTCACTGCTGAGAGTGCTGCCTTCTCATAGGATTGCATTGGAAATGCCCTGCCTTATGTCTAGGGGTTATTGTCTGATTAAGGAGGGGTAGCGTAGACATGTTTGGTATGGTTGTAATGGTAGTGAGACATGCTGCTTACAGGTGTAGGTGCATTTTTCATTACTATTACAGACATGCCACTTCTAGAAAATGAGCATTTCTCTGTGCTTATGACTCTGGTGTTTTGCAGCTTGACTCCAATCCATGTGTGGGCAGAGTGACAGTTGGTCTTTGTGCATACTTCTCAGACAGCCTGTACACAGGGAGGGTGGAGGTGTAACAGAGGTGCATCTACATTTTGAATGGTCTTCCTGGGCTGAGAGATCCCTTCCTTTACATCACACAGAAGGGTCATTTACCCCCAACTGGTGTTTGGAGCCTGTGCTGGAGGAGACAGAAGACACTCCCAGAAGCAGTTGTAGCTGGTTGATAACCCCTCTCCTCTTCATTGGATTTCCCCCACATTTTACACAGGAAACATGCTTGTAACTGGACACAGAATGCTGCTGGGAGGACTCACCAGGGACCCCCATGGACTGCTGCTGCTGTGCTGACCTGTGACACACAGGAGGAGCTGCCACTGTCTGCATCCACATTGTGATGGCCTGTTGCTGTGCCATCTTGTGCCCCCCCCCCGGACTGGGGGCTGTGGCAATTGTCCCCTTCCTCCTTCTGCTCTTTATCACAAAGGAGTGCTGTGCCCTGATTACAGAGGGCCTGAGGAGCACTTTTCTTTATCACCTTTGGGTGCCTGGAGAAGAGCCTTGTCATTGCTCCACAAAGCGTCTGGAGAAGTGCTTTCTGGGGCCCTGCAAAGGAGATTCACTTCTGCCACCCAGGTGTCCTGAAACTGAAGAGCGCGTTGGTGGTGCTCTCTTGGGACGGGCCCCCAGGGCACCAGAACGACGAAGAGAGGAGCTGGCGCGCTCCTGTTAGTACCCCTGGGGATGCAGTGTCCTCAGAGGTGCCCCCAGGGTACAAGCAGGTTCCTGTTGTTGTGGATATTACTGCCGTGGCCCAGGGGACGCACGCACCAGAATCAGGTGCGGGTGTGCTGGGAGAGTGTGGGAGAGGGAGGGGCCAGGCTCAGGAAATCTTGCGGTGCACATCCTCCCCTTCTCTCCTGTATAGGAGATCCAGCCTCAGGAGGCCTCCCCTCCTGCATGGAGCTGTCCCCCTGTCTCACGCCCCCTGACCAACAGATAGTTAGGGGCGGGCAGTCAGGAGGGTGAGACTCTACGCTCCAGTAGCCAGGAGGCTCCCGTGGAATCCCTGGTTACTCTGATTTGGGGGAACTGGATACTGTAACCACCCAGCAGCCCAGCCCCAGGTTAGCTCCACTGCCCGTGAGGGCCGGTCAGGGCCCCGGGAATCATTGGTGCCCAGATCGGGCTCTGGCCTTTGGAAGGGGCCCCCCATAAAGGAACGGAGGGGGTGCGTGCCGCCTCCCTCCTTCACCTACCGTCAGCTGGTCCTCCATTTTAGCATGTGAGAAGCACTGGGGGCCCACCCCTCTTCCCTTAGAACTGACCAGGGAAGATTTCTGGCTAAGAACTTCCTTGGTTTTTGAGGTAACAGTTGTGCACCAGGACTGACACAGTGTACGACATAATCTTGTGGGTGATGCCTGTTCTTCCTTAATTGCTCATGACTTGCTGGATGTTTAGTGATGTTCCTCCTATGGGCATTTATGGTAATATCATCATAAGTGTATTGGTTTAGTAATGTGATCCCTGACTACTGCTTATGTTGCAGAATAATAAGTAACCTGTGTGTCATTTATGACAACTGCTGATATCTGCAGAGTAATAGTAGTAAGTAACGTTCTGACAACTGCTTAGGTAGCAAGACATTACTGACGTGTTATGATTGGTCTAATTATGTTTTGTGCTATTCCGTTTATTTTCACATAACGTAGTCTTGTGGTCTTGTGTTCCTTTGTGTTGTTTTTATTGCATCTCGTGAGTTGTGTGTGTTGTGCAAATGCTTTATACATTGCCTCTGGGTTAGTCTTAACTGCTCGTACCAAGTTACCAAGGGGGTGAGCAGGGGTTATCACGAAACTCCCTTACCCTGACTAGAGTGGGTGGGTTCTGCCTGGCTTAGGTGCATGCCCTAGCCAACCAGAAACAAGTTTTAGTTATTTATTATTTATATCTATCTACCTATACCTATAGATAGATAGATAGATAGATAGATAGATAGATAGATAGATAGATAGATAGATAGATAGATAGATAGATAGATATGGATACATGCACAAACATTTTTAATACACAACATTTTAGATATTTCCAATAAAGTGGAGCAAAAAAATAGCAAACATATTTACAACAAACAAAAATATGTAACCAAATGTAACCCCTTCGCTGCCAAGCCTTTTCCCCCTCAGGTACCAGGCCATGTTTTGGTTATTTGGGTCAGTTCACGCTTAGGCCCTCATAGGCTTTGTCCACATAAGCTACCCATGCCAAATTTGCGTCCTTTTTGTCCAACATCTTAGGGATTCTAGAGGAACCCAGAGTTTGTGGGTTCCCCTAGAGAAGACCAAAACATTTGCCAAAATACAACAAAAATGTCATTTTTTTAATTAAAAAAAAGGGAAAAACGGCTGCAGAAGAAGGCTTGTGGTTTTCCCCCTGAAAATAGCATCAACAAAGGGTTTGTGGTGCTAAAATCACCATCTTCCCAGCTTTCGGGAACAAGCAGACTTAAATTAGAAAAATACATTTTTCAACACAATTTGGAAATTTTACCGGCACATACCCCATTTTTACTATTTTTTGTGCTTTTAGCCTCCTTCCAGTTAGTGACAGAAATGGGTGTGAAACCAATGCTTGATATCGGACAGCTAAACATTTCTAAAAAGTAGACACAATTCTGAATTCAGCAAGGAGCTGTTTGTGTAGATCCTACAAGGTTTACCTACGTAAAATAATTCTGAAATAAAAAACACATTGAAATTAAGGTGAAAAGAACAGCCATTTTATTCCATGTTTTACTTTTTCTTGCAATGTCAGATTTTCAAAAGGAATATACTGTTACATTTGCTGGACTTCTTCTGGTTGCGGGGATATATAGAGCTTGTAGGTTCATCAAGAACTCTAGGTACCCAGAGCTAATAAATGAGCTGTACCTTGCCTTGGGTTTTCATTGTATACAAGGAATGCAGCAATTCATTTGCTGAAATATAAAGAGTGAAAAATAGGTATTAACGAAACCCATGTATTTCCAAAATGGGCACAAAATAGGGTGTTGAGAAGAAGTTTTTATTTGCACATCTCTGAATTCCGGGGTCACCAAACTAGCATGTGAATTACAGGGCATTTCTCAAATAGACATCATTTTTACACTCTGTCTTACATTTGGAAGGAAAAAATGTAGAGAAAGACAAGGGGCAATAACATGTGTTCTTCTATTCTGTATTCCCCCAAGTCTCCTGATAAAAATGGTACCTCACTTGTGGAGTAGGCCTAATGCCCAAGACAGGAAACACAACATGGACACATCACATTTTTACATTGAAATCTGACCTGTTTTTCGCAAATTGCCTAGCTGTGGATTTTGGCCTCTAGCTCAGCTGGCACCTAGGGAATTGTGAGAAACTGGGGCTGATTGCAGAGGCCCCATAACTTTTTGCCCCCATTTTCCACTTTATGCTGGTGTTTTCCTGACTCTGATGGTGCCCTGGGTACTGCTAACCAGTCCCAGGGCCTGTGCTCTGTGTAAAATGGATATGCAAATTAGGCTAATTATAATTGGCTAAGTTAACCTACCTATAAGTCCCTAGTATATGGTAGGGCATGTAGGTTTAGGGACCACAGCATAGGTGGTGCACACCTAGGTGCATTGCTGAGGTGCCCAGTGTCATTTTAAAAGCAAGCCTGCCTTGCTGGCTGCTTTTAAATTAAAGTTATATGCAAATTCGACTTTGGAATTAAAGGTACTTCCAAAGTCTTAAACTACCTTATTTTTACATATAAGTCACCCCTAAGGTGTGCCCTGTGTGCCCCTAGGGCTGGGTGCCATGTAACTATAAGCAGGGACTTTATAAAAATAGATTTATAAGCCCTGGTGAGGTAAAAACAGCCAAATTCGTTTTTCCCTCATTGAAGTAAATGGCCTTCATAGGCTAGAATGGGCAGACTTTATTTAAAATTGTAAAGTCTCCTTAAGTGTTACATACCAAGAATTTGGTATCAAATTGATTGTTATAATAAATCCCACAACTTCCAGTTGTTGGATTTAATATAACTAGTGCAGGTAAAAAGTTTAGACTTTACCTAAAAAGTTGCCAATTTCAGCTCTGCATTGTTTTTGCTGCTGTGCTCTGATTGGCCAGCCTGCAGCAGCTTCTGCCAGGCTACTTTAATGAGGTGTGAAGTGGCCTGACTTTACACAAAGGAATGTGCTTGGGGGAGAGAATCTCCCCTCAGCAGATGGTGAGGCAGGAAGGGGGAGGGCTGCCAAACTGGTCTTCAAAGGCAGAGAAGGACATCTGGAGCACCCAGCAACACCCCCACATCCTGCAACCCCAGACAGCTAGGTGCCCCCTTGATTAGATTAGGAGAGGGCAGGAGAGGGGTGTGTTTATGATTTTTAGCCACACCAGTGGGTGGGCTCAGCCAGATCTCTCCTCCAAAAATCAGATTCATCCATTTTGGATTTTTAGAGACTGTTGCCTTCTGGGATGGATTTTTGCCACACTTCCCAGGAAGTGGTCATCACAGGGGGACGACCCTGTCCCTGATTGGAGGACCAGGGCCCCCCTGCTTTTCACCCAGGAGCAAGGATAAAACTGGCAGACCTGCACCCACGCCTCAGATCCCTGCCAGATTTCAAGAAGAAAAGAACTAAAGGAGAAGAAGGACTGCCCTGCTGGACCCCTGGCCTGCACCTGGACCCTGCACTCAGAAAGACTGCACCAGCTGCACACTTGGGCTTCACCACAAGAAGGACTTTGCCTGGCTTCCACTGGTTCAAGGAGGGACTCCCTGTTTGCTACAGGTGAAAAAGTGCTAACCAGAGTCCCCTGCACCAACTCCTGAAAAAGTGACCAGCTGACCACTGTCCAGTGGCCAAAAAGGAGTTTGCGCCAGGTGTATTCTGGGAGTTGAAGTCCGCACTTCCCAAGGACCATCACAGAACTTCTGGACCCTTGGGGTGAGCTGTGGACCCCAAAAGAACCTTAAAAGAACATCTGGGTGAAGCCCCAGAAGTTTGGAAAAGATTGGAGAATTTTTGGAAAAAAGCTCCATAAAGTGACCGACCCGACGCGGAAATTCTAGCCGGCTTGCCTCAACCGCGACCCGGCCTGACTTCGTGGTTCGTCCCGGTAAAGAAAAACATCCAAAAAAGAGACTAAGTCCGAACGTAAAAAGTTGACCGGGACCTTCCAGCCATCGTATCCGAGAAGGGCTCCACGGACGTCGGATCAAGATCCAGGTTTACCCCGGTCGAAGGATTTTCATCTCGAAAAAACGACTAAGTCCGAAGGTAAAAATCACCACCGAGGAAACCGACTTCGCGTATCCGGACAAGGGCTCCAGGAGGTCGGATCCAACTGGCAGGTTCGTCCCGGGGAAGAAAAACATCAAAAAAGAGACTAAGTCAGAAGGTAACTTTTTAACCGAGGCCTCCCGCGACTTGTAGCCGAGCAGGGCTCCATCGCGGTCGGCCTGAAAGTTTGACTTTGCCCCGGTCCTGGTGCAACCAGATGACCCGATTGGCGCTTTTTGTTTCTAAGCGCTAGAAAATAATAATACTTTAAAAATTCATATCTCCGGTTCCCCTGAACCGATTTTAATCGTTTTTGTGTCATTTTAAAGATAAAAATATAAGCTATTTTTATAAATTGGTTTTGGATTTTTAAACTGTTTCCTGTGTTTTATTTAATTACTGTTTTGTGATATTTGAATGCTTTACACTTTGTCTCCTAAGTTAAGCCTTGACGCTCGATGCCAAGCTACCAAGGGTAGAGCTGGGATTAATTTACTGAGACCTAACTGTACTTTTGTGGAGGTTTGTGGCTTGTTGCTAGGTGTAGGTACCTACCTGCCCTACCAATAACCCATTTTCCAACATAATTGGAAGCAGCGACGGGATCCTGTACTTGTGTTCAATATCACGTTACAGTTTTAGATAAAACAAATTAAAAATCCTTTAAATTGTCCTAGTGCAAAAATTGTTTTTAATTTTTAATTTTAATTTTTTTTTTCTTTTTTTTTTATTAATTTGGATTAATTTCAATTATTGAATTTTTGTAATTTTTTCTAAATTCTTGTTTCCAATTTTTGCAAAAAGTTTTTGTTGACACAAAACTAGGGAACCATGGAGCTTGATCTGGCTAGCCTACCCACACTGACAGTAGTCCAGCTTAGGGGGTTGTGTATTGAGAGAGGGTTGCCTGCAACCACTGATCTCAGGAAGCAAATCCTGATTAAATCCCTGACAGCATGGGCTGAGGCCCAAGGGCTAGGCACAGAGGAAGCTCCAGAGGGGGAAGAAAAAGAGGAAGATGCTAACTCTAACCACTCAGGGGAGGGAAGGCATCAGACCCCAAGTGAGGAAGAGGAGGAACGGTCCTCACTGGATACAGTCACTAGGGGCAGACCCAAAGCTAGTGGTAGGAAGAGGGTCCTTTCAGGAGGAGAGAACCCATCCATCAGGGAAAGAGAGCTGGAAGCCCAGCTAGCCTACATAGCTTTGGAAGCAGAGAAGCTGGCCCTAGAAAAGAAAAAGTGGGCATACAAAGAGAAAAGAGATGGAAGCAGCGATAAAGAAGCTGAGGTGTCCATGGGTGGGGGAGTTTGCCCCAGATTACCCAAGGGGGTGGTTCCTGCTTATGTAGAGGGGGATGACATAGATAAGTGGCTAGGGGCCTTTGAGAGGGCACTCCAAATGAGAAGGGTTAGGCCTCAATACTGGGGTTCCCTTTTGTGGGAGTTGGTCCCCAACTCAGGGAGGGATAGGCTTCTGACCTTAAGGGGGGAGGAGGCAGATTCATACCCTAGTATGAAGAGGTGCTTAGTCAAGAAGTTTGGTCTGACCCCAGAGCAATATAGAATGAAGTTCAGGGACACCCAGAAGGTCAGTACCCAGTCTTGGGTTGACTTTGTGGACACCTCACTAAAGGCACTAGAGGGCTGGATTATTGGCAACAAAGTAAATACTTATGAGGGGTTATACAATCTGATCATGAGAGAGCACATCTTGACCAATTGTATCCAAGAAAGGTTACGCCAGCATCTAGTGGACTCTAAGCTGACCCACCCTAGAGAGCTAGGGGAGGCAGCTGATGAGTGGTTGAGAACCAGGGTGGTTGTCAAGTCCCAGGGGGGAGACTCCAAGAAGGGGGGGATAGGTCCCCAAAAACCTAAGGAGGGAGGTGGTAAGCCCACCACAGAGACTCCCTCTGTACCCCAGAACCCTAAGAAGGAGGAGAGTAAATCCCACTCCCACTCTGACAAGCAGAGACAGGGAGACCCAGGGTTAAAAAAGCTCTTGGACAGTAGGGCTTGCTTTGACTGTCAGCAGACAGGTCACTTCAGAGGAGATGCAGCCTGTCCAAAGAAGGTGGTTAGCACTGGGCTGTCCAGTGTAGCCATAGAGGAGGATTCCTCAGATGATGAAGTCCTCCTAGCATTGTGCTGGGAGACAGGACCAGATGGTAAGCTGGTGATCCCTGAGGGTGGGAGTAGGCACTTCCACCACATTCAAGTGAATGGGATCCCTACCACTGGCCTGAGAGACACCGGTGCCAGTCACACTATAGTGAGTGACCGGTTAGTGACCCCAGACATGTATGTCCCAGGAAAGACAAAGAAAGTCAGGATAGCCACAGGGGAGGTCACCTCCAAACCTGTAGCCATAGTGCCCCTAGAGAGGGAGGGTATCCTTGACTGGATTAGGGTGGTAGTCAGTGCTGACCTCCCCCTAGATTGTATCCTGGGCAATGACCTCCCAGAGGAGAGTCTGGTCACAGATGGGGTGGTCGCCCAGGGCGCCCCCCCAACCCAAAGTCCTGGGGAGTCAGTCCCTACAGTTAGGAGACAGGGGTCCCCAAGAAAAGGAAAGAAGAAAAGGAAGGGTAGGCCACTCTTAAAGAGAGTTCCAGGGAGCCAAAGGCCTTCTGCCCCAGTAAGGGGGGAGCCCAGAGTTGGCACTGGTGAGGCCTCACCTGACCCCAAGGAAGTCCTGAGTAGTCAGGCAGCTGTCCAGATGCAAGGTGTTGCCCCTGCACTGACAGAAGGGAGAGTGGAAGGAGGGTGTCTGCCACAGGAGGTGGTAGCCCCCCACTCTAGACAGCAAGAGGGGTGCCAGGACCCCAAAGTTGCCCCTAAAGCAGCTCAGCCACCTGTCAGTGGAGAGCTTAGGGTGTGGTTCTGGGTACTGACAGCTGTCAGTAGCCTCTGCTGGGTGCTAGCCTTCCTGGCAGCACTGTACTTGGCCTGGGAGGCAGACCCCAGGGCCAATAGCAAAGTAGGCCCCCTGACCCTATTGGTCATGGTGGGGTTGCTCAAGTGTTGGGTGACTTCTTTGGGTAAGCTAGGTGTTGCCCTAGCAAAGTTAGGAGTAGGGGAGGTGGGCACCTCACTACCCAAGTTGGCAGAGAGAGAGGAGGAAGACCCCCCTAGAGGGAAGTTTCAGTTTGAGTTGGGTCCTTTTACTGTTGGGATGGCTTCACTACCCAGAGGGAGTGACCCTGACAGGAGGATATAAGGCAGAGTAGGCCCTGCAAAGGGACAGCCAGTTTTCTTCACTGTCTTCCTCGCCTAACAAGCCAGGAAGACTCTCCCAGGGTTGGGCTGAGTCTCCTGGGCGTGTGGGCTGGGGGGGGGTTGTGTGAGAAACTGGGGCTGATTGCAGAGGCCCCATAACTTTTTGCCCCCATTTTCCACTTTATGCTGGTGTTTTCCTGACTCTGATGGTGCCCTGGGTACTGCTAACCAGTCCCAGGGCCTGTGCTCTGTGTAAAATGGATATGCAAATTAGGCTAATTATAATTGGCTAAGTTAACCTACCTATAAGTCCCTAGTATATGGTAGGGCATGTAGGTTTAGGGACCACAGCATAGGTGGTGCACACCTAGGTGCATTGCTGAGGTGCCCAGTGTCATTTTAAAAGCAAGCCTGCCTTGCTGGCTGCTTTTAAATTAAAGTTATATGCAAATTCGACTTTGGAATTAAAGGTACTTCCAAAGTCTTAAACTACCTTATTTTTACATATAAGTCACCCCTAAGGTGTGCCCTGTGTGCCCCTAGGGCTGGGTGCCATGTAACTATAAGCAGGGACTTTATAAAAATAGATTTATAAGCCCTGGTGAGGTAAAAACAGCCAAATTCGTTTTTCCCTCATTGAAGTAAATGGCCTTCATAGGCTAGAATGGGCAGACTTTATTTAAAATTGTAAAGTCTCCTTAAGTGTTACATACCAAGAATTTGGTATCAAATTGATTGTTATAATAAATCCCACAACTTCCAGTTGTTGGATTTAATATAACTAGTGCAGGTAAAAAGTTTAGACTTTACCTAAAAAGTTGCCAATTTCAGCTCTGCATTGTTTTTGCTGCTGTGCTCTGATTGGCCAGCCTGCAGCAGCTTCTGCCAGGCTACTTTAATGAGGTGTGAAGTGGCCTGACTTCACACAAAGGAATGTGCTTGGGGGAGAGAATCTCCCCTCAGCAGATGGTGAGGCAGGAAGGGGGAGGGCTGCCAAACTGGTCTTCAAAGGCAGAGAAGGACATCTGGAGCACCCAGCAACACCCCCACATCCTGCAACCCCAGACAGCTAGGTGCCCCCTTGATTAGATTAGGAGAGGGCAGGAGAGGGGTGTGTTTATGATTTTTAGCCACACCAGTGGGTGGGCTCAGCCAGATCTCTCCTCCAAAAATCAGATTCATCCATTTTGGATTTTTAGAGACTGTTGCCTTCTGGGATGGATTTTTGCCACACTTCCCAGGAAGTGGTCATCACAGGGGGACGACCCTGTCCCTGATTGGAGGACCAGGGCCCCCCTGCTTTTCACCCAGGAGCAAGGATAAAACTGGCAGACCTGCACCCACGCCTCAGATCCCTGCCAGATTTCAAGAAGAAAAGAACTAAAGGAGAAGAAGGACTGCCCTGCTGGACCCCTGGCCTGCACCTGGACCCTGCACTCAGAAAGACTGCACCAGCTGCACACTTGGGCTTCACCACAAGAAGGACTTTGCCTGGCTTCCACTGGTTCAAGGAGGGACTCCCTGTTTGCTACAGGTGAAAAATTGCTAACCAGAGTCCCCTGCACCAACTCCTGAAAAAGTGACCAGCTGACCACTGTCCAGTGGCCAAAAAGGAGTTTGCGCCAGGTGTATTCTGGGAGTTGAAGTCCGCACTTCCCAAGGACCATCACAGAACTTCTGGACCCTTGGGGTGAGCTGTGGACCCCAAAAGAACCTTAAAAGAACATCTGGGTGAAGCCCCAGAAGTTTGGAAAAGATTGGAGAATTTTTTGAAAAAAGCTCCATAAAGTGACCGACCCGACGCGGAAATTCTAGCCGGCTTGCCTCAACCGCGACCCGGCCTGACTTCGTGGTTCGTCCCGGTAAAGAAAAACATCCAAAAAAGAGACTAAGTCCGAACGTAAAAAGTTGACCGGGACCTTCCAGCCATCGTATCCGAGAAGGGCTCCACGGACGTCGGATCAAGATCCAGGTTTACCCCGGTCGAAGGATTTTCATCTCGAAAAAACGACTAAGTCCGAAGGTAAAAATCACCACCGAGGAAACCGACTTCGCGTATCCGGACAAGGGCTCCAGGAGGTCGGATCCAACTGGCAGGTTCGTCCCGGGGAAGAAAAACATCAAAAAAGAGACTAAGTCAGAAGGTAACTTTTTAACCGAGGCCTCCCGCGACTTGTAGCCGAGCAGGGCTCAATCGCGGTCGGCCTGAAAGTTTGACTTTGCCCCGGTCCTGGTGCAACCAGATGACCCGATTGGCGCTTTTTGTTTCTAAGCGCTAGAAAATAATAATACTTTAAAAATTCATATCTCCGGTTCCCCTGAACCGATTTTAATCGTTTTTGTGTCATTTTAAAGATAAAAATATAAGCTATTTTTATAAATTGGTTTTGGATTTTTAAACTGTTTCCTGTGTTTTATTTAATTACTGTTTTGTGATATTTGAATGCTTTACACTTTGTCTCCTAAGTTAAGCCTTGACACTCGATGCCAAGCTACCAAGGGTAGAGCTGGGATTAATTTACTGAGACCTAACTGTACTTTTGTGGAGGTTTGTGGCTTGTTGCTAGGTGTAGGTACCTACCTGCCCTACCAACAACCCATTTTCCAACAGGAATCCTTTGAAACCTGTGCATTTTTTAAACCTACACACCCAGAGAAATCCAAGATGGGGTAACTTGTGGTGCTCTCACCAGGTTTTGTTACCCAAAATCCTTTGCAAACCTCAAAATTTGGCAAAAGAAACACTTTTTCCTCACATTTCGGTGCTGCAAAGTTCTGGAATCTGAGAGGAGCCACAAACTTCCTTCTACCCAGCGTTCCCCCAGGTCTACTGATAACAATGGTACCTCACTTGTGTGGGTAGGCCCAGAGCCCGCAAAAGGAAATGCCCCAAAACACTACATGGACACATCAAAATGATCAATTACAAAATTACCTGTTTTTGGAGGGGGGGCACCAGGGTTTTTGGTCCTGAGCTCAGCAGCCATCTAGTGAAACCTACCAAACCCAGACATTTCTCAAAACTAGAAGTCTGAGGGAGTCCAGGGAGGTGTGACTTGCATGGATCCCCCAGTGTTTTTTTACCAAGATTCCTCAGCAAACCTCAAATTTAGCTAAAAAATCATATTTATTCCCACATTTCTGTGTGGGATCACCACACAGGCAGAAATTTCCTACCACCCAACGTTCCCCTCAGTCTCAAAAAAATAGCTCACTTGTGTAGGTGGGCCAAGTGCTTGTTTCAGGGAAGAGCCAAAACATTTCAAAATTGAGGAGAAACCAAAGTGGGTCCAAAAGGGCAGTTTGGAAAAAAACGTTTTTAGTCTGACAAGTGGGGCAGAATTGTTATCGGTATAGATGTGACAATGCTGGGTAGTAGAAATTCTGTGGATTCTTGTAGATTCCGGAAGGTTCCATCACAAAAATGTGGGAAAATGTGGGATTTCAAGCAAACCTGGAGGTTGGCAGGGCATTGTGGGTAGGAAAATGGTGCGCGTGCATATAAAGCACACCACCCTGGACTCACCCAGATGTTTTGTTTCCAGATGTGTCTAGGTCTTGTAGATTTTTCTACATGGCAGCGTGCTAAAGTGCAAAAAGTGCAGCCCTCACCATTCCAAGTGGGACGATTTTGAGAGTTAGACAAGTTCTCATGGCCCAAATGTTGCCATCTTGCTTGTCGTGAGATAAGATGTTTTATTGTGTTGGGGGAGCTGAAAGACTTTTACCCCCTTCAGTTGGGGTGGGGGCAAACCTATGCCCATACTGCTTGGTAGCCACCACCCCACAATTTTTTTTAATTCCCTGGCATGCGGTAGGCTTTCTGCCCATCCAGGGAGTAGATCGGTGGTAACTGCCCCATCTGCAAACTGGTGGGCAGAGCAACTTTGCTCCAATTTATTTGCGGTGGGGGTATGGCCATACCCCCACCCTCTTTGTTTGAAAAATAATCTTCCCTGTTCTCTGGTGGGCTTTGTGGGGAGTGAGCCTTGCCCAAGGGGCTGCCCGCCAAACAAAACACACACACACACCAATCCCTGGTGCCTAAGTGGTTTCTGCCACCCCCCCAAAGGGGGCAGAAATGGCCTAAAATAAAATTGCTCCCTAGGGGAGCGACCATTACCTAATTAAGATAGGCCGATCTGCGCCCAAAGGGGGCAGAAGTGGCCTAAAATAAATTTTCCCCCCAGGGGAGCGACCCTTGTCGGAAACTGATATCAAAAGAAAAAAATCCCTGGTGTCTAGTGGTTTCTGTCCCCCTTGGGGACAGATTGGCCTAATTCAAATAGGCCTAGCTACCCCCGGGGGGGGGCATAAATGGCCTTCTAAACAATTGTCCCCCAGGGTAGCGACTCTTGCTCAAGGGGTCACTCCCCTTCATTCTTAACACTAAAAAATACTCCCTGGCTTCCAGTGGTTTCTGCCCCCCCTTGGGCAGATTGGCCTAATTAAAATAGGCCGATCTGCCTCCAGCGGGGCATAAATGGCCTAATAATAAATTGCCTCCCAGGGAAGCAAACATTGCTCAAAGGGTCTCTCCCCTTCATTCATGACATTAAAAAAAACTTCCTGACGTCTAGTGACTTCTGCCACCCCGGGGGCAGATCGGCCTAATTAAAATAGACCGATCTGCCCCTGGGGGGAGCAGAAAAGGCCTGATAATAGATTACCCCCAGGGGAGCAACCGTTGCTCAAGGGGTCGCTCTTCTTCATTCATAACATACAAAGAAAAAACCTCCCTGGTGTGTAGTGGCCTCCCCAGGGGAGGCAGAAAAGGCCCAGTAATATATTGCCTCCCTGGGGAGCGGCCCTTACTAAAGGGTCTGCTCCCCTCATTCATAAATAGTTCCAAAAATAAATAAAGATCCCTGGTGCCTAGTGGGCATTTCCCCAGCCTGATAGCTTCACAATGGTGCTGAAGAAATTCTTACAGAGGCATGAAAGGAAATGAAAGCCTCTATCTCACCCCAGCTCATCTTCCAGTGCAATGGGTGGTGACCTCTATTGAGGTCAGCCTGCAATTGCGCATAGTGATGTCATCAGACATTACGGGGAAGCGTCCAACCCTGACGAGGGGGTGTGGGTAGGAGACCCACAGCGGGAGCGCTAGTGCTCCCCCCATGGGCCGGGTGCAGGACAAGCTGGTCTTGTCCCTGGCACCCAGAGGATTACATGTTAAAATAAACATAAAAATGTGTTATTAGGGCATACTAAAGATACAGATTGTTGAAAATTGAGTCTCTAGTTGGCAGAGATATACACCCTTGTCCAAGTAGGTACCACAATCCTAGTCAGGGTAAGTCACAACACTACCAAAATTATACTGGGCTCACCCTCTGGTAGCTAGGCAAAGAGCAGGCAGGCTTAACTTCGAAGGCAATGTGTAAAGTATGTGTGCAATAACTCACACAGTAGCACAGTGAAAACACCACAAAAACACACCACACATGTTTAGAAAAATAAATAAGATTGGACTAATGAAAATTCAATGTACACAGGCAAAGTTATGCATTTTTAAATATTAAATCCCACTAAATTGCTTAGAAACACAATAGCTCCAACTGTGTCTATCACAGCGTCATTGATGGAGTTGTTCCCGATAGTCTGACAACACCGCAGCTGGTCACGGAGTTGCTAGGAACACCAGGTACAGTTCTGTTGACAACGATGACCCAAAGATGTTGCACGGGGTCGCAAAGCTGAGGTGTTGCTGGGGCTGGTGTGGCCCTTACTGCAATCCGCATGAGATGAGACGAATGTTCCGTACTGCGAGGTAAGGGAGGTGAGGCATTGGTTCTATCTGGCTGCAAAGTGAGCTGATGCAGCATTGGTGGCACAACATCAGGTCCTTGTGACCCGCCGGAGTTGATGGATCCAGTCAGTCAAGACATGGTGTGTCGACTTCACAGTGTTGTGATGATACTGCATGATGTCAGCAGGGTCATGGCAACGTCGAACTTGCATTGCAGGCCGCGTTCGTTGTGTGCAGCGATGTCCATGGAGCAGGCTGCGGCATTGGTGCTGGTGTCGCTGAAGTCAGAAAACTAGCTAAAAGCTAGTAGATTAAGTCTTTTTTTTCCCTGAGACTTCAGAACAGGAGGTATGCTCAATCCAAGCCCTTGAAGAGCTCTTTTGGGGAAGACCGAGTCCTTAAAGGAAGGTGTCCTTCAGCAAGGTCAGAGACTAGCAGGGCATCAAGCAGGGCAGCAGTCCTTCTCAGCAAAGCAGTCCAGATGAATCCTTTGTGCAGCCAGGCAGTCCCTCTGACAGAGTGCAGGTACAGATCCACAAGTATCTGATTTGGTGGGGACAGAGATCCAGGCCCTCATTATGACTTTTGCAGGCAGCAGACAGTGTTTCCGCTCGCCGGCCCAGTGGGAAACACACCACAACCTTGATACTGGGTCATAATAGAGCCTGCGGCAGTGTTGTGGTGCGTGAAGTGTGAAAGCAGCCGTCTCGCTTTTCACTGCCCGTAATTCAGGCAGTGAAAAGTGCAATGGGCTGCCTATGGGGGCCCTGGGAACCCCTTTCTGACAGCCTTTGCATGGCGGTTGGACCACCATGCAAATGCTGGCACAAAGGCGGGTCGTAATCCGGAGGGATTGAGACTGCTGGCACAGCCAGTCCATCGGCTGGCGGCAACCTGGCTGTGTCAGCAGTCAGATTCTGGTGGCTCAGCCAAGGTCATAATATAGCAGTCGGGCCACCCCTGTCGTTGGTGGTCCGAGCGCCACTGCAATTCTGGCATTCTGTGGACCGCGAGACTCGTAATGAGGCCACCAGTTTGTATACACAAAAATGCCTTTAAAGTGGGGAAACTTCAAAGAGCAGTTTGAAGATCCCCTTTCAGTCCGGTCTTGTCTGCCAGGATCCCTGTGGCAGGTTATCAGTCCTTTGTGTGAGGGCAGGCCACTGGCCTTTGAAATGTAAGAGAGAGTCCCCACCACCCCTACTGCTCAGGGAGACCCATTCAGTTTGCAGATGAATGCAGATGTGACTGAGTTCCCTGTGTTTATGGCTCTCTGGGTGAATGCACAAGGCGAGCTTACATCCAGCACAGACCAGACATGCACTGGAGACAGGGCTGTAAGGCACAGATGGCAGAAAGTGCAGAGAAATGCCCACTTTCCAAAAGTTGAATTTCTAAAATAGTATTATTAATTCCACATCCACCGGTAAGCAGGAGTTTCTATTAACATTCTGGCAATACTAAACATGATTGGTTACTCCTACCAGAGCATATTCTACCACTTAAAAGTATATGAGGGCAGTTATAATGCTAGTCTATGAAAACAGCAAGCCTCACAGTAGCGGAAAACACATTTGCGAGTTTTTCACTACCAAGACATGTAAAACACATAGGTACATGTCCTGCTTTTTACTAACATAGCACCTTGTCCTATGGGTTATCTAGGGCCTATCTTAGAGATGACCTATATGTAGAAAAAGGACATTTAAGGCTTGGCAAGTAGTTTTAAATGCCAAGTCAAAGTGGCAGTGAAATCGCACACACAGGCCTTGCAATGGCAGGCCTGAGACAGGGTTAAGGAGCTATTTATGTGGGTGGCACAATAAATGCTGCAGGCCCACTAGTAGTATTTAATTTACAGGCCCTCAGCACATGTATTGCACTTTACTAGGGACTTACATGTAAATTAAATATGCCAATTGGGTAGGAATTAATGTTACCATGTGAGAGATCATATGCATTTTAGCGCTAGACAGCAGTGGTAAAGTGTGCAGAGTCCTAATACCAGCACAAACAGGGTCAGAAAAATGGAGGGAGGTAGGCAAGATGTTGGGGGATGACCACCCTAAGGCTGTCAGGTCTAACATGTGCCCCCCCCCAGCTGAAAGTGGTGAGAGCTAGACAACCCCTTGGGAGCGCTCATTACTAAGGCGGAAAAAGCTGGAGAGACCATCAGCAATGGTGTGGTCAGTCGCCAGGCGAAACTCCACTTTAAAGTCCATACCATTTAGGGAGGTGGACCACCTCAAGAGTTTAGGATTTTCACCCCTCATCTATATGAGCCATCTGAGGGGCCTGTCATCTGTCTGAACTCAGAAATGAATCCTAAACAGGTGTGCTCTCAGCTTCCTCTGTTCCCAGACAACATCAAAATGCTTCTCTTTGAATGGCACTACTTCTGTTCCCATGGATGTAACCTCCTGCTAATGAAGGCTACTGGTTGGTCTGTGCCCTCCTCATTCAGTTGTGCAAAGACTGCCCCTATACCATGCTCTGAAGCCTTTTTCTGCACTATAAATTCGTTGGAGAAATCAGGGGCCCGGAGCCTAGATGATGGGAATTAAAGGCTTTCTGACAGGCCTCTGTGAAGATCACCACCCTGGGCTGCTTTGCAAATCTTTGGTAATAACCAGAGAGGCCTAAAAAGACTCTCACATCAGTTTGGGTTTTATGCGGTTTTCAAGCCACAATTGTTTCAATCTTGGCCTTGGCGGGCTGTACCTTGCCACCACCTACCAGATGACCCAGTTATACCACAGAACCCTACCCAATCTCGTATTTACCGGTCTTGGTTGTCAGTCCTACTGTTTGAAGGGCCTGGAGCACCTCTTGTAGTGGATCCTATTTAGTTTTAATGGGAATCAGGAGTTTAGCTTAGGGTCTGTGCCCCTGTAACCTAGTGACTTTTATCCTACTTAGCTTTCTCTGTTTTAGCACATTTATTTTATAATCTCTTCCAAGATGGCTGGCACGTTTACAGTTAGGAAGATGTTTTAGTTTCACATTGTCAGTGCCACTCGGTAAAGGCATCACTAACAGCGTCAAAGATAAATGAGATATATTGGTATTCATATCATGTACTTTCGTGTGACTGAAACTTAACGTACCTTTTCAGGGATTTGTTTATAAAATTGACGCACCAAGCATGCCTTCTTATCTATTGTTTGAGAACATACCTGCATCAGGGGTCCTACCAGATCTATATAAATACATCTGACATTGACAAGATAATCAGAGGGATTCCCACCAGATGCCATCAACACTATCTATGCTACACGTCGCTTTCATGCAGACCCAGTCTTCGTGTCACCATGGAGTCTGAACTAGAGACCTCATTCCAAGGTAACACAGGTTGAGGGGCTCTTCTTGTGGACATGGTACTGGCAGATAAGGTTTAACACACCTAGCTCTCGTTAGGTTAGAGATTAGGTTTATCATGCTAGAGTATTAGGGTTTATTTCACACTTATCTTACATCTCATGTGATTGCAAGATGGTCTTTGTGTTCATGATTCATTTTCACAATTCTGTTTCTTGCAATATTCATTAGCCTAATCATTGCAGACCATGTAATTTATTGTAGATTGCAGTCTTGTTAATAAAACCTATTGAAACTTCACTGCATCTCTTTCCTTGCCTGTCCGTGACTGAGACATGTTGATCAACTCCCGTGAGATGTCACACTTTTGAGTCCATGCATAAAGGCTGCCACAAATCACCTTTTACTGTTTGGGTTTTTGGTGCGGTACTGCTTCTGAGCCGAGAGTTGCGACTTGTTTTAGGATTGGCCTAGTCACCTACAAACAAAAGTGCTGTCATCCCTAAACCAGCAGTCTTGCCTAGAGAAAGAGTTAAGCTACAACACTCTTGGAGGTAAAGCAGGTATTCCTCCCAGCTGGCACTGTAGACAGCAATGTCATCTAAGTAGGAGGCACAGAATGCCTCTTTATCAGCCAAGACTCTGTTGACAAACCATTGGAAGGTACGAGGGCACTCTTCAAGCCAAAGGGCATCACCCAGAACTAGTAATGACCCTCTAAGATTAAGACCTCTCTTTTGCCCCCTCAGTCAAGACAATTAGCCAGTACCCTGATGTCAAATAAAAGCTACTGAGGAATTAGGCAGCATCTGGCCTATCAATGAGCTCATCAGCCCTGGGGATGGGGTGTGCGTCAGTCTTGGTGACTGAATTGAGACCTCAGTAGTCAACACAGAACCGAAGTTCTGGTTTGGAGCCCAGTGGGGAAGCCTTTGGTTCCAGTACCACTGGGCTGACCCAGGGACTGCCAGAGGTTTCAGATACCTCTAAAGATAGCATCTTGACAACTTCCTCTGTGATGCTGGCCTTCACCCTGTCTGACAATCTGTACATTTTGTTCTTTACAGAGGGGCTGTCTCCTGTGCCCATATCGTGGACGCACAGATGTGTGAGTCCGGCAGTGAGGGAAAACAGGGAGGAAAACTGTCCTAGTAACTGGTAACAGTGACCTCGCTGGTCTGAGGTCAGAGAGCCAGAGAGGTTGACACCCTCCACTGACCCATCACTTTCTTGTGCAGAGAGGAGGTCAGGGAGAGGTTCACTCTCCTCCTCTACTTCCTCATCTATCACAAGGAGCATGCTGACTTCATACCTCTCAAAGTGAGGCTGTAGTCTATTTACATGGAACACTCTTAGGGGGTTCCTAGGGGCCTGGAGGTACATTAAATAAGTGGCCTCCCTTTATACTTATTTATTTCATATAGGCCAGTCCAGCAGTCATGGAGAGCTCTGGGCTCTACTGGCTCCATTACCCATACTTTGTCGCCAGGTTAAAACTCCACCAGAATGGCCTTCTGGTCATACAAGCATTTCATTACCTCTTGACTAGCCTCAAGATTGCTTTCGGCCTTTTTCCAGAAGTGGTGCATCTGTTTGCGGGTGGCCAACATGTAGCTAACCACATCCTGGGGGTGTATCCTAGGAGCTTTCTCCAACCCCTCCCTGACAATGCTGTAATGCCCCCTAACAGAGTAGCCAAAGAGAAATTTAAAGGGACATAACCCTATCCCCTTCTGGGGCACCTCTCTTTAATCAAAGAGAAGACATGGCAAGAAGACATCCCACTTACACCTCATAGACTCAGGTGAGCTGGCAATCATGCCCTTCAATGTCTTCTTGAACCTCTCAACTAGACCGCTGGATTGAGGGCAACAGGGTGTGGTGAACCTGTAGGTTACACATCACGCATCCCACATGGACTTCATTTACGCACACATGAAGTTAGTGCCTCTGTCAGATACTATCTATTTGGGGAACCCCGCCATGGGTAAAGATCCCCATCAAGGTCCTGCTAGCCACGGGTGCAGTCACTGTCCTCAGAGGGATTGCCTCTGGATAGTGTGTGGCTTGGTCCACCTAGACCAGGATAAACTGGTTGCCTAAGGCTGTCTTGGGGTCCAACGGACCAATGAAAACGATGCCCACCCTTTCAAAGAGGGTCCCAATGATGGGAAGTGGGATCAGGGGAGCCTTCAGCTTTTTCCCTAACTTCTCACTGGCCTGGCAGGTGGGACAGGACCTGCAGAGTATATTTGAGGCTGTGTTCATTTAGGGGCTAATAAAAGTGTGTTATAAGCCTTGCAAAGGTATTGTTGTGCCCTAAATATCCTGCCAGGGGGATGTCATGAGCCAAATCGAGTAGGAAAGCCCGGTAAAACTAGGGGACCACCAGCACACATGCTGCCCAAGTGCCTGGAGCCTTAGGTTCAATATATAGGAGATCATTCTCTCAGAAAATCAGGTGATTCCAAGAGGCTTCACCTGCTGCATGAGCTGAGACCTGTCACCTCAAGCCCTCTAGAGTGGGACACTCTTTCTGTGCTTTGCAGAATTCCTCCCTTGTGGGTCCACCCTCAACTTGCCAGCCAGCAAGCTCAGCTAGGTTACATAGGGTGGTAATATCCTCCCACGATTAGCTCAGGGGTCTTCTCCACAGGGACACCATAGACCTCCACCATTGGAACTTCTGAGGTTGGTTTCCCGCACCCCGTTCCGCTCTCCTTGGCAGCTTTCTGGGCCATTCTTCCAGGATCCAGGTACCCTAAAATCCCTTTCCATGCAGTCATGGACCGTGTGGTCATACAGACCCACTCAGGCAATCCCATCATCTCCAAGTGAGACCCTCCAGGTACTGTGCTTCTTAGACCTGGCATCCCTAATGTAGTCTCCCCTGTCTTTTTGCTTGTGCTTCCTGTGTTTTGACTGTGTGCTGGACTTTGTTTTTGCGTGGTACTCTGGGCACTTTACCACTGCTGATCAGTGCTAAAGTGGAAGTGCTCTCTGTGTAAACTGTAACTGTAATTGGCTTTTCCATGATAGCATATTTGATTTACTAGTAAGCTCCTAGTAAAGTGCACTAGAGGTGCTCAGGGCCTCAAATGCTACTAGTGGGCCGGCAGCACTGATTGTGCCACCCACATGAGTAGCCCTGTAAACATGTCTCAGACCTACCACTACATTGTCTGTGTGTGCAGTTTTAAACTGTAAATTTGACCTGGCTAGGGTATCCGCTTGCCAGGCACACACCTTCCCTTCTTATACATGTAAGGCACCCCTAAGGTGGGCCCTAGGTAGCCCCATGGGCAGGGTACAGTGTATGATAAAGGTAGAACATGTACTGATGTGTTTTAAATGTCCTGACAGTGAAATACTGCCAAATGTGGTTTTCAGTGTTGCAAGGCCTAACCCTCTCATAGGTTAACATGGGGAGGTCCTTAAAATATATTTTAAGTGTAGATTCTCTTTGGGAGCAGAAAGAGATATGGAGTTTTAGGTCTCCGAACTCACAATTTAAAAATGCATCTTTTGGTAAAGTTGGTTTTTAGATTGTCACTTTTTAGAAAGTGGGCATTTTCTTTCTTAAACCATTCTGCGACTCTGCCTGCTTGTGTATTCCCTGTCTGGGTCATGCTGACAGTTGGGCTGTGTATGAATCCCCACTAGACAGTGACTCAAAGGGAGCTAGAGTGTAGTCTGCATATCCTGATGGGACATCTGGGCTAGAGTGAAGGGAGAAGCTGACACTTACACCTGAATGTGCTGTGTCTGGCCTCACACAATGCAGTCTCCAACCCCCTGGTGTGTGTCTGGGGCAGGCCTGGGCAAGCAGGATCTTGTCAACAGCAGAGACTTTCCTACTTCAAAGACAGAAAGGGGTATAAGTAGTGGACCCAAAACCGCAGATTGTAGATTACATCTGGAACCAAGAGGAACCTATGCCAAGGAGAAGAGCTGAAGAGCTGGAGGAGGAGTACAGCCTATTTGCCTATTACTGTGGTTTGCCTGGTTGGCCTGCAGTTGCTGCTTCTGCCTGAAAGAGGACACAGACTGGACTTTGTGGAATATTCCTACTTGTGAATTGTCTCCAAGGGCTTGGATTGAACTTGCTCTGTCAGCACCTGGACTCTCTGCTGAGACTCCTACCCTGCCAAGTGGTATTTTATCCAGTCCCTGGGCTCTTGAAAGGTAAAGCTGAAAATCCACGAACAAGAGCTGCGCAAGGAAAATTTTGATGCACCACCTGCAACGTGACTGTAAAAATGATGCACCACCTGCATCCCGGCTGAAAAATCAACATACCACCTGCAGTGCGGCTAGGCTCTCGACACATCACCTGCATAGTGGCTGGAGAAGCATCACATCACCTTCCTGACTGGAGGAGAAATGGCACACAACCTCACTTGTGAGTGAGGAATTCATGCACTGCTAACTTTTCCGATGCACGCACACCCGTGGGGTGTCATTTTTTACGCAAACCAGGTACTTTTTGTAACATCAATGCATCCAATGTTTTCTATGGAGTAAGACACTTTTAATTTTAAAAATTCTTAACTTTACTTGTGTATGTTGGAGTTTGTTGTTTTGGTCTTGTTTGATTTAGATAAATCTTGGCTAATATTCTAAACTGGTGTGGTGGCCATTTTGTAGTGTTTTCACTGTATCACTGTGTGTGTTGGTACACATACTTTTACACATTGCCTTTGAGATAAGCCTGACTGCTTGTGGCAAGCTACCAAAGGAGTAAGCAGGGGTTATCCTAGGTGTATATCTCCCTTTCCCTGACCTGAGTGAGGGTTCCTGCTTGGACAGAGTGCATACAGACTGCCAACCAGAGACCCCATTTCTAACAGTGCTCTAGGTCATTGCCTAACAGACAATCTACAGGCATGACAGGACTCACAGCTACTTTCAGAGTACCAGAGACCACCCCCCCACTCAAAGGCAACCAAAGCCACTGGTAGATGGTCTCGCAATTATCAACAACTACGACTTGGTGGAATGTATTCGGTATGACCTTTTCTGCTGACACCAGCTGACCCTTGACAGCAGTCATGCTGGCTCCTATGTCACTCATATCCTCCACCTGTTGACCATTAATGATGTCCTACTGCTTATACTTAGAAGTATTGGCAGGCATGTGGGCTTTTGGGTCTGCATCACCCAGGGAAACTAGTGTTACCTCTGTCTGCTTCCCAAAGCTATCTGGGACTACCTCCTTCCCGAGCACTACACTAGCCAACCCAGGTGCCTGCCCACCAGTGGGGGGCTGTGCCTTCTTTGGACATTTGGAATCACCTTTAGATTTACCATACTTAGAGCACTCTGCACAATGGAGAACCCACCTCCTTGTCTTGTGATCAAAGAACCCTTTCTTCTTAGGATCAGACTGGGATTGGTTACTACTATTCACTTGGGAAGTATTTTGGGGGCCTTTAGAGAACTCCTTATTTTTAATTTGTTCTACCCCCTCTTTCTTCTGTTTGTGTCCCCCCATACACCTTTTTGGACACTCTGGTGCTAGCCCAGAGGTTCACTTCCTCAAGCTTCTTGGCATCAGTTAGCTTACTGTCAACTAGGTGCTGGCGCAACTCTGTAAAGCAAATACTGAGCTTGTGCTCTCTCAGGATTAAATTGTACAACTCAACATAATCACTGACTTTGCTGCACCGCACTCAGCCATTCAGGGCCTTACTAGAATAATCAATGAAGTCTACCCAGGTTGGCGAGACTGCTACTGTCCCTGAATAGTGTACTTGTTCTGGTCTTCGACCTCTAATGTCAGAAGTGTGTCCCTCCCTAGTGAAGGCACATGTTTCCATAGACCCACCGTTCAATGCTCTTCTGGAACCCCATGTGCCTTCAGTGAAACTTTATAAGCAGAAAACCACTTGTGAGTATCATCTCCCACCACATAACTGGGCACTGAATCCTTGGGTATACGAAACACCTCATTTCGATCAGGTACTGTGAGTATGCTGCCATCATCAGTGCTGTACTCAGACTGCCTAGCCTGGGCTCTAGCTCTTTCACACTCAGTTCATGAGCCAAAAGACGTTTCATCTCAGCTAAGGCTCTTTCTGCCTCAGCCTGCCTGCCTTTCAGCTCTCTAAGCTTTTGCTTTCCTGTCCTCTCCTCTCTTTCAGCTTCTATTTTTAATTTTGTCAACTGTAGCCTGAATTCTTTCTCCTCCCTCCTTTCCCCTGTGGTCATGCCATGACTTGAGACACTGTTTCCTGGTCTCACAGGAGGTACAAATTGAGGGGTGTCATCCCCTTCTGCTGATGGCAGATCCAAGAAGAGCCTTTTTCTAGCTCCCCAAACTCATCATACTTTTGGTTGTGGGACTCTGCCCAGGTCCTCAGTGCCTTTTGAAATTCTCTCTTCTTTGAAGTGCCATGGGCAGGTACCCCCAAATCCTTTTAAAAGCCCTTCAGCTGGGGGACTGTGTATTCCTCCAGTTTAGCCAGGTCAAACTTCCCAGCTCCTCTTGTGATCCAGCCAGAGACATGATGTACAGGATTTGTTAAAAATGTAAAACAAGGAAAATTGCAGAAAATGAGAGTAAAACAGACTGACATTTGACTGTGGGTGGGTGGTTTAAATGCAGCTATTGTATGGCACTGCAGAAACATAAGTCCTAGCCTCACCTCTGATCACCAACGTTAAAATTGGGTCTCTAGTTGGCAGAGGAATACACCCTTGTCCAAGTAGAGACCACAATTCTAGTCAGGATAAGTCACAACACAATCTAAAATATCCTGTGCTCACCCTCTGGTAATTTTGCACAGAGCAGGCAGGCTGAATTTAGAAGGTAATGTTTAAAGTATTTGTGCAATAATTCATACAGTCACACAGTGAAAACACCACAAAAAACACCACAGACAAATAGATAATATTTATCTGAAAAAAATAAGGTTGGAACAATGAAAATCAAATGTACACAAGCAAAGTTATGAATTTTTAAAGATTAAATCCCACTAAAGCACTTAGAAACACAATTCTTCCAATTGGGGCTATCACAACATCGTTGACATAGTCGTTCCCAATAGTCTGATGTCACTGGCGCCAGTCACAGAGTCACACTGACACCCAGGTACAGTACTGTTAGAAATGGGGTCTTTGGTTGGCAGTCAGGTTACCACCTGTCCAAGCAAGAAGCCTCACTCTAGTGAGGGTAAGTCACACACAATCCAACGTATCCCGTGCCCACCCTCTGGTAGCTTGGTATTGAGCAGTCAGGCTTAACTTAGAAGGCAATGTGTAAAGTATTTGTGCAATAAATCATGCAATAACAAGTATAGCACCACAAAAATAGACCACACGGTGTTTAGAAACATATAAAATATTTATCCGATAAGATGCAGGTCAAAGTGATTTAAATGCAATAAGTATATTTTGAGATATCACTGTAAAAGTGATATAAAGTGTCTTTAGTCTTTTAAAAACAATAAGGCCCGTATTTATACTCCGTTTGCGCCGAATTAGCGTCATTTTTTTCGACGCAAATTCGGCACAAAACTAACGCCATATTTATACTTTGGCGTTAGACGCGTCTAGCGCCAAAGTATGGGCAAATAGCGTCATTTTTTTGCGTGAACGCCTTCCTTGCGTTAATGAGATGCAAGGAAGGCGTTCCCGTCTAAAAAAATGACGGCGACGCAAATGCGTCGTATTTATACTCCCGGGCAAAAATCACGCCCGGGAGTTGGCGGGTCAAAAAACCCCGCATTTGCACCACTATTTAACGCCTGGGTCAGGGTAGGCGTTAAGGGGCCTGTGGGCTCAAAATGAGCCCACAGGTGCCCTCCCCTGCCCCCAGGGACCCCCCCTGCCACTCCTGCCCACCCCAGGAGGACACCCAAGGATGGAGGGACCCACCCCAGGGACATTCAGGTAAGTTCAGGTAAGTATAATTTTTTATATTTTTAATTTTTTTTGGTGGCATAGGGGGGCCTTATTTGTGCCCCCCTACATGCCACTATGCCCAATGACCATGCCCAGGGGACATAAGTCCCCTGGGCATGGCCATTGGGCAAGGGGGCATGACTCCTGTCTTTACTAAGACAGGAGTCATTTAAATGGCGTCTGGGCGTCGAAAAAAATGGCGCAAATCGGGTTGAGGCGATTTTTTTGCCTCAACCTGACTTGCCCCATTTTAAGACGCCCTAACGCCATTTTCCCCCTACGCCGGCGCTGCCTGGTCTGCGTGTTTTTTTTCCATGCACACCAGGCAGCGCCGGTCTGCTAGCGCCGGCTAACGCCATTCCATAAATACGGCGCCCGCATGGCGCTTCAGAATGGCGTTAGACGGCGCTAAATTTTTTGACGCTAAACTGCGTTAGCGCAGTTTAGCGTCAAAAAGTATAAATATGGGCCTAAATGTCTCTTTCAAGCACAAAGTACCTGGTTCGCATTCAAATTCTTCACAAAGAACCGCAGAGGAGATGAGTGGAAAACAAGGAGGTGTGCATCTATTTTTCGGGCCGCACACGGTGATGTGTCATTTAGTTTTCACGCAGGGACGGTTGTGCATTGATTTCTGGCGCTCTGTCGTGGGTCCTCTTTGGGTTGCGGGGTTTTGGGACGCTCCTGGGACGATGCGTGGATTTCCGGTGCTGACAGGATGAAGTCACATGGGCTGCGACGATCCGGTGTACTGTTACGTGTGAGTATAGCCCTCATACACCCCGTCGTGTGCCATGTTATGTTTCAGTTCAGTGTCATTGCTTCTATGAGAACCTCTTCTTTACATGGTGTGTTGCTTTACTCTTCAGAATATTGCACTTCAGGATATTTTAAGGCACAATGTAAAGCAAGCACTCTCAGACACCTTAGTGAGTAAAATAATCAAGTTTATTTAAGGGGCAAGTTCTCAGATGGCAAAGCTAACCACACTAATATATATATACATATATATATATCAAGAGAATAACATGAGAATAATGATGAGAATATAAGCACTCTGTGAATCACTGCAAGAGTAAGTGCATATAATACACGCACACACAATATACTTCAATGCTTAATAGCATGAAAGTGACTGCAAGAATAAGTGCATATTACGCGCGCACACACAATATACTTCAATGCTCAATAGCATGAAAATGACTGCAAGAATAAGTGCAAATTACGCACGCACACACAATATACTTAATAAATTGAAAAGCTTCACCGAAAAGAGCGTCTGCATCCCTCCGCCGTACACAAAGCCGGGGAACCCAAATCGGCTGGCACAGGGAGCCTCTTTCGGGACAATCAGTCCTCCTGGCGTTGCGTCCAACCCAGAAGAGAGTTCCTAAACCTGTCCATCCAGGCCCCCAACCTTTATAGTATTTACTAACGCCCAGGAGTCTTTTCTAGAAAAAGACCCCCTCCTTTACAAATTGTGCAATCGGCGGTACCTTGTTCACCCTTCGAGACGTCTCCTCAGAACGGGCCAAGTTCCCAGGAGAGGGCTCCAAGGTGAAGCTTGCATTCCTCCTTGGGTACAGGCAGCTTGCATTCCTCCTTGTGTACAGGCGCATCCCCCTGTTGTTCTAACTGATAGCTCGTGGAATGTAAATAGCGCTCTTCGTATCAGGCAGATGGAGCGAAGTTGAGCAGAAAAACACCCCACCCTTCAGCTTGCCGAAGCTTGTGGAAAAACACAGAACAGTGCCTTACGAACTGAACCAGACTCGACAAAATGGAGTCGTGAACCAAAATGGAAGCGAAGGCCAATGGAAGCAGAGGCCAATGGTCCACACCCTGCACCTTTGTTTATCTTGCACGTAGTGCATGTAGCACTACACATGGATCTCTTGTCACTTCTGCCGAGTTGATCTCTCTTTCTGTCTCCTGAATTTCCTCACCATCGTCTCTTACTGGGGTGATCGATCCTTCTTCTGCCAATTCTGGATATACTTCCGGCTCGACCTGCTCCGGTACTGGTTTAGGTAGAACTATTTGCTTTGCTGCTGTTGGTGTCCTCAACAACACTTCTTCATGATCCTGGGGACTCACCACTTTCTTTGTATGGCTCGCATGTATCCAGTCAGGCAAACCTGCACACTTCACAGCTGTTGTAGTTGTCAGCACCACTTGATACAGACCTCTCCAACGTGGCTCCAGGCAAGTCTTTCGCACATGCTTTTTGACACGACCCAATCTCCTGCTCTTAGATTGTGACCTGGTTCATGGATAGGTGGCAGGGTAACGGCTTGTACCTGCTGAGAAAAAGATCGAACCACATCAGCTAGACCTGTGCAGTAGTCCAACACCATATCATCTGTAATATTGACAAGATCATTGGCTGATATTGCTGGCAACCTCATTGATCTTTCCATAATAATCTCATGTGGGGACAGCCCTGTCTTTCTGTCAGGTATATTTGTCATTGACATCAACACTAGAGGCAATGCATCCGGCCATTTCAGATTTGTGGCAGCGCACATTTTGGCAATTCTTGATTTCAGAGTACCATTCATTTGCTCTATGAGTACTGATGCCTCTGGACTATAGCTGCAGTGGAACTTCTGTTCAATGTTCAGTGCTGCACATAAGAGCTTAATCACTTCGTTATTGAAGTGCATTCCCATATCTAATTCTAAAGAGATCGGGAATCCGAACCTTGGTATCAACTCTCTGAGTAACAACTTTACAACTGTGAGACTATCATTTCTATGTATGGGGTATGCTTCATTCCAATTACTAAACACACATACAATCACCAACACGTACTTCAATCCACCACATGCAGGCATTTCAATGAAATCCAACTGCATTCTGCTGAATGGTCCACCTGTTCTTCCAATGTGGCTCAGATTCAGCACTGTCCCTTTCCCACGTTTGACTGCTGACAGATCACACATCTGTGACACACTGCTTCAGCTGCTTGCCTAAATTTTGGATTGAACCAACCAACCTTTAACAACCTAATCATGGCATCTCTTCCAATGTGTGCCTAACCTTGGAAATACCGAGCCATCTGAGTCAGCAAACAGTTCGGCAATACCATCTGACACTCCTCAGATACCCAGATCTCATCTGGCCTCTGTACACACTTCAGCTTTGCCCACAGCTTTTTCTCTTCCTTGTCTGCATTTTCTAGCAATGTTTTCAATTCTTCAAGAGTATCGATTATTTGCAATGCAAAACTTGCACAACTGGTCTCTTCTTCTGGCATCAATTCCCACTTGTCTTTGAACGATATACAGTTCAGGGCACAAAACCTTGCAACCTGATCTGCATACCCATTTCCCAAGGAAATGTAGTCTTGTGTTTTGTGATGTGCACGGCATTTTACCACAGCACTCCTCTCAGGCATTTGGATTGCATACAGTAATTCTTTTATCCTGTCACCATTTCGTACTGGAGTTCCACTGGAGGTCATGAAACCTCTTTGCGACCACAATTGCCCAAAATCATGAACAATTCCAAATCCGTACTGACTATCAGTGCATATTGTCACTCGTAGCCTGGTAGAGACATAACAAGCTCTAGTAAGAGCCACCAGTTTGGCTACTTGTGCTGAATATACACCAGGAAGCCAAGATGCTTCTAGGGTTCCTGTAATAGTACATACAGCATATCCTGCTCTCAAAGTGCCCGTTCCATCTCTAAGACATGAACCATCAACAAAGACAATTTTGTCATTTTCTTCTAACCGAGTATCTCTGATATCAGGTCTAGGCTTTGTACATAGCTCAGTTACTTCAAGACAATCATGCTCTATATCCTCCTCCTTTTCAATTTCAACAGTATCACTTGGCAATAATGTTGCTGGATTCAGCACTGTGCATCTTTTCAAAGTTACATTTGGAGCTACCAATATGCTCGTCTCATACCTTGTCAGTCTGGCCCCTGTCAAATGTTGTGTTTTCGTCCTTGTCAGAAAAATCTCAATAGAATGTGGTACCATTACCGTCACTGGGTATCCCATGACCACCCCTTCACATTGAGAAATACTTTGACCAACTGCTGCTACTGCTAGCAGACAACCTGGTAAAGCTGCTGCAACCGGGTCCAAGGTAGCTGAAAAATAAGCTACTTGGCGATAAGCACCTCCATGGACCTGTGTCAAAATAGATAAAGAACAAGCATCACGTTCATGACAAAACAATGTGAAAGGCTTTGTGTAATCAGGCATTCCCAATGCTGGAGCTCTGCACAAACTCTCTCTCAATTCAGTGAAAGCCCTCATCTGATCCTCATCTAGTCTAATGGGATCTGTAACTCCTTTGTGTGTCAACTGCTGTAGGAGTTTTGCTATCTCAGCAAAATTCAGAATCCATTGACCTGAACTGTCCTCCCGAAAAGAGTTAAATTTGGTACTTCCACACTCTTCAATGTGGAGCGCGTGGCTCCAGTGTCAACCAAAAATGAGACCTAATGTCCCATTACGTTTCCCTTCACAAAAGGTCCTCTCTGATCTACCTCTAGGGATGCAGCAATAATGCAAGCTCCTTCATCCGAACTGTCACTCATCCATTCATCGTTTATTTAATCCTCACTGTGAAATGGGAACTGGTGTACTGTATTGTTACTATTGTCTGGTCTCTGACCCGTGACCTGTTGAGTAAGCATAACTTGTTGCTGCTCCATTGGTGCTTGGGGTATGTGCATTTGCTGTCTAGGCACCATAGAAACTTGCTGTTGTACTGGTGTTAGAGAAATAAATTGTGCTCAAGGCACCTGCAACTGTTGTACAGGCAAGAAATTCTGACCTTGATTTTGAGCATTCGGAACTATGCCCCTCATTCTTGAGAACCTTACAGTTTGAGCTGCACCAACATCACTTTGCTGAACCATTCCTTTCCGCACCCTCAATGGGCACTCCCGCTTCCAGTGTCCCACGTTTCTGCACAAATGACATGGCAACATCCTTTTCATGCCCTGCATGTCATTCTGAACAACCACAGTGCTTAGATCCAGACCACGCATCATATCCATCCCGCGTCCTCTACCCTTCACTTGAAGTTGAAACAACAGCTCTCTGTTGCGGCGGCATTGGCGGCACTGAAGCTCCTTGTACTCCTGATTCTGCTGCCTTAATCTGCATCAACGTTGAATTTTCTTTCAACTTCTTTTGTTTCAATTCGATCTCATCCCAACAATATTTAGCATACTGCACCACCTCATCAATCGGCTTTGCCTGCCAGCAAATCAAATGATTCTTAATCATCTGCCATACTTCAGGTCTCAACACTTCAACAAATCTAAACACGAAATGCAACATGTTTTTTGGTTCGACCGCTTCCTTGCCACTGTACTCCTTGAAAGCCTTTAACAACCTTTCATGGTAAATATATATTGACTCTTTAGTCTCCTGGATTGTCCTGACAATCCACTGTCAATCAATGTTTTTAGGAGAAATACTAGTCTTCAGGAACCTTATAATAATTCTTCATTACCTCAGGTGATGGTGCGTCTGTAATCTTGTTCCTCTCAGGTTCACTTGTTGGCCAGTCTACTGCCCTCTTACACTCGACCCATAAGTCGGCTGGTACAACTATCTCGAATAAGGTATTCAGATCTTCCCACAAACATTTAGAGAGTTTCATGAACCTCTCAGTCTGCTGATATCATTCAACTGGCTTCTCTCTCAATCTGGGATAATCAATTGTAAAAGACAACATGTCACTTCTGTGCCATGGGACATGAACAAACTGACCTCCTGGAATCTCTCTCATCGGAAGCATTTTAAATGATTCCCCTTTCTCAGATCCCTCTGCTTCTTCTTGGGAATCTCATTTTCATTTCTCTTTTTTCCGTGTTCATCTGCCTTCCCACTTCTCAAATGCTCCCCAGATTTGCGCACTCTGCAGTAAGTCCCTCAAGTGTGCCTTCATTCCAGCTGATCTCATGTGTTCAAAATCCTTTGCCTCAAAATCTAATCTGTAACTTCGTCTCAAATGCTTCATTGTTTTAAGATCAATGTCATGCTTCTCTGCTGCTTCCGCTAATTTCTGGTGTATTTTCCCTACCCCTTTTGTGATCCTTGGGCATAAATACCTCAGCTCTTCTTCAATGTAGGATTTTAACCTATTGAGTCCCATTGTTCCCTAAACTAACTCATTTGCCTCGATTTTTAATCCCATTTGGTTCAGCTGATCTTCCCCTTTTGATGCACCTTGCGAAGAATTTAGACTATCCTGCCAACTAGTTAACTGCTGAGCTGTTAACCCTTGCAATTAGATATTACTCGCATTCGGGACTGGCAGCTGCTGTGCTACTGTACCCGAGGCTTGCGGTGTCAGGAGTCTCAAGCTCTGATTTGCATTAGAGGCATTTGCCACATCCGGCAATCTCACAAGTGGACTAAAACCCATAGGAGATCTAAGCTCACCAGGACCCTGTCCTGCAGAGGATGTCGATTGCGTTGAATCTCCCGCTCCCATTCTCACCAAACTCAATGACATCTCAGTCTGTTCCCCTGCTTCCATTTTCTTCTGTGCTTATAAAGGTACCACTGGACCAACAGTAATCGGTAGTGATATTGCATCTGGAGCTGCTCTAGCACCTGCACCCTGTGTGAGTGGTACTCCCATTGCCTGATTCATAACCTGGTGTAAGATCAACGGAAGTTCCTGTCAACGGGGTAAACTTCGATATACCTGTCTGTGCTGGGGATAATAACATTGGTGTCGGTTCTGTCTGAACCAACATTGGCTTCGGAAGCACCTGCTCCCTCTGCACCACGATATTTGAAACAGTCTCAAGAACTGGCACATCTGGATAAACTCTTGGTACTGAAGGAGTATGTACCTGTGCCTGAGCTACAGCACTGGTTCCTGTGACAGGTATTCTCTGAACTGCCTCTGGCAACTGTCCTCCTTCTGCTTGTACAGCTCCCATGGCTCCCTGGGATGTTCCAGGAGTAGCAGGAGGGGTTGTAGCACTAATTCCCGGACCCCCTGCATAGGTCGTCATAGGTGGAGGTCTATCTCTCAAAAACTGCATAATGAGATCGTCAACATCAGAATCATCATCGTCCACGTAAGACTTCTTCCTCTTCTTTTTTCCCTCACTCTCCTCTTCCTTTGCACTATCCCTTCTATCTGAGTCATCACCCTCTGTGACTGCTGGAAACATCTTAATCTCTTTCATAGTCGCCATTCTCCATCTTTTCTGCTCCCAATCCCATCTAGCTTCCGCTAGTGACTTTTCTACTTTCTTCATCCTTCTATTGAACATCAGCTCTTGCTGCTGTCTGGCCACTAGCTCCCAAACTGCTAAAGCCTCAAACTGTGTCGGTCTCGGTAACGGCTTCATGTCCTACAATGATAATCGCAATTGGTCCAAAATTCTCAAATAAACGAAAAGCTACTGTCCCTTGATTCTTAGTCAATTTACTCCATTGCTTTAACCAAAGACACAAAGCTAATCCCTTCTCTGTCATCCCAAGATGTGCCGGAGTATCCTCCGGGGGGGTTGGTTCCCCCACTGACGCTTTCAGCTAAGAATCGCCTCTCATCGTATTCTTAAATGCCTTGAAAAACTTAATTTTACATGTTTTTGTGTAGTACTAATTCAATAAATGAAATGACTTTCACTCTCGAGATTCTCTTCACCCGTTTGCTCAACCAATTCCCTCTTACGGACGGCTGCCAATCCGGTCGCGGCTCTTCTCACTAACCAACCTATCACAGCACGGCACAAACTGATGTCACACTGAAACACAGCGGCTGACAAAGTCTTGCGGCTTGTCCTCCTCGACTTGATTTCTCTCAATGAATGCAATTTATTGCGAGTGCCTTCACCAAATAATAACTAAAACAAACCTTCCGGCTTACTACAGGAAGGAACACAATCGTTTCAGGGACCTTATGGATTTATTTCCTCTTTCTCAGTCCCCCACATTCGCAAGTAAAATTTGACTCGCAAACTTTACTCTCAACTGATCAATGGGTCTGTCCTGGTGCACACAGGACTTGCCAAATCTCAGTCAAAGCTTCTTTTACTCGTATAACATTCACTCCGACTTGTTGACCACGCCCAATAAACCTACTAAACCAGACAGATTACAACATATAACCAAGTGTCTCCTACACTTGTCAATATACTCCGGAATCTTCAGACCGTGCAGGGTGTGTACATCACCAACAACGACGTGGACAATTTTTTAGCACAAAGCACCACACACATATGAAGTTCGACGACTTCCCTACTCTCACACTTTGGAGTACACACACTCCTACTAGCCCTTAACTGGAGTACGCATACTCCCTACTTTTACCTCATATACATCACAATTCACCTGTGATTTGCTCAAGCTTGTGCAAGCGCAACCTATTACTCTCATACTATCCCAAAAATACGCCAAGAGCATACTCAATCTTACCAACAGGATCCAGGATCTGGGAAAGTCATTTCTGGGTTTAAGGGGACATCATCTTTGCTACCATTGCCATTTCAGAAAAACAAAATTCAAATCAAGTCTCATCAGAATACAAACAACTGTAATTAAATTAAACTACTACCATAACCACTAGTCACCACTTAACTAGTTCCCCAAGGAAACTAACCATCAAGCTGCTACCAAAAACTGTTAGCGTGCCTAGTCCTTAGTAAGTACACTTACAAGGGGACACGTATAGGTCCATGAACCTTTTGGATCGCATGGAGTATCCTAGTCAAGCGGTAACCAATGGATCATCAATAAACATATCAATCAACAAGAAAACACCAAGAAAAGACCTATCAAATAAGAAAATACAATCACTCTCAAAAAGGTTAACCGTTTCATTCCCTATTAGTTACAATTCTAATCAAAACCTTTATTCGACTTTAATGTTAATAAAATGTTATTAGCATCATAAGCACTATTCACCAAGAATTATTGATATGCAAAAACGAGCATCAACATAAGTCAGCAAATTCTTTAACATTTTGAATAATTCAGCAATGCAAGTCAGTCAGTCAACTGCCACTGTTAAGTCATCCTTTTCAGCCTACCTACCTCAAATTAGCATCAGCATGGGGGTCTGCATGCGAAAACAATTTAGACAAAAATCACTACTTTGGAAACATCTATCTAAAGAGAGAAAAACATTTTAAAACAGAGCAGTTGGTACCTAGAAGAAAAAGCACTGGTTAGTCAGTCACATTGTTATAGCTACCTATCCAAGATAGATCAGCAACGAGCCAGTCTTTGTCTCCAGGTCATCAGTCATCAGCAAATATCAGGCTCACAGAGAGTAAGCCCAATTATCACCACTTCGGACAGCGTCTCCTGACGTCATCAATTTTCGCCACTCCGCTCTGAATTTCCTTCCATTGTCATGACTTTTTATTAGGGTCTCTCAGTCCATCCCACAAATTGCTAATTGGTCAACCTTATCAGGGGTTATGATTCTAACCTATAGTTTTTGTTTACCACTTGTTTGCATCGTTTCAAGTATCAAGTTCCATTAGTTTGATTGGTTCTTCTGTCGATGAGAACATCATCCGGCTCTTCAGGTAACAAAATTGTTGCCCACAGTCTTTTAGTCAGTGCTTCTATTGTTGAAGTCCTGGGAAAGTACGTTTACCCTACTCTACACATAATTGTATCAATTTGTCCTCCTCATCTCCTGTCCTCTGGTACATTTGCAGAAATTTCTAGCAGAGCCCCGTCTGAACTCTGTGCAGTTAAAGGTCCTTTTATCCAGTTCCAGTCATTGGCAGCTCCTCGTGTCTACATGTTTAAGCAAGCAAGGCAAGCTCCGAACAGGCCTCGAGTTCGGCTAAGTTAAGAATATGAGGCATCATAAAACATAGGTTATACATTCAAATATGACATATTAGTACATCTTTTTTAATATCTTTTCATTATTTTAGCATTGTTAACACACATGGTGACCACTCCCCATGAGCACATTTTACTCATACACGTTATTTTCAATTCTTAGTTTCTTTTATAAATATTTCTCATTAGTATGTATATGCAAATCATTAGAAATTGCTCATATTAGCATATCTGCTCCAACACTGTCGTCCTCGTTGGCGGTGATTTCATTGTCTTTCTGTGAGCAGGAGCAGCAGGATGACATCTACTTGTGGTTCCATGGTGGCTCTAGATGTGTATGGCTTCCAGGAGGTGAGTGAACCTTTTATACCTTTCGTTTCTGCCTTGTGTTCTGTGGTGGTCTGACCACTGCGGAAATGCTGGCAGTGTGCAACCTTGTAATGAGACTGGCAGATGCATGGTCTCTGCCAGACTGGTGGCGGCTCCAATCATCCACGGCAGTGTGACGGGACTGCCGGTGTTGGTCTTCTGTGTGCACCACAGTCGTACTCAGAATTCAGCGGTATACTCCACCAGGCTGTTTGCAGTCAGACCGCCATGTCCAGCATGGCGGTCCTCTGTCCGCCAAAGTCGTAATGAGGCCTTTACTTTTAAAAAAACATACCAACAGTATTTAAACAATTTAAACTAGTTACGAAAGTATTATTAACAAAAATAAATACATATAAAATTGTGTATATAAACGTTATTAATTAGATAATATTTTATAACAAAGAACTAATGTTTCTAAAAAATAAAATATACATAATCTAATATATTTTTTTAAAATGTTTAAAACATCCAAATAAAATTAAACAACAAAATTAAAAATAAAATAAATCCACTCTAAATGACATTATGGAACATTTTGGAGTTTAGAGAGGTTTGATTTACTTTTCTCACTCCAATTTTCTAACAATTATGAAAGGCGTTTGACCTTTGAAGGGTTAGATTTACTATTGCCACTCCAGTCGTAGCAACAGTAGGAAAACTATTTGGACTTTGGAAGATTTAAATTTATATTCCCACTCCAATCTAAGCAACAGTAGGGAAGGTGTTGGGCTTACAAGGGATTAAGGGCCAGATGTAGAAAGCTTTTGCGCCTCGCAAACAGCAAAAATCGCTGTTTGCGAGGCGCAAAAGCCACATCGCAATGCCCATTCCCATTTTGCGAGTCGGTAACCTGGATAGCAACTCACAAAATGGGACTGCGAGTCACAAATAGGAAGGGGTGTTCCCCTTCCTATTTGCGAGTCGCAGCGCAATGTGGGATTGCTTTGTGATCACGAACGCGGTCGCAAAGAAATCGCAGTTACCACCAGTGTCACACGGGTGGTAACCCATTCGCAACTTTGTGAATTCCCTGGAAAACATTTTTTCCTATGGACCACTGCCTGCTCTGAAAAAATGAAACTGAAACGTTTCATTTTTCATTTTGTAATGCATCTCGTTTTCCTTTAAGGAAAACGGGCTGCATTACAAAAAAAAAAAATGCTTTATTTAAAAGCAGTCACAGACATGATGGTCTGCTGTCTTAAGCAGGCCACCATCCCTGTGAGTGCTGCGACTCGCAAGGGGGTCGCATTAATATTAATGAGGTGGGTCTTTGCAACCCCCTTGCGACTCGCAGATGGTGTCAGGGACACCATCCTGCATTCGGCATTGCGACTCGCAATTTGCGAGTTGCAATGCCGGAATTCCGTACATCTGGCCCTAGGTTTATTATTCCCACTCCAGTATGAGCAAAAATGAGGAAAGTGCTTGAATTCAGAAGAGTTAGATGTACTGTTCCCACTCAAGCCTACAGTAAGAAAATAATTGCATTTCATAGGGGTTAGATTTACTATTCCCACTCCCGTCTAAACAGTAGGGAAAGTACTGGATAACAGAGGGGTTCAACTTACAGTTCCCATTCTAGTCTAAGCAACAGTTGGTAAGTGTTGGACTTTGCAGGGTTTAGATTTGCTATTTCAACTCCATTCCACAGAACAGTATGGAACATGCTGGATTTCGGAGGAGCTTGAGTTACCATTCTCACTTCATGGTATGCAACAGTAGGGAAAGTTTTGTGCCTCAAAGGATTACATATTTTATCTCAACTCATAATTAAACATTGAACTAGTTAATAGCCCAATAGCAATACATTTTTTAATCATTCTTTACACACAAAAAGTATTTTAAATAATTTGAATTAATTAAAACTAAATTCTCTTCCCAAAACATAAATAAAAACATGTTCCCTTCCTCAATGTGCCACTGGAATCAAGCCAGCCTGGCTGGTGAAGGGTGATACCCTGAAATCTGTCCCAGGATGCTTGTTTCCGGTCCAGGGAGGACCTGGCTTGGCAGTTCGGGCTGGACTGTTCCCATGAGGAACAGGGTCAAGAATGATTTGCATATGGTTGGGTCCAAACTGGGGTGGCATGGTGAGCAAAAGAACAATGGATTAAACCCAGATCTGTGAATGTGGGTGAGTTTTTGCATTGTTCAGCACTCCGTCCATTATCCTTTTGTTTTGCTAAAGCTGCCCTAAGTAGGAAGGGTATTCCCAGACGTGGGTCCCTTGCTCACAGTGCTGCTGGATTCAAGCTAGCCTGGCTGATGAAGTGTGATACTCTGAAACTGGTCACAGGATGCTTGTTTCTGGTCGAGGGAGGACGTGGCTTGGCAGTTCGGGCTGGACTGTTCCCACGAGAAACAGGGTCAAGACTGATTTGCATATGGCTGGGTCCAATCTGTGGTGGCATGGCGAGCAAAAGGACGATGGATTAATCCCAGATCTGTGACTGGGGGTGAGTGTTTGCATTGTTCAGCATGCCGTCCATCATCCTTTTGTGTTGCTAAATAAAAAACATATTGAATTGAAAATGTTACTTAAATTGAACAAATAATTTAAATCATGTATAAAATTAATTTTACCAATATTAAACCATGTAACAATCAATTAATAAATAAATAAAATGAACCAAAGCATTAAAATAATATTTAAACAATTAAAAATATGTGTATTAAGTTATCAATAAAAAACATAATTAGTAATAGCAATACAATTAAAATATGTAGTTGCAATAACTTGCCACTCTATTTCCTTATAATCTACACAAACCACCAACCAACTGTGTAAATATAAATTACCAACAGGAGTTTAAAAAATGAAATATTGATTATAATTTGCAAATAAACTTACAAGAATAAAGTAACTAATAAATAATCATACAATCAATAATCTTAACCAATTAAATATGTAATTTGAAACAAAAAATAATTTACATTTAAATTAAAATAATTTATTTAAGTTCCTAATATGTTCTCCTACAAACCCAGCAAACAACCACTAAAATATAAATTACTAACATACATTTAAAAAAAAAATGAAATGCAAAATAAAAAATCTGTACCAAAGCCAATAAATAATAACTAAACAATTAATCAATTGAAATGATTAAAATTCATTAAAATATTTACTTAACAATGAAAAAATATATCTTTTTTAATAATCCTAATTGGCATACAACATTGTGTGCAGAAGCTTCATGTCAAACTCTTATATATATTGTTTTCTTAATAGTATGAGTTACACAGCTCCCCAACATCCCCCACCCCTCTTCTCTTGACAATAATTACATGTGGCAGTAAGGCAATGCTCCATTTTGAGAAGCATTCTCACGCCATTCATGCTATATAGCCTCTTCACCACTCAGAAGCAGGTCAATCCACATGACAGATCCTGAGCACTCTCCATCCCTGGTCAGTTAATAAGGATTTTAATTTGATATTATCCCACCCTGTTCAGACACCTCACCTGTGCGCTCTGTCACTTAGACTCTTCTAACTTCTCCATCCAGAGGATCCCTAAAACTCCATCAGCATGGCTGCCCATGCCCGCAGGTCTTCCTCAACCTTCTCATCCCTCCTCAGGAGATTTATTCATATTTTCTCTGTCACTGACCATTCAGACATATCTCTAAGCCAATCTCTCAATCTCGGGGGATCTGGCACTAACCAACTAATAGCAATGCAGCATTTGGCCAACAGCAGGCCAAAAACGTCCTACTTAGTTCCCTTTCTTGTGGAGAGGGACGCATACCCAACTGTACCTGCCTAACTGTGGGATGGATAGTCCAACTAGTGGCCCTCTTTAGTTATTCTATCACCTCCCACCAATTGGGTGAGAGCATTTTACAGGACCAAGCAACATGCAGGAAGTCAATTTCCAGCAGCCCGCACCAACCATGGCATGCCGCACTGCTGTCTTATATCATATGTAGAGTTTATGGGGTAAGGTAGGTCTGTTGTACATAGTTATACCGTATCAGTTTAAAATAGGCATTAGAAGAAACCATCATCAACCCTTCATGCAACGTTTCCCAGTCTGTGGCAGTCATGGGTCACTCCCCACACTTCTGCCATTGCCAGAATCATTGTCAATGTCTAAGAGTGTGGCAGCGCCTCCAAGAAGCATGGACACACCTCATGTGCCATGGCAGATATTTTAGCGTATTCTAGGCACTGTACAATGCCCAGTGCAAAGGACACAATAGTGTCCTCCTTCATAATAAACTTATTGTAGGGGTAGAGATCGCCCAGTGTGTAGCAGCCTAAACCCATCCATCTGTTGACCGACATAGACCTAACCATCTTTACAAATGGTTGACAAGATCAGAGATGTATATCCAGTGCATATGGGGATTACCAAACCACTCTTTTTACTTCCAGTTCCCATATGCTACATACCAGTCACACCACGTACTGTGTGTCCGGTGGCTCCCCTGCTACCCTCATCAGCAGGGAAGGCAGTGAGGCCATTCCATAGGAGCACCACAGCAACAATTTTTTCACAGTTATGGTCTTAGAACATTTACAACCACTTTCAAGATGGAAAGAGGTCGATAGGAGGAGATTCCCATCATGTCTTACCTAGGTTTAGGTATCATTACTACAAAATGTATCCAGGAGTCACCCCCTCTGCAGTGTCTCATGATATACCTCTAGTAATTTGTCTGATAGGATGCTCAAATTTCTGTGGTAAAGTTCTGCAGTCCATCCCCCCTCCAGGGTTTTTTTCCATTTTCAGTCCTTGTATGGCCACAAGTATTTCTTCCCTGGAGATGTGTGTTTCCAGAGCCTTCTGATCTCCTTCTACAAGACACTGCAGTGAAATCCCAGCCAGATACTGCCACCTGCTCAGCGTTGCATCGCTTGCTTGGGCTGTGTATGAGTGGGACATGACACCTCATTAATGGCTACCTGCATGCTAACATGCACAACCCTTTGTCTCTGACTGCTAAGATTGGGGAATGCAGAGCATTCTCCTCTTTATCCTGCTCTGCATGAAATTGCTGGCCGTGTGCAGTGTGGGTAAATTTCTCTATCCTGTGCTAGTCTTCCAATATTTCCTTCCGACATTGCTGTCAGGATTGGAATTTACTAGGGTTAGCAGGCAATTACATTTCTATTTACCCAGATCTTCCTCATTTTTACCAAAGCTATATTCTAGGTACTTTGTAACCCTGTACGTGGTCTAAATGCATTCTCCACAGATGACCACCTTCATGGCATCCCAGTCTATAGCCCTGCTTCCAAATTCTCCTCAAAGTAATGGGTCAACATCTCATCCACCATCACCATGAACGTGGGGTCCACTAGCACCTCCGTCCAGAGTCTCCAAAGTGCAATTGCTGGTAGTCTATCCCCCATCGCGAAGTGCTCAGAAAGGTCTAGATATAAGATCTCTCTCACCCCCTGCACCCTTGTAGCAGAAACAAACCAGTAGTCTAATTGGCTGTTTTTCTCCACATCAGGCATGTAGCAGGAGTACACACTCTCATCCAAGTGTCTGTCCCTCCAGATGTCAACCCATCCCAGCCCCTTCAATATATAATGAAGAGCCCTGTCATTGCCAGCTTTCTGTTCAGTCGGAGGGGGTGTGCGGTCAGTAGCTCCATCCATAACCCATTTAAATTCACCTACTAGTATAATGTCTGTAGCTATATTTTCAGTTGTTGCTGCCATAATGCTTCCAGAAAACCCTGGCCAGTCATTGTTAGGTGCATACATGTTCAACAGCAAATGTTTATCCCATTCAGCACCCTAAACAGGATCACATACATTCTCTCAATATTTATTACCGGTCCCTTGTGGTGGAACAGGACCTCCTGGGCCACCCAGATCATTGCCCCTTCTTGAGTATCCAGGGTAGGAAGCGGCACACAACTGTCCTCTCCACCTGTTCCAGAGAATCAACATGTGTAAGAAAGTACCCTCTTTTTGGCATGTTACCCCCAATTTCTGCCTGATGTCAGTGTGTTTGACTGTGTCACTTGGATCCTGCTAACCAGGACCCCAGTGCTTATGCTCTCTCCTCTAACTTTTGTCACTGCATACTGGTAACCCAGTATTTCACCCAAAATGTACATACTGCTCACCCCTTATCAGTCACTAGTATATGGTACTTAGGTATGCAGGGCACTGGGTTTCCAGGGGATCCCTAGGGGCTGCAGAATTTATTTTGCCACCCATAGGGAGCCCATGCAAAGGGTTCTATAGGACTGCCATTGCAGCCTGTGTGAAATGGCCAGCCTTCTCTTAAACATACCCAGATACCAATCAGCCAAGCCTGCCCTTTCAGCCCTACATTGGCTCCCAATTGAGCAACGACTAAAGTTTAAGGTTCTGTGTTGTGTACACAGAGCCCTCAATGCTAGGGGTCCCCCGCTGTTAAGCACCTTGGCTACCTTACATAAACCAACTAAAATTCTGAGATCATCAGCAGCAGCGTTAGCAGCTGTTCCGCCAATCAAAAAAGCCAAATGGGGCAGAAGATCTATATCTTATCTTGGCTCTAAACTCTGGAACTCCCTGCCTCTCTCTCTCTCGCAAACAAGCCACGAACTATCCTTTCGCCGGCAATTCAAAAACGTGGGTTTACTAACATTGGTTAATTTTCCTTAGCTGTTGGTGATTTCTTTATAGCGCTGGGAGGCCTTACGGTAGCTACACGCTTTATAAAATCTCCATAACATAGCGTAACGTAACATAACATAACAAATGGTGCATTCTCCCTTTAACTGCCATTTACACTGCACCAGGTCACTTATAAGTCACCTATATGTCAGGCCTTCCAACCCTGAAGGCTAAGTGCAGTGTACCTGTGTGTGATGGCACCCCTGCACTAGCAGAGGTGCCCTCACATCCTCCAGGACCATTTTCCCGGACTTTGTGAGTGCGGGGATGCCATTTTACGCATACACTAGACATAGGTCACTACCTATGTAAAGCTTCACAATGGTAACTCCGAATATGGCCATGTTTGGTATCAAACATGATGGGATCATACCCCAAAGCTTTTGCAAGCATTGGTTGTATGATTTCATGCACTCTGTGGGCTCCTTCGAGGACCCCCAGTACTGCCATTTCAGCCTTCTGGGGTTTACCAAGCAGCCCCAGCTGCTGCCACCTCTCAGACAGGTTTCTGCACTCCTGTTGCTTGAGCAGCTCAAACCCAGGATGTCAGAACAAAGGATTTCCTTTAGGAGAGGGATGTTACAACCTCTTCCCTTGGAAATGGGTGTTACAGGCATGGGAGGGGAAGCCTCTCAGAGCCTCTGGAAATGCTTTCAAGGGTACAGATGGTGCCCTCCTTGCATAATCCAGTCTACACCGGTCCAAGGACCCCCAGTCCCTGCTCTGCCATGAAACTTGACAAAGAAAAGGGGAGTGACCACTCCCCTGTCCATAATCACCCCAGGGGTGGTGCTCAGAGTTCCTCCAGAGTTTTCCCTGGGTTTTTCCATCTTGGAGTCCAGGTTAGCAGGTCACTCTGGGAGCATCTGAGTGGCCAGTGCCAGCAGGTGATGTCAGGGCCCTCCCCTGAGAGATGCTTACCTGTGTAGCTGGCCAATTCCCCTTTCAAGGCTGTTTAGTGTCTCTCTCTTGGCTGGTTCTCCAGATTCGGATTGCAAGACTCCAGCAGGAATTCTCTGCACCCTTTACTTCACCTTCTTACTGAAGGAACTGCATCTGGACCCTCCAGGAACTCTACAAACTGCAACAAAGAAGCAAAGATGACTTCTGCAACATTGTATCTTCAGATCCTGCCAGCAACTACAACTGTTTCCAGGTTGTGCATCCTCCGAGGACTCCCTGTCTTCAGCCTGCACAAGAAGAACAAAGGAATCTCCCTTGAAGAAAAGAAGTCACTTCCCTGCCTCAGCAGGCACCCCTCTGCAGTGACGACCAGTGGCTCGGGCCCCCTCTCCTGAAGAAGTCTGTGGATCGAGCAACACAGGTGGTAGACTGAAGGGGTTCCGATGGTCCAGACCTCCATCTATCCAACTTTGGTGGAGGTAAGAGCTTGCCTCCCCATGCAAGACAGTACCCCTGTGCACTGTGTCTTTTGAAGTTGCCAAGGATTGTTGGCATCTTTCCACAACGTTCTTCATGACCCATAGAGCTCCAGGCCCCAGCACTCTATCCTGTGATGCCCAGCTTCCTGAGTAGTTCTCAGGCAGCGTGGGATCCCTTTTTGTACTGCTGCATGGGCCTCCTTTTGCACCATTTTTATCACCGTGCTGTGGGACTCCTGTGCGCACTGCCTGATCTTCTGAGGGCTCTCTGAGTTGGTGAGCGTCCCATCTGTCTCCCCCTCCTGGGTAGAGGCCACCAGGTCCCTCCTGATCCCAGGCAGTGCCATTTTATGCGGGGCACATGCTTTGCATGTGCCAAGGCTTGTTGGTGGAATCAAGCAACACAAACCAGACTGCATTCATTCATCCGGTGTGGGACATCTTCTGCACCATCCAGGATACCACATCTGTCTTTTTGGATGCAATGGTGACTGTTGTTCCTCACCAGTGGTTCTTCTTTTGCACCTTCATCTGGTTTAGCAGGTGCTCCTGGTCTCCCTGGACTCTTTAGTGCTTCTTGGACTTGGTCCTCTTCTTCCACAGGTCTCCAGGTCCAGGAATCCATCAATGGTGTCTTGCAGTCTCTTCTGGTTCTTGCATAATCTTCTATCAGGTGTTCTTGTGTGTTCTAGGAAAATTACTGTGATTTACTTCTGCTTTCCTGGGCTGGGTTCTGCTACTTACAAGTGGTGCTTTCTAATGCTCCCAGGGGCCCTCTACACACTACACTTGTCTAGGTAGGAAACCGACTTTTGCATTCCACTTCCTTAGTAACTACTGTGATTTTCACTATTTGCGCTGTTTTCTAACTGTTTTTACAGCAAATTCTGCATTCTAGTCTATATACGATGTATATTACTTACCTCCTAAGGGAGTATAGTCTCTAAGCCATTTTTGGCATTTGTGTCACCAAAATAAAGTACCTTTATTTTTGTATCACTGAGTATTTTCTTTCATGTGTATGAGTAGTGTGTGACTACAGTGGTATTGCATGAGCTTTGCATGTCTCCTAGTTAGGCCTTGGCTGCTCATCCACACTTCCCCTAGAGAGCCTGGCATCTAGACATTGACTACATTTCACTAATAAGGGATAACTGGACCTGGTATAAGGTGTAAGTACCTTTGGTACCCACAACAACCTACTACTAAATTTTAAACTACTAATTAAAATAAATACATACTTATTTAAAACTAGATCTGGGTGGAGTTTGCTGAGTCACACTACGTGCGACTTCACAAAGTAGTTAAAAAACTCTGCAGCGCTACGTGGAGTTCTGCGGGTGGGTGAAGTTTCCCATGGCACTCGCACCATTGTGTTTTACATCAAAACTATGTGGAGTCTGTTCTTGCATTCAAAATCCCATGTGAACGGCATCACACGGTTAACATGGGCACGGCCATCTTGTTTTTTTACTCTGATTATGGTGCTGGGCCTTTATTTATTGTATTAGTGTGCGTTTTTGTGACAGTGTATTTTTAAATTGGTTCCATTTTTTTCATTCTTTTTGTGACTCCTTGTATTTTTGTTTAATTTTCTCCGTATTTCCCCTTTCTTCATTAGTTATTTATTCATTCCTTCCTTCTCCTGTTTTTTTTCTTCAACCCCCCAGCACCATAGCAGAGCAGGGAGGTGAATCAGAGAGAGGTGGCGACAGGCCCTTACAAACTGGCAACATGCAGGAGGCCTGGCAGTTGGTACCTCCTCCAGGAGCATCCGGCACGTTGGGGGAGTGTGCGCTGGTATGTGTGGTGCACTAACAGATCGAGCGCACCACCCTGCAGCTGATGCACTGATGAGCATATACCCTTCACTGGTAGCAGGACCTGCTAGGCGTCGACATTCAGGGGCTTGGTGAGAATTAACTATATTATTCATTGTATTTGTGTTCCTCAATACTACATTTTTTTCCCGAATAGCATGCTGCTCACACTGAGAGATAAGTTACATTTAGTTTATGTTAAGAATATTATTATGTGATCCAGTTTAAGCTAGTTAGGTCCACAGCGCTACCTTATCGTACTCACAGCGCTCGCTTAGGATTATTATTTAAGAAGCCATTGAAATGCAGACTCCTCTGTCCTCCTATCACCATAAGGATTAGTGACTTTCTTTATGTAGCTCATATATAGTCCCAAGAGATTTTACAGTGACATGTAGTACTAGTATGCATCTATGCATAAAAAAAAAGGTGAGACTGAGTTGGTCCATCAAGGGGTTGAGAAATTAGAATAGAATCAAAAATAATTAATTGCAAAACATTAGTTCCAAATGTAGTTTTTGTTAACGAAATTTGGAATAGGGAATTTAGGATTAGTAGAGCCAACCCAATGATAGTCGATACTAGTACCATAGACGATCTGATTTAGATAAGCACAATATTACTTCATTTGCCTGTTATAATAATTTTGTGGAGATTAACTATACCACTAATCCTTTTTTTACCTTCTTTATTTCTTACATCAGCACCCACAGGCAAGAAGAGGGGCTGTGTTGTGGCAGGTCCGAGAGGAGCTGAGGTGGAAGAGGCACCGGCAATCAGCACCAGTGCTGAGGGCTCTGCTCACCCCAGTAAGTCCTATTATTTAATTATTTTTAGTATTTCATTAACTTTTACCTCTGCCCACTATTCTACTACCTTTAATTTTGCCTTGTTTATTTTTTATAATGTCTCCTCTTTTCCAAATCCCCTATTCAATTTTTGTTTAATTTACATTATCCCTGCATTACTTTTTTCTTCCATATTTGATCGGGTTTTTTTTTGGTAGCTGACTTTTTACGGTCTGTACTAGTCTGTGGATTTCTTCTGCTTTGTTCGTTATCTTTTCTTCCGTCCATGTAACTTGGGGTACTGTAAGATTAAGAACAGATTTGTATTACTCTACTATCTACTGTGAAGATTGCAAGCCCAAGTAAGCTAGAACTACAAATGCTATTCCCCATGTATGTTTGTTCAGAAGGCTTTCTTTTCCTTGCTCAAGCTCTAGCAGTAAAAACAAGACAGTGGCCATTGTCATTAACCATCCTCAACCCCCAATGTTGCACTGCATAATTCATTTATACAGTATTCCATCAGTTCCCATGACAATGCAGCATGGTTGGAAAGTCTGAGGTTCCAGTGCATTTGCCAAGCAACACCATATGTCTTTCATTGACCATTATTATTCCACCCATTCATTGCGCTTCAATGATTCAGCATTATCATTATCATAGGTTATCGCTCTGCTCTCCATTACCAAATGTTTTTGGTTGGCTTGACTAACTGACTTTTTTCTAACATTGTGAACCAACAAAATGCCAGAGTGATATTTGTGATACAAGATACTGCAGTGGTAAACAAACTGTAATGATGTATTGCAGTTGTATTTTTTTAATTAAAATAATTAAGGGGAGGCTTAGCTGGCAACTAAAAATTTATAATCTGTTTTTCTAGCCACAGAGTGCTGCAGGCTCATCGCCACTGCAGGAGCTGAAGGATCGGGGGAGAAGCGGCAGGGACGGACGGTGGTAAGTCAAATTGCTTGCTTATTGACAAATACTATTATACACTCTAGCCTCAAGGGCATCATTCTGACTCATGATCATTAAACTCCAGCTTTACTAGCAACGGCAGAGTTATAGCCTCTTCTATCTGCAACTCAGCAAGAGCTCACATAATGCACGATAAAAACTATGGCTTAATGGAAACAAGAAAGAATGGAAGGTTAAAAGAAAGGATGAGTGAAATGAGCGAAAGGAGAGGATGTGTGGGTGGGTGGGTAAAAGGATGTGTGGATGAGCATTGGGTAAGTGGATGGATAGGTAAAAGAAGAATGATTGAAAGAAAGGGTGGATACTGAATGGATAAACATTGGATTGAAAATGTTGTTGATACACGGGATGAGAGAAAGTAAATCTTAAATCATGGTGGCTATAAGTGAGTATACTTAGGAAGAATTAAAGGATGAATGAATAACTGTTTGGATGAATAAACAAGGGAGGTCTTCTGGAGAGGTGCATGCTGCTCACCTACTTCACTTGCTTTTTTTTATGATTATCAAAGTTAAGGTTAAAAGTGAGGGGGGGTTAATGTGTGGTCTAATCCCTTGACTCACTGTATTTGGTAAGTGAGGCAGATATATCCCACCCATCATTTTTCATCAACCCCCTCCCTGCCCATGGTATTTCACCACCCATGACTGAAGTGCAGTATGGTTCAATTTGTGACTGCAGTGTTGGCTGTGCAATGTGCGTCTGCTTCAGCTAATGTGGCATTTACAATTTAAAAGCATTGCAAACTGAACACACAAGGAGCATTTCCCTTCACCACTCAGTCACCTCACTGCTTTATTCGTTCCTACATTCTTCAGTCCCAGCCTACCAAAATATTGAAACATTTATTTTAAGCCTGTTTAGATCTTTCCCTTTAGACTTTTGTCTACTACAGTGACTGAATAAGCCAAAGCTTAGGTACTTGATGAATCGATGATCAGTAACACCTCTCTATTCTATAGCAAAAGCTCTACCTACCCGCCTGATCCCTCTACCTTACCATGTAGCAGAGTAGGTCAAATTTTGTTTCCTTACTGCCCAGTGAATTAATTTGTTGGAACTAATTTGTGGTGTGGGTGAGGCCAGTGAGTAAAGTGGGACTAAGGGCCTCATTACAAGTCTGCCAGTCTTCAAAACTGCCAGAGTCGTGGTGGCGGTCAGACTGCCACACTCCTGTCGCACAAAATGCCAGCTGCTTCAGCTGCAGACAGTAGCAACATTCCAAAAGCGCTGGATAGCATGCCTCCAATAATTTAGCTCAACTACTTGTACTCCACAGTGCATAATGCTATATGCATAAATGAGAGGTAATTGATTTGCATTTTTCTACTCAACGTGTAATTAACAGAAAAGCCTTGAAAAGAAAAAAAAACAATCAAAGCACAGTTTTTTAAAATCTGGTGTTATTTTGGCATCATTATTTTCTGTCAGTCAGTGATTGTGATGCATGTTTAGTTTAGTTTAGTTTAGGAAACTTAGTTTAGGAAATTTACAAAAAAGCATGGATGCCCAGAGGCCTCCCAGTGCTGAAAGGTGTCAAAGCTTAAAGCGTAGGCCCAAAGAAAGGTCTATGATGAAAATAAAAATGTCTTCACTTTCTTACGAAAAAGTAGTTCAGTGTGTTCTTGACGGAGTTCTGAGGGGAGGGAGTTCCAGAGATGTGCTGCTTTGACTAGGAAGGAGTTACCTCCCGATATAGTTCTCTTGAAGTTTTGGAGTGTGGGCCAGCAAGGCAGCGGAGGATCTCAAGGGCCTTGCTAGAACGTAAAATGACATACTTTGCCTAAGGAATTTGGGGCCCTTATTATGGAGTGCTTTGTGTGTCATGCATAGGGCCTTAAAGTTAATCCGCTGCTTTATAGGAAGCAAGTGAAGGGAGGCTAAAGCAGGTTTGGCCGATATATATCTAGGTGTAGTCATGAGTAATCGCGCGGGCGTGTTTTGCACTACCTGCAGTCTCCTTATCAAAAAAGCCAGGGGAGCTGAGGAAAAGGGAGTTGCCATAATCCAGATGGGACAATATCAAAGCCTTGATAAGAAGTCTTCTAGCAGAGAAAGGCAAAAGATTGAGAATTTCCCTCATAGTTCTTAAAAGGCCAAAGCAGGATGATGCAAGCTTTTTGGATTGATGGTCCATTGTAAGGCAAGGATCTAACCAAAAACCTAGGCTCTTTATCTTATCTTTAGGGGGCGGAAGATTATGAAAGTCCTCCAAGAATGATACTGGATCTTTACTTCAGTTTTTTCATCATTGAGTTTGACTTTGCATTCTGTCATCCATTTAGCTACATCTGCCAGACAGGATGAGAGATTTGATTGGAAGGTATTTCCGGCATTTGAGAGAGACACTACTAGCTGAGTATCGTCAGCATATGAAACCAAAGAGAGACCATGGGGTTCTACAACTTGGGCCAAAGAAGAAAGATAGATATTAAAAAGAATGGGACTTAACAAGGAGCCTTGATGGACACCGCAAGTGTGGGAACACGTGTTGAATAAGAACGAACGGTCAAGAACTTGAAATGTTCTGTCTTTCAAGAATGACAAAAAACAACTTAATGCTGTGCCTTCCATTCCTTAAACAGAGAGTCTTTGAAGGAGGATGTTGTGATCCACTGTGTCAAATGTGGCACTGAGGTCTAATAAGATAATTGCTGCATGTCCACCCCGATCTAGCAGTTGGCGGGCATTTTCCATGACTGTAAATAAGACTGATTCTGTACTATGCAGGGGTCTGAATCCCATTTGAGAGGGGTGCAGAAGCTCATGATCTTCCAAGAAACGAGTTAACTGGTTTTTGACATGCTTTTCCATTATCTTAGATAGGATAGGAAGAAGAGCTATGGGTGTATTGCATGTGTGGATAAACAAATAAAATTGGCCCTGTGACTCTCCTAATTATAATCGCATCAAATTCCAATCTTCCTAGGGGACCAGCAATGAACTGCTACTGTGTCAACAACTACTTAATTTTAAGCAAGTGTTTGCACAGGGCATTATATACAATCTGTCTTTTTCGTTTTGCTTTTCTCAATGTAGCTACTCCTGCTGGTCCACCAGAACCACCCACCAGGTAGGAGATAGTGACCTGCCAGTGGCAGCAATGGCTGGAGACCATCCAGGGAGAATACCAGCAGCTGGTGGTCCTGTAGGATGAAGTGGAGGAAATAGCTGCCTCTGACTTGGGTCCCAGTTAAGCACGCCAGCCCCAGCCTCCCAGCCATTACACCACCGGCGCCAACTGTCAGAGGCCCTGACAAGAACTGCTGCCATCCCCTCCCGGTTCTGACAGGGCATTGCTTGAATGCATCCTGCAGTGGATGGACAGAATGGAGAGACGCCTTGCTGGATAGAGCAGAGCCTGGAACAGCTCTGGACCCAAATACACAATGTTCTCTTCTGAGCCCTTTTTTAATTTTTTGTTTTGGTGGGAGGGACTTGTGGGTGGAGACAGTGGGAAGGGAGTTGGAACCGGGTGCTTCACTTTGGGCACTCATTGGACTTTTGGGGACAGGGCCATTTGATCGGGGAGAGGGGTGGGCCTGTTGTGGGTGTAAAGGCTGGGTTTTCTTACTTGTAAAAAGTAAAAGGGCATTATTTATTTTATTTCATTTGTGACTCAAATGTTTATTTTGGTGTTTTTGTTTGCACTGTTGTCTTTTAGTGTAACCTGTTTTTTAAAAATATTTTAATGAAGCGTATGTCATATACTTATAACCTTGTGCTACTGCCCTCTATAACTATATTGACCTCAAGGGATGATTCCATTGCCTCTTTTGCCTATAAAATCTTAGATACATACAGACAGCATCTTCTTCAGTAATGTTCATTACTAACTAAACAAGTTTACTTTAATCAATAGTTCCACTGTCACCTGAATAGATGAAGCAAGGGTTGATACTTCAGCCTTCTTGCTGTAGGGTTTTCCCAAGGTGGCATCTTATCTTAACTTAAGGGGGTGGTAGTAGTAGTAGCAGACTATTATACTAACAGGAAGACATAAGGTGCCACTCCCACCTATGTGAACTCCAGCTACAGGATTAATCAAAGGGTTATCCAATACTGCCAACTAGTTTGGAAGAAAACAGAGAGTTAGTCAGTCATATATTATATCATAACTTTAGGAAGACTGACACCAGACTACCACCATCACAGTATAAGACCCACAACAAAGAAACCCTGATATAATAATACGAACTAGCAATATCAACTTCTTCTGAGCAATGGGGAGCTAGAATTAAAAAACTAAGCTTAGGAAATGAAATCCTTGAGTCCTTGAGAAGTTGGCTCAGAGTCAGGATTGGTTGGACAAGGTTAAGTGTTTACACAACACACAACACAAGGTCTAAATGATGATGTTGATGGGGCTGGTGTGGAATGTTAAAGCAATGTGACCAAAGCACACAGAAATGAATAGTCCAATCGCGTAGCAAGGATTATTATCCCTGGTGGTGTAGTTGAAGTCGGGACAAAGGATTGTGCATTTGTCGAGATACAGCTGTATCTCGACGAATGCACAATCCTTTGGCTAATAGTGCCTACAAATAAAGACACTTTCTACAACAGATTTGGGATCTGTACCTCTTTTGCTCTCTCCGACTTCAACTACACCATCAGGGATACTAATCCTTGCTACGCGATTGGACTATTCATTTCTGTGTGCTGTGGTCACATTGCTTTGGTTGTCTCTGGGTACTTTGGTACCCAATTTTGTGCATACTGGGTAGTAAGGCACTGGACCATTTGGCACCAGAGTCTGGTTACATCGACATCTGTCAACTATATTGTTTTACTGCCTAGATGTGCGGCACCTTTTCACCCGTACTACCCTTGCTTGTATTTTTGGTGTGGAATGTTGCTCAGGTAGTAGAAGATCATGCAGTGAGTTGGTGTCACTTTTACCACATCCACCCAAGCAAGTGTGTGATCCACTTGTCATGTAAAAATTAAGTCACAGCTCAATAAATATCAGAGTGCAGGGGAAGAGGGTTAGGAGCTCAATGAATGGATGGGAAAGGAGATTTGAGAAAAGGTGTGACAAAGACAAAAATCACACAAAAGAAACTACTGCACTATTCATCGGGGTGCTAAGCAACACACCATCATCAATCTCTTTGTGGAAGGAAACGATAAAGGCGTACGTATGAAACAGTTCAGTTAAATGTATTGCAAGCAGTACTTCTGCCCCAGAGAGACTCTTGATAATAAAGATCTAAATGTAATGTTTTCTAGATTTGAAAAATACAAATTATGGAAGATTGAAGTTAACCCACCCAGTTCTAAAACTTATGATTGTTTAGAGAAAAATAATACTGTATTGCCAAACTGGGCATTGCATCTGATTCTTCTTGGAATGTTTATCACTCTTGTCTGCCTGGCTGAACATGTTGAATAGATGAGCAGGAGTGTTGAGCTAGGGCTAGGGGAAGATCTGAGTATTGAAAAACAGTAACTGTATTATAGAGTAAAAGAGAAGGACAAAAGGCCACAAGGTATGATGAGTCAGGAGTGTGCCAAAAAGACGCTGTGGCAGAGTGTTAGAAATGGGGTCTTTGGTTGGCAGTTAGGTTACCCACTGTCCAAGCATGGACCCTCACTCTTGTCAGGGTAAGTCACACACAAACCAAACTATCCTGTGCCCACCCTCTGGTATCTTGGCACTGAGCAGTCAGGCTTAACTTAGAAGGCAATGTGTAAAGTATGTGTGCAATAAATCATACAATAACACGATATAGCACCACACAAATACACCACACAGTGTTTAGAAAAATATATAATATGTATCTGATAAGATGCAGGTCAAAACAATTAAAATGCAATAAGTATATGTTGAGATATCACTGAAAAGTGATATAAAGGCCTATATTTATACTTTTTGACGCAAAACTGCGCCGGCGCAGTTTTGCGTCCAAAAAATTACAGCCGGCTAACGCCATTTTGGTGCGCCGTGCGGGCGTCACATTTATACTTTGACGCACGGCGGCGCAAAAAACAGATGGGAGTCATTATTTTTGACGCACACCGCGGCATCAAGTCATAAAGGAAAACAACGTTAACGCGGCGGAAATGACTGTGGGTCGATTTACGACACCGCAAACCGGATATGCGCCGTTTTTTGCCGCAATAGCGTAAAAAAAAAACGCAAACACTGCCAGTTCACCAGAGGAGAGCCAAAATGGATCCCGGATGCCACTACAGACCCCAGGAAGATGACAGCAGACCAGAAACCAGCCAGGAGGATCCACACAAGAACCAGGACACTTTTAAGAAGAAAAGAAAGTGTTGCTTCAGTGCAGAGGAGCAGGAAATCCTGGTTAAAGAGGTGACGGAACACCAGCACCAACTGTTTGTCACCTCAAAGTTGCCAATCAGTAGGAGAGAGGCTATATGGCAACAAATTGTTGACAAGATTAACAGTGTGGCAGAAGTACGCAGAACAGTCATCGAGTTCAAGAAACGCTGGCATGACTGAAAACGCAGCACCAAGGAAAAGATGGCCAGGAACAGGAAGGCAGCACTGCAGACTGGAGGGGGGAGTCCAGCACACTAGGAGGCCCTGGACCACATGGAGGAGATGGTTGCAGCCATCATCCCTGAGGAGATCGTCACAGGGATTCAAGGACAGGACAGCGCAGACTACCACGAGACAACGCACATGCAGGGTAAGTCACATGGGGAATTATAATGCAATAATGTCAACTGCAGCCGGTGGGGAATACCTACTACACATTGCATGTAAGTCATCATATACATGGAGTGGCATGGGTAAAGGGGCACGGCAGGGGAGCATGGCCTGCACAAACATAAGCTGGGGCACACCATTACACTACACCAACAACAGTCCCATGGGGGCATGCTGTCATGCCAACGATGGAGCAAAGGGAAAGCCACAACAGGAGGGAAGGCCACTACGTCAAACTGACATCCTGGCACTCATCAGCCAACATACCTCCTACATTAACTAGGGCCCTATTAGCAATCCTCTAGCCAAACCGACAACTGCAATGTAACTGCAACAACAGTTGCCACTACCACCTCTGATCTGTGTGCAGCTCAAGTAGCCAATGGCAGTAACCTCCCCATGGAACATACATACCTAAATTAGGGGGTGAGGATGACAACTGCAACAATCTCCAGAAACAAGACAAAGGCCCCAGTACACTCAAATGTCAATGCCCATAGTTGCCGCAAACATCAGCCAATGTAAACAACAATAGGAGCGACACAGCACTAAGGACACACCCATGCTGCATATGTCAGGGTCCATCCTGTGCCTGGGTTACAAGGCAACATCACAAATGTCATACTGCTCAGACAACAGCATTGAGGAGGGGACACATGTAACTGGTCACTGAAATACACCTGCACAGTCAGAGGGGGAAATAGGACACTGATACGATTATCAGGGCAATCCAATGTACCACACATTACCCAACATCAGCAGGACACATTAACAATGTCAACATCCATATCACATCATAACATTGCCATGCATAGGATATGCTACATGTCAATTACAATTAAGTCGATGTGAAAGATCAGGGATTGGGGCAGGTCCTGATAGTTAAGTGTGCTGCCAGGGTCATCAGAACACCCACAGCCAGTGAAAGGTCTCACCATGAGAATGGATATACACGGAGGGTCGAGTAGGACAAAAAGGTGGCAATTCTCTATTTGGCATAAAGCAACACCTAGAGGCAATGAGGCTGACAAGTCTGATAACTCAATAACATACATGTAACACACAGGTGGGCTATAGGCCTGAAACAATGCCCATCTGAAGGACTGCAGATATTAATACAAAACAAGATCACAAAGTGAATTCATCAAAAGGCAGGCACGTCACGTCAAAATTGTCACAACACAGACACACTAATTGTACCCTGTTTCATTGCAGAGGAAGATGGATCTCCTGCCGATATGCCTGTCCCAGATTTCCCTGATGACATGGATGACGAACCGATAAACATTCCCCAGGAGACCATCCAAAAGGTCCTTGAAACCCTCCAGATCCCACCTTCAGTCACACGGAGGAGCACAGAACAAGCAGCCATCGCAGAGGATCCACCCACCACCCCAACTGTAAGACCTGCCAGCTCCAATACAGCTGAGGACTCAGAAGACACTGGCACCAGCTTTGAGAGAACTGTAGTTGGAGTACAGGGGTTGCTGGCCAAGGAGGTGCGGGTGGGGATGGAAAATATGGCAGCCAGCCTTGAGGGGGTGCGTTTGTGCATGATGTCATCTGCAGATCAGGCAGCAGCTATGCAAGCCCTAACATCCATACTGCAAGGACTACAAGAAACTGTCAAGGAATTCACCACTGCAGTAAGGGAGTTGCCACAACACCTCACACCCCAAACCTTCCACTGCATGCACGAATGCAATCATGACTCCCTCAGGGCCGACCTGGCTGCCTACCATCGTGATGTGGCTGCATTCTCAAGAACCAGCAGATCCTCCTTGCTGCAGTACTGCCCTTAAGACCTTCACAGGGAGCAGCGACTGGGATGTCTGACTCCACGTCTTCTAACACTGAGGTGTGTGTTGCCCCTTCACAACCAACAACAACAAGGACAAAGCAGGCAACACACACATCAGAAGAAGAAGACATGAAACAGATCACATTCACAAGGAAAAGTACCTGGAAGCACAAGTCCCTGCCACATGGCCGACATTTACCAAGGTCCTGCGCTTTGTAACTTGCCAGTCTTGCAACATTTGTACTCAACCACTGTTCTGCAAACCACTGTATATCTTGTCACCCAGCCCAGTGATTGTCTCTCTCCTACTCATTGCCAAATCCTGTCCCTCTGCACTGTCTGAAACAGCAACCCCAGCATGACAAAAGCATTTTGGTAAACCCTTATGTTGGATCCCAATTTAAAATGTCACTATAATGGACTCACAGAAATGGACAATGTACATATAGCACTACAGCACTTTTCGATAAATAGCACTTACACCACAAATCTGTCTCTGGGTAATGTGACATATCAACTGCGCAGTAGATAATTGGAATGTCCCTACTGTCAAATAACGTAGCTTCTCAATACAACTGTCCAGATATTATGTAGTTAGAGAAATCTGCACAGTGACCATGATTGCATCATACTCTGCCCATCCTGAGGGAATAATCTGATGAAGTGAGAAACCATAGACCACCATGCTGTGTTGGACCTTGCTTTCAACATGTATGTGTGAAATAGTTGTGGTCCTCTGCTATAGGCCTTCAAAGGAGATATGTACATGATATATGTCATTAAGAGTGTTTGTGTGTATGTGACCATTGTACATAAGCTCTGGGATGTTCCGTGTCCTACTCAGTATCTCAGCAATGCTCCATGAGGCAACACTCTTATTCTGATAAGTAGAGATGAAGCTGTGTAAAAAAGGAATAGCCAGACCATGATATGGTGATTATAATAGGTGTTTATTTAAAATAGTTAACTAAAGTGGTGAAGGTGATCATATTCAGAAGAAATTATTTACAATCTGTTGCCGCCTGCGTATACCAGCTGCTGTGTTCTGTAGTTCCCCCTCCTGTTGCAGGCCATCATCCTCCTCTTCCTCCTCTTCAGGCATGTGTGGCTCTGGTTCCAGGAGGGGAATGTTTCTTCTGACACAAATGTTGTGCAATATTGCACATGTGAGGATGATCCTACAGACCATCTCGGGGGAATATAGGAGGCTACCACCAGTGATGTCGAGGCAGCGGAACCTTGACTTGAGGATGCCGAATGTCCGCTCGACAATGCTGCATGTCCTCCTATGGGCCTCGTTGTATGCACGCTCTGCAGCTGTACTCGGGTTGCCAAATGGTGTCATAATCCATGGCTGGATGCCATACCCCTGATCAGCTGCAATAGAAAATGAATGGGATCATGTTGATGTATCTGGCACTATTGAAAAGACCTTTAATGGCAATAGTTGTCTTGTGTTGTCCGTGTTTCTTTGGTGTACTAATGTGACATCCTATGCTTGTAGGCTATACCATCTGCATTGTGTTGTTTCCTTGGCTGAACAAGTGTTTGTCTGCTGACCGTTTGTCAGCAATATGTTTGGGGATTTTCAGCACAGTGTGCCCTCCCTAGCATTGTGAATTGTGAAACAGGTGTCCGTGTGTCTTCACTGGGGGTGAGATGATAGTTCTATGCAGAGTTAAAATTGAAAGTGTTGTTAGCACGTTCATATGAAAGTATCCTGGACATCCCATACCTTTAGACTTAGGCAATGTATTAATGTAAAGGTCATTGGGACACTTACAATTTGCAAGGTGACATATAGGCAACCACACTCATTGACGTCTTCACATTAGGCTGTACAGTAATTTCCGATGTGTGACAGGTTCAATGGTGACTTCAGAAACATGGCTAGTGATGTCACGACCTCAGTGTGTTCCTGTTGACATGTTGCTGTTGTGGTGTATGTGTTGTGTGTCCTAGTGGGTTGCTGTGCAGTGTATATATAAGTAGGTTTTTGTACATACCAACAAGTAGTCCATTGCCATACCGTCCATCCTGGAAGTGTTGATTGATGGTGCAGTGACTTAAGATGAATGAGTCATGGACACTCCCAGGATATTTAGCCACGATGTTGGTGATCAATCCCTGGTGATCGACAATGGCCTGCACGTTGATGGAATGTGTTTGCTTCCTGTTGCGGCAGAGGTGTTCAGTTGCAGCAGGTGGCACAAGGCGTACATGTGTGCAGTCGATTGCACCAAGGACGTGTGGGAAGCCACTGATTGCGTAGAACCCCTGTTTAGTTTCCTGCTGTTTCTGCAGTGTGTTAGGGAAGCAGATGTGGCGGGGTGTCAGTCGAATGATGGCATCCAGTACTTTGGGCAAAAAGGCGGAGAATGATGGTTGTGATATTCCGCCTACCAGGGCACCAGTTGTTTGAAAAGAGCCACTTGCCAGCATATGAAGTACGGCAAGCAGCTTTGTTTCTGTTGGGATGGTGTGGGGTGTCACCAAAGTGGGGGCCAACTGCAGTTCATTGTTTCGCAGCAGCTGCTGAATGGCCTGCCAGTTCAACCGGTACCTCTGTATGATGTTGTGTTCCCTGAGGCCCTGAAGGGTTGTTCTTGGGCGGAATATCCTCTCCTGCCTTCTGCTCTGCCTTTGGGGTCCCTGCTGGTGTTGTTGTAGCTGCTGTTGTTGCTGCTGGGCTCTGCGTATGCGTGCATGCTGGATTAGAATGACCTCCATGGCTCCCTGTTGCTGCTCTGCTGCTCTGCTGTTTGTTCTGTGTGTTCTGATTAAATACAGGTGTGTTTGCCCCATTTTAACGCCTGCCTTGACCCAGGCGTTAATTTTTGACACAAATCAGGCTGTGTATCATTTTCTGGCTCCTCCTCCCGGCCGTGCGTCATTTTTGCCCGAAAGCATAAATACGACGCACTGCCCTTAAAGTCATTTTTTGGACGGGAAAGTCTACCTTACATATAATTAACGCAAGGCGGGTTGCCGCATCCAAAAAATGACGCACACGGGGAAATTTGTCGTCTGTGGGCTCGGGCGTCAAAGTTTAAATACGGGGCAAAGATTGCGCTGATTGTGCATCAAAATGTTTGACGCACAATCGGCGCAGACGGAGTATAAATATGCCCCAAAGTGCCTTAAGTCTTTTTTAAAGCAAACAAAGGGGGTCATTACAACATTGGCGGTAAAAGCTGCTTACCACCGTGCAGAAGACCGCCAATACACCGCCGCGGCCGCGGAAATCCGCCACAGCTATTATGACCCACATCTCGGAATCCGCCGAAATTCAGACACCCACACAACTCCGCCACACCAAAGGTCAGTGATAAACTGGCAAAAACAAAACCTCCACCGTCACGCCAACAGAAACACGCCCATGCTATCACGACCCGCGAATCCACGCGGCGGTCTTTCAACCGCGGTATTCCATTGGCGGTACACACCGCCGCACTCAAAATACACACACATCTCCAAAACACCGCCACATTGGACAATTCCAAATACACACACCTGATACACATACAAACACCATTCCCACACACCCAACACTATATAAAACACACACCCAGATCACCCACAAACCCCTGCAACCAAAAATTATTGACGAAGGCCAGAGAGAGACCACAGCATAGACAACCCCACCACACAGAGGCACACAACACCATCACCCACACAACATCCACGCACAAAACACCCCACACCACTACACATCACCACACTCATCACCACATACACCTCCCCACACATCACCTACACCACCCATGGCACGGCAAAGACACCCCAGGTTCTCGGAGGAGTAGCTCAGGGTCATGGTGAAGGAAATCGTACGGGTAGAGCCACAGCTATTTGGCTCACAGGTGCAGCACACCTCCATAGCTAGGAAGATGGAGCTATGGTGAAGAATAGTCGACAGGGTCAATGCAGTGGGACAGCACCCAAGAAATCGGGAGGACATCAGGAAGAGGTGGAACGACCTACGGGGGAAGGTGCACTCCGTGGTCTCCAGGCACTACATAGCGGTACAGCGGACTGGCGGCGGACCCCCACCTCCGACCCCACAACTAACAACATGGGAGAAGCAGGTCTTGACCATCATGCATCCTGAGGGCCTCGGAGGAGTCGGTGGAGGAATGGACACTGGTAAGTCAAATCTTAACTATCATATCCCCCACCCTACCTGCATGCTATCACACACCCCCACCCTCACCCCCTCCCTTATCACCCCAACTCCTCCCTAATGTACTAATAACACAAACCACCCATCCCAACACCAAGCCCTGCATGACACAACAAAGCATGGTCAACCCTCACTAAAGCATGCCCACAGCACATACCCATAACACACCCCCAACCATCATCATACAAGCCCCCACACTGGAATGCTAACACTGGGGTACACGGTCACCCACCCATTGCACACCATGACACACACAGATGCAATAATCATGCGTTTATACCCCTGTAGGACCACTACCCAACGTCACCAGACACTAGGGTCCAGACATCTCTACCCCACCCACAGAAGAGGCCTACAGTGATGACAGCAGCTCTGGCCAACTGGATCCAGATGACCAGCCCGGACCATCGTGGGCCTTGGGACTGTCGGTTCCCCTCGCACAGGCACAGCCCAACACTGACCTTCCACCCTCTGGAAACACCAGCACAGCACCCACCCAGCGGGCCCATACCTCCGTCCCCAGGACACGTCAATCAGCTGTGTGTCCACCACTACAGGGAACCCAGGATAACCCACCACCCCAACAACAACAGGGACCTGGGGGCAGCGGTAGTGGGCACACGGTCCAGAGGACGGAGGCCCAGGAACACAGGGGAACTGGGAGGGTTGCTGTGCGACAGGGGGCGGACAGGCCAAGGGAATCCACTCTCCACAAGGCCCTCTCCTCCATCATGGGAGAATACCACCACTCCCAGGAGACAATGGCTACGGTCCTGGCCAAGTTTCAGGAGACCCAGCACATGCAGGAAGAACAGTATTTGGGCTTCAGGGAGGAACTCAGAACCATCGTAGGGGTGCTGAAGGACATACAGAACACCATGAGGGACACCGTGGCACTCCAAGGGGCCCCTCACACTAGCATGGACGAAAAACTGCCCACCACCTCCGCCGGTGCTAGTGGACACCCAACCCCCTGCAGACGGAGAATCACCCCGCAAGCGGTCCCTGAGATCCAGGAACAGGACAGAGCACGATGGCAAGACCCCCGCCAAGAAATGAGACCACCTTGATTGTCATCCCACTGTCCCACTTTGTAACCCTGTCCATATTGGAACTGTCCCAGCTCCACTTCCTATGCCCATATGGGCAGTGCACCTGTGAGACTAATAGACTGGACTCTGCCATGGACATTCCTCCACCACCATTTTACCACCACCTCCAATAATTAGCACTTCAATAAACACCCTTGAAGCACAAAACAATCTGGAGTCAGTCTGTGATTTTGAAAATGTGTATTAGCAATGACAGTGACAAAATCGTTTTCAAATGTAATGTCAACATACCTATGTCACACATCACAAGTCCATGAAGGATGCAAGCAGATGACACACGTTGGTAACCACACCTGTTAACCGTAATGGATATGTACAACTCAGTTACCAAATACTGCTTGAAACAGACAGACAAGATAAAGGTAGAAGTGTGAAAGTACTTGTAGTAGGCAGGAATGTGTTCTCACCTGTGAGTCACTGGAAATATTGCTGGATGACTGAGTCCCTGTTGTCAATGTCTTTTTCCTCTGCTTCCTCCTCATCACTGTCCACAGGCTCCACAGCTGCCACAACACTGTCATCTGGACCATCCTCCTGCAGAAAAGGCACCTGGCGTCGCAAAGCAAGACGATGATGATCTGGAACACCTTCCTTGGTGAGTAGAATAGGGAACCACCTGTCATATGGAGGCACCTGAACCTGGCCTTCAGGAGGCCGAAGGTGCGTTCGATCACCCTCCTAGTCCGCCCATGGGCCTCATAGTAGCATTCCTCTGCCCTGGTCCTGGGATTCCTCATTGGGGTCAGTAACCATGACAGGTTGGGGTAACCAGAGTCCCCTAATAGCCACAGCCGGTGCCTCTGGAGTTGACCCATCACATAAGGGATGCTGCTATTCCGCAGGATGTAGGCGTCATGCACAGAGCCGGGGAACATAGCATTTACCTGGGAGATGTACTGGTCTGCCAAACATACCATCTGTACATTCATCGAATGATAACTCTTCCGGTTCCTGTACACCTGTTCACTCCTGTGGGGGGGGACCAGAGCTACATGGGTCCCATCAATGGCACCTATGATGTTGGGGATTTGTCCAAGGGCAAAGAAGTCACCTTTAACAGTAGCCAAATCCTCCACCTGAGGGATAACGATGTAGCTCCTCATGTGTTTCAGTAGGGCAGACAACACTCTGGACAACACGTCGGAAAACATAGGCTGGGACACCCCTGATGCCATTGCCACTGTTGTTTGAAATGACCCACTTGCAAGGAAATGGAGCACTGATAGCACCTGCACTTGAGGGGGGATCCCTGTGGGACGGCGGATTGCTGACATCAGGTCAGGCTCCAACTGGGTACACAGTTCCTGAATTGTGGCACGGTCAAACCTGTAGGTGATGATTAAATGTCGCTCCTCCATTGTCAACAGGTCCACCAGCGGTCGGTACACCGGAGGATTCCTCCATCTCCTCACATGTCCCAGCTGACGGTGCCTAGGAAGGACAACAGCGACCACAGATTCAAGCTACTAAGAGGTATGTACCCACAGCTACACAGAACACAAAACATAATCCAAAAAGTTGTCTGTATGTGTGTTGAGTCCAGGCCTAGGTATGTGTGACGCAGTTGAAAATGAAGCCATGTAGGCCCCTGAAATGGCAGCTGCCCGACCTGTAAACTGGGACAATGGGATGTGAGGTAACTGCGCTGGCGTTGTACACCGTTGCGGTAGGCGGTCGAAGACCGCAGTGCAATGCTGCATTGGTTAACATTGGCCCCTATGGGTCCCAGGAGCCAATGACACAGTGCGCCGGTGGTGATGTTACGCACCGCCGCGGACGTGACCACCGCAGACGTGACCGCCATTTTCTATCTGTTCAATCACTCGATACCTGATCTTCGACAGGAGAGGACCTATACTGCAAGTGCTGCTGTGACCTCGGTCTGTAAGAGACAATGGCTTGTTCGTCTGGGGAAAGTGCCCCTGCTTTCACTGCACAGGAGTTGGGGAAGCTTGTGGACGGGGTCCTCCCCAAGTACACGCTACTCTACGGTCCTCCAGACCAACAGGTGAGCACATAGGGTGCAAGTTGTATGGGCTATGGCCTGGGTGGAGAGGGCTGGTTGTAAGAAGGAAGGGGGCAGAGTTCTGCGAGCATGAAGGACTGTGAATGCATGTGCCACATGGCAAGGGCAGGGATGTGGGCCACTCACTTCGATGGTGCAGTTGGTAATGACTTCTCTTCTCCCCCTGTACATGTCATGTAGGTCAGCGCCCACCAGAAGAAGGATATTTGGCGTGCTATCGCCAAGGACGTCCGGACCCTGGGGGTCCACCAGAGACAGAGCACCCACTGCCGTAAAAGATGGGAGGACATTCGCCGCTGGAGCAAGAAGACGGCGGAGGCTCAGCTGGGGATGGCCTCCCAACATGGGAGGGGTGCCCATCGCACCATGACCCCCCTGATGTTCCGGATCCTGGCGGTGGCCTACCCTGAGTTGGATGGGCGCTTGATCACAGCAGACACAAGGGTGTGAGTACAACATCATTCTGCAGAATTTGCGTTCAGTGAAGGTGTCTGGGTGGGGGAGGACGGCTATCGGTTTCCCTGGGCCAGGGCGAGTTCCGTAGGCTAGGCCCCTCCATAATGCAGGCCATGTGGCACTCCACCCCACCTCTGTAGAGTGCCTAGTACAGGTAGTCATGCCCCTGTGTCACCCATGTGTGCTGATGCCCACCATAGCCATGTAGTCCATATCCCAGGAACTGCATCAGTATAGCCCAACAGTGCGGCGTAGTGCAGGGGGCTGCTGTGCCTGTATTGTCCGCCAACAGTAGCGGTAAGCCATGCACTCAACCTGTCTTTCTTCTGTCGTCCCCCCAGCCCTTTTTGTGGTCTCCCTGTTCTTTTGTGCATCAGCATCATCAGGCGGAGGTACAGTGGCACCGGAGCACGAGGGAGCTGCATCCCACATGGCCATGGAGGGCCACACCACGGACTCTGAATCCACCAGTGGGACATAGGGCGAGGGGAGCTTCATGGCGGTCACCGGATCAGCAACCAGCGACACAGACTCGTCCTCCGATGGGAGCTCCCTTGTGGTGGCAGCAAAATCTGTGCCCCCCATTTCTACTGGTACAGCCGCCACCCCCCTACCAGCACCGCCCTCCCATCAGCCCCTCAGCCTTCGCCCTGCGCCCGCTTACCCAGGAGGGTGGGCATCACCTTCGCCCCAGGCACCTCAGCCCCTGCCCCTGTCACCTCTGCTGCCCTCAGTGAGGAGGCCATTGACCTCCTCAGGTCACTCACTGTTGGGCAGTCTACCATTGTGAATGCCATCCAGGGTGTAGAAAGGGAGTTGCAACACACTAATGCATTCCTGGAGGGCATTCATTCTGGTCAGGCTGCCCATCATCGAACCCTGCAATCTCTGGCCTCAGCACTGATGGCAGCCATTGTCCCTGTGTCTAGCCTCCCCCCTCCAACTTCCTCTACCCAGACCCAATCCCCTGTACCTCTGCCTATCCCAAGCACACCATCAGACCAGCCTGCACACACGTCAACACAAAAGGGAAGCTCAGGCAAACATAGGCACCACACATCCCACAGGCACTCACACAAGCATCACCCACATAGAGACACAGCAACAACCAACTGCCTCCACTGTGTCCCCCTCTTCGTCGTCTCCCTCCTCCCTCCCAGTGTCGTCTACACTCTCACCTGCATGCACTACCACTACAGCCACTAGGACCTGCTCCAGCACACCCACCACCACACCCTGCTCACCTGCACTCACCACCCCCACTACCATTTACACGTCCCCTGTGTCCTCTCCCAGTGTGTCTGTGACGCCCCCTCCCAAAGTACACAAACGTGGGCACACACACACCCAACATCCATCCACCTCACGACAGCCTCCAGAACATGCACCTGCACCCAAATCATCAAAAGTTACACCTCCTACAACCACCTCCTCTTCCTCCACTCCCAGACCCCCTCCAGCTACCCGTCCCAGTGTTTGTCAGAAACTTTTCCTGAGCAACGTTGACCTCTTTCCCACCCCCCCCCTACAATTCATAGGTCCCGTATTAGCACCTAAGCCAAAAAATAACTGGTACCAGTGGTGCCTGTTAGAGGTATGTGGAGTGCACCGGGCACCAGGGCAGCCAGTGTGACATGGAGCCAAAGCACAGCCAGTCCCCCCGTGAAGCACCAGAAGCTGGACAGTGCCCGAAGGGATAGGGGGAAGAATCCAGCCAGCAATGCCGCTCACAAGGGTCCCAGGGGGAGTGTCGAGTCAGCTGTGACTCCTCCCAAGGTGGGGAAGGGGCAGAAGAAAGCGCCAAAGTCTGGGAAGAGCAGCACGGCCATCATCACCGCTGCCCAGGAGGCCACCGCCAGCCCGATCGTCACTTGTCAGGAGACCACCGCCAGAGTCAGTGCCAAGGAGGGCAGTCCCATCATCACTGGTCAGAAGACCACCGCCAGAGTCAGTGCCCAGGAGAGCAGTCCCATCGTCACTGGTCAGGAGGCCACCACCAGAGTCAGTGCCCAGGAAGGCCCCGGCAGCCACAGCCCCGCTGGGCAATGAGGGACCGCCATGGCAAACACCGCTGCACAGGTCAGAGACAGCAAAGTCAAGCACCACTGAACAGGGCAAGCACCGCTGAACAGGGCAAAGACCGCCATGGCAAGCACCGCTGAACAGGGCAAGCACCGCTGAACAGGGCAAAGACCGCCATGGCAAGCACTGCTGAACAGGGCAAAGACCGCCATGGCAAACACACCGCTGCACAGGTCAGAGACAGCAAAGTCAAGCACATGACAGGTGGATCCCTATTCTACTCACCAAAGAAGGTGTGCCAGATCATCGTTGCCTGCTGTATGCTTCACAACTTGGCTTTGCGACGCCAGGTGCCTTTTCTGCAGGAGGATGGTCCAGATGGTGGTGTTTTTGCAGCTGTGGAGCCTGTGGGCAGTGATGAGGAGGAAGCAGGACTCAGTCATCCAGCAATATTTCCAGTGAAAGACAGGTGAGAATACATTCCTGCCTACTACATGTACTTTAACACTTCTACCTCTATCCTGTCTGTCGATTTCACCCAGTGTATGGTCACTGAGTTGTCACTTTCCCTTACGGTTTCACAGGTGTGGTTCCTAACGTGTGTCATCTGCTTAGATTCCTCATGGACTAGAGCTGTGTGACATAGGTATATTGACATTACTATTTCATGAACATTTTGTCACTGTAATTGCAAATACACTATTTCGAAATCACAGAGAGACTCCAGATCTTTTGGTGCTTTAGGTGTGTTTATTTCACCACAAAATATTGGAGGGGGAAGTTAAATGGTGAGGGGTGATGGCGGAGGAGTGTCCATGGCAGAGTCCAGTCTATTAGTCTCACTGGTGCATTGCCCATATGGGCATAGGAAGTGGAGCTGGGGCAGTTTAAATATGGACAGGGTTACAAAGTGGGACAGTGGCATGACAATCAGGGTGGTCTCATTTCTTTGTGGGGGTCTTGGCATCGTGCTCTGTCTTGTTCCTGGATCTCAGGGACCGTTTGCGGGGTGGTTCTTCGTCTGCAGGGGGTGGGGTGCTGGTGTGGTGGTCCTGTGGCGGTGCCTCCTGTCCACTAGCGCCGGCGGAGGTGGTGGGCAGTTCATGGTCCATGCTAGTGTCAGGGGCCACTTGTAGTGCCACAGTGTCCCTCCTGGTGTTGAGTACTTCCTTCAGCACCCCTACGATGGTGCCCAGGGCGGAGCTGATGGTTCTGAGTTCCTCCCTGAACCCCTAATACTGTTCCTCCTGCATGCCCTGGGACTCCTGAAACTTGGCCAGTACCGTTGCCATCGTCTCCTGGGAGTGGTGGTAGGTTCCCATGATGGAGGAGAGGGCCTCGTGGAGAGTGGGTTCCCTTGGCCTGTCCGCCCCCTGTCGCACAGCAGCCCTCCCTATTCCCCTGTATTCCTGGGCCTCCGTCCCCTGGACCGTGTGCTCACTGCTACTGCCCCCAGGTCCCTGTTGTTGTTGGGGTGGTGGGTTATCCTGGGTTCCCTGTAGTGGTGGACACACAGCTTATTGACGTGTCCTGGGGCCGGAGGTATGGGCCCGCTCAGTGGGTGCTGTGCTGGTGATTCCAGAGGGGGAAAGGTCTGTAGTGGTCTGTGCCTGTGTGAGGGGAACTGACTGTCCCGAGGCCCACGAAGGTCCGGGCTGGTCATCTAGATCCAGGTGGACAGAGGTGCTGTCATCAATGTGGGCCTCTTCTGTGGGTGGAGTGGACATGTCTGGACCCTCCTGTCTGGTGACGTTGGGTAGTGGTCCTGCAGGGGTGGAAAGGCATGATTATTGCATCTGTGTGTGTCATGGTGTGCAATGGGTGGGTGACCGTGTACCACAGTGCTGGCATTCCTGTGTGTGAGCTTGTGTGATGATGGTTTGGGGGGGTGTATGGGTATGTGCAGTGGCCATGCTTTAGTGATGGGTGTCCATGCCTTGTTGTTGCATGCAGGGTTTGGTGTTGGGATGTGTGGTATGTGATAGCGGTACATTTGTGAGGAGTTGGAGTGATAGGGGTGGGGGCGAGGGTGGGGGTATGTGATAGCATGCAGGTAGGGTGGGGGATGTAATAGTTAAGATTTGACTTACCAGAGTCCATTCCTCCACCGACTCCTGCGAGGCCCTCAGGATGCAGAATCGCCAAGACCTGCTCCTCCCATGTTGTTAGTTGTGGGGGAGGAGGTGGGGTTCCGCCGCCAGTCCGCTGAACCGCCTGGTGGTGTCTTGAGACCACGGAACGCACCTTCCCCCGTAGGTCATTCCACCTCCTCTTGATGTCCTCCCGATTTCTTGGGTGTTGCCCCACTGCGTTGACCCTGCCGACTATTCTTCGCCATAGCTCCATCTTCTTTGCAATTGAGGTGTGCTGCACCTGTGATCCAAACAGCTGTGGCTCCACCCAGACGATTTCCTCCACCATGACCCTGAGCTCCTCATCCGAGAACCTGGGGTGTGTTTGCCGTGCCATGGGGTGTTGTGGGTGATGTGTGGGGTGGTGTGTGTGGTGATAAATGTGGTGATATGTAGTGGTTTGTGGTGTTTTGTGCATGGAAGTTGTGTGGGTTATGGTGTTGTGTGCCTGTGGATGCTAGTTTGTTGATGGTGGTGTCTCTCTCTGGCCTTCTCTCTGTAATTGTGGTCGTAGGGGTTTGTGGGTGATGTGGGTGGGTGTTTTATATTGTATTGGGTGTGTGGGAGTGGTGTGTGTATGTGTATCAGTTGTGTGTATTTCGAATTGTCCAATGTAGTTGTGTTTTGTAAGAGTGTGTGTATGTTGAGCGTGGCGATGTGTACCGCCAATGGAATACCGCGGTTGAAAGACCGCCGCGTGGATTCATGCGTGTCGTGATAGTGTGGGCGTATTTCTGATGGCGTGACGGTGGAGGTTTATTTTTCGCCAGTTTATCACTGACCTTTGGTGTGGCAGACTTGTGTGGGTGTCTAAATTTTGTCGGATTCAGAGATGTGGGTCATAATAGCTGTGGCAGAATTCTGCGGCCGCGGCGGTGTGTTGGCGGTCTTCTGCACGGCGGTAAGCGGCTTTTACCGCCAATGTTGTAATGACCCCCATAGTCTCTTACCCCGCTGATGGCGTCTTTAGGACAGACCTCCACCCCGCAGATTCAACAAAACTTCCAATCAATTGGGGTGTATGCTCACCTTTCCTTGTTGTGCAAATGTGAATCTATCCAGGTGGACTCCCCTTACTTTTGGTGCAGTTGGGTCTGAGGTACCAATCAGCTCCTGGCTGGTTTGTCAAAATGTTCTTCGAATGTGAATTTACCTTGAAAAAAAACCAAAACACATGGGGCTTTTGGCAAAGCACAAACAGTTTGTTTAATTAAATATTATGGCCAGGAGAACAGTCACAGAAACGGGGTCTGAGGACTGTTTCAAAGTAAATTGTTCTGACCTGTATTTTATACATTTCTCTGAGTACCATAAAACAATATAAACATTCCTTTCTTGGTCAAGAAAGTGGGCAGTTTGTTTGGAGTCATAAATAAGGTCCTGATAACAAATGCAGGTGGGCCTCAACGTTGTGGGGACGCAATGAAGGCCTGTGGATTACAGGCCCAGATGTCAGACTCGAGGGGTGCATTATAGCTGCGTCTACTGTGTGTGCTCTGTTCTGGTTGGCTGTGTGGCATCTGACTTTATGGTATTTGGGAATGTGTATAATCCTCTGGCCATGTGTGGTTTATTGGGGCCTATCTCCTGGGATCATTGTGGTGTTGCTGCATCTATCTGTGGGATTGACCTGAAATTCCTGTTTGCTCCTTTGTCTGCCAGCTACATGCTGCCCCACCTGTGACCTGTTAGCCAGTAACCTCAGGCCTGTGACTCAGAGCCTGACTGCCACGCACTTTTGAGTCAGAGTTGACGGAGAGTTCATGACAGGTGAATTTGACAATAGTGATGTGATTTTGTTCTTATATGCAAATGTATCATGGTGCATATCAACATCGATTTTCCCAATATTAAGAGTGTGGCTGGAGAAGGGCAGGAGTAAGAAAAGAAAAGTGTGGGATGGTAAAAGGTGACAAAGCATTTAGGGAGGTAAGAAGGGATAACAGTGACAGCTTGGTGATAAATAAGCTATGGGAGTGAGTAAGAAGGTGAAGGGTGGGAAACCAAAAGGAATGGAGGTGGGGCACCAAAGTAAAGATCTTTACTAGACATGAGAAAGCATATTTGAGCATTGAGATGAGGTGCTTGAGAGATTCATTGTTGATCTAAGGCAAAATGTGACAGCTGTTAGTGGTGGATTTTTCAAAGGAAACATTCTGTGGGCTGAAAATTATATAACTACTCTAGGATGTCACCAACTATGACATGTAAAGTCCCAAAATCAACTTGCAACTAAAGAATCTATGAGGTCCACATAGCTGTGGTGTAGGCACAACCCCATGAAAGCTTTAGCGTCTACATTTTCTTTAAAACCTCCTGATAATTAGCATTCATCAACTTTACATATGAAGTAGGCATCTGTGACCACTGGAAGACACAACTTCCCTAATGCCATCATTTACCTTAAGAGTCTATTATGTATGCAGGAATCTAGAATCCCTCTAGAACTGATGAAGGTGCGATGAAGGCCAAAAACAGAGCTTTCCAGAACCAGTAGATAATTAAGGCATAATAGAATGCATCTGACAACAGTAAAAGCACAACCCACTGGAAAACAAGGCTTCCCCAAACCAACGGGTAGCTTGCAAACCTACCTAGGTGGGCCACTTAAGAAAGGCTAGGGGTGCAATCCACCTGAAGAAGCTGTTTCTCCAAAAATACAAGTTATTTAAGATTGGAACTGATAACGCGTCCCTTTATGATAATTTATTACACATCAGGACTCCTTTTAGGCCAATTAATCTTTTGACCCAGTTGAGAGACACCTTAAGACGAGATAGCTAATCAATATGTCAATCAATACGTCAATAATGTCATCAGTATTTATTACAACAATGCATTTCACTTTAGTCAAAGACATCAATCAATTCAAGACACCACCATGACCTGGCAGTCATGAATAACCACACCAGTTTAGTAGAATTTTATGAGTTTTATTCCCTATTAATTACAATTCTAAGAGCAAGTGGGTTAATCTCAAAACCAAGAAACAAAATAGCATAGTCACAATATGGCAACTCTGATAAGATTTTATTAAGGAAAGAATCATAAACATCAAAACATAACACGGAGTGAACATAGATCAACTTTAGCAGAGTATCATTAACACGTTGGTTCAACAAAGCATAGATTCAGTCATTTGTCTATTTGCATCAGTATAGTGAACACCTGTCCTAACAACTGATTAGCATTGGCATGTTGGGCTTCATGCAAAAAAATTTAGAACACCAATTTGGAAAACATCTAGCTATGGTCTCTGTCAAAAGTAAGCAGTTGGTACCTAGAAAGGAAAAGCAAACAGACAAATCACAATTTCATTGTCATAGTTACCCTCCAAGGTTTGGGTCAGCACTCAGGTTCAGTCTTCGTCTTCAGGACATCAGTTGATTCGCCATCAGTCAAAAATTCCGCTCCGGGGCATAACGGGCCACTTCCCTCATAAGGAGGCAAAGTTTAAAATGGGCAATCTAAAAAAGGATGGTTTAATTAAAACCATACAAGTCACCAAACAGAGTGACAGAGTTTCTGGATAAAATCAATAGCATTCCCTAACACCTCTCTAGGCTCCCAGTGTCATGGTTTTTTATCTCTTTTTCATTGTACATTCCCCTCAAATCTAATTGGCTAAGGGGTTGCACCCCACTATCTCTACCCAATTAACCTTGAATTAGCTCATCAAATTTGTCACCCCACAACGGTTCACAAGCGTTTTATTGGTCCACATGATTGACATCTTCAGAGGTAGCACGTCTGGTATGATTTCATCCTTCTGTAATTCTTTGCACACCTTTTGGTCAGTAGCTCCATTGTCTTCACCAGTTTAAACAACCTTGTACATTATATTAATCTACACTGTTGCATTTTGGCTCAAACATTTCTACAAGCAATATGAATTTCATGAGAACGGATCCACTATAGTTACATTCAGCTCTAGTTTGAAGAAAACAAGAGGTCATCTCCTTTTGTGAGTCAGCACACTGCACATTTAGAAAACACATTTATTATGAGAGCCAGGCAGCTAAGCTTCGGCTCATGATAACTTAAGGCCTACAAGATTTATTTAGCATAACTTTAATAACATAATCATTAATAATTAGTATAAAAGCATTCTTTAATACAAATATTCATAGGCATTAGTCATTTTCCTTAGTCCCCGTATGCATTGGGGGCCACTCCCCGTGGTCACATTTCAAGCGCACGTTTTAACAAAATATACTAGTACAATTTCTATACGGCATTATCACACATTAGTTCATAAACATTTCATGTTAATATACATTTTATAAGCTACGCTCTCTCAAATTCTATATTATGGGGTCCATATAGGTCCGTGTAGAGGCACACCAAACTGAAGGAACTAAGGGCCAGATGTAGCAAACAGTTTGCGAGTCGCAAACGGCGAAAATCGCCGTTTGCGAGTTGCAAACCTGAGTTTGCTATGCAGAAATGCATTTTGCGAGTCGGAACCGACTCGCAAAATGCATTTCAGAGTCGCAAATAGGAGGGGGTGTTCCCTTCCTATTTGCGAGTCGCAGTGGTATGCAACTCCATTTGCGACCGCGTACGCGGTCGCAAATGGAGTCGCAGTTACCATCCACTTGAAGTGGATGGTAACCCACTCGCAAACGGGAAGGGGTCCCCATGGGACCTCTTCCCCTTTGTGACTGGACCCAAAATTATTTTTTCAGAGCAGGTAGTGGTCCAAGGGACCATTACCTGCCCTCAAAAAATCAGAAACAAAAGGTTTCGTTTTTTTTTTTTAAGTGCAGCTCGTTTTCCTTTAAGGAAAACGGGCTACACTTGAAAAAAAAAAAACTGCTTTATTTAAAAGCAGTCATGGACATGGAGGTCTGCTGACTACAGCAGGCCTCCATACCCGTGAGTGCCCATAGTCGCTATGGTGCCGCAATTTGCGACCCACCTCATTAATATTAATGAGGTGGATCTTTGCGACCCCATAGCGACTCGCAGACGGTGTCTGAGACACCGTTCTGCCTTGCAAATTGCGAGTTGCAATTTGCGAGTAGCTCGGACTCGCAAATTGCAAGTCGCAATTAGCAAAGTTGCTACATCTGGCGCTAATTCCCCGAAAGCTCCTGATAATTGCGTTTTTTGGAGTCGGCCAATGAGCAGTTGAGGTCTGCCCCTCTTGATGACAATGCTAACCAAAAACAGCAGTTAAATAAGACACTAATGGGTCTTCTTCAATGTGACAGAATTAAAACTCGTAATACACATCTGCTGACCAAGCATTTGCCATTGCCATGCTGTTTTGTAACCATAAAATGCTTACAATTTTTCTGTCTGCAGTTATCGCCTACAGACTGTTAAAGCTTGTTCAACCACCTCTTGTGGTGTGCGGAATAAGTGTCTGACATCACAGCAAACGTTTTCTTTCACTTCCCCCACCTATGTCACTGGTGTCTCTTCAACTTGTGGACCATTGTGAAACAGCCACTGAAAAGGAGAGGCATTCACGAGGTATCTCCTTCCTCTCTAATCCCATATACCCCTTGTTATTGAGTAAATACCTGTCTAAAGCTATTTTCGAGCCGCAATTGACTACTTAAATGATATTTCCACTTGCATATCTGTCTTCATTAATCTCCCAAAACTTGTTTTAGTTGGATGTAAGTTGTTGCAAGTGCCCAATGCTGTCTATGGGAAGCATATTTTCCCCTTGAAGATCCCCTCACCTGGGTGTGTTTCCTCTATTACTCCGTGCTAATAGCTATCGTCTCCCAACAAACACTCATTCCTCCCCTTCTACCTTGACCAATGTTTCCACTTGACACTGTCGCCCAGGACATCCGAGCCTGGGTGTCCAAGTCAAGAGTATAGAGGTAAAGGGCATATTCTTGCCCTGTCTTCTCAAGATTAGAAAGTCAAATATACTTTATTGGGTTGTGAAATCAATTAGGACACTAATAAAGTCCACATTTTGGATTGTATTCGGGTTTATTAGCAAAATCTGAAATGGAGTAACACTTTCTAGAATCTTCTGGACGGTTATAATGCCTCAGGACTTCTTTTTGTGGCTTTCCATACAGTCATTGAGCCACACCAATTACACTGGCCTACCTACTGAGCCTCTTTTTAGAGGAAAGCTGGGACTCCATTCTCCTGCAAGCCCCAACCCATATTCACCTAAAAACCACACCTGACCTCAACATGCCATGCTCTCCAGTCGTCCACGGCACAGTAACACTAGCATGTCGGTTCCCGATGAGAAGAAGGGCCTGGCACAGCAGTATGTCCAGTCCACTACCTGTGACACTAGCTCTGAGGCTGGTGGAGTGTTTGTAACAGTATACTCCCACTGCAAAGTAACAGTATACTCCCACTACAAAGCTCTGGGCGTATCTGGAAAGGCCTGATAAAAATGACGTAACAAGTCATGAGTATGTAGTGAAAAGGCTGAAACTCACGTTCTTTCACTTAGCGGATATTGCTTTCAATTAATAAGATACTGTAGTTGCCCCTTATGCCAACTCAAACTCAGCATTTACTTTAATCAAAATTGGAGGCGGGGGCGAAGATTACGAAGAAATGGCTGTGAGAGAAATAGCTTCAGCTAAGAAATCTTAAAGTTTTAATACATTTTCTACAATTTTAAATGGAAGGTAACACGATTAATCTGTTTAATGAGTACGAATGGACCAAATGACCTTGAAGTAAATGTGCCAGATAACGAGTAGGAAGAAATCCAGAGGACTGACATACCTTTTCTTCAAAATTAAGGTTTGGTAATTGTTGGAAATCGTCTGCAACAGGTATAGACTTGGGCCCATATTTATACTTTTTGACGCTAAACTGCGCTAACGCAGTTTAGCGTCAAAAAATTTAGCGCCGTCTATCGCCATTCCGAAGCGCCATGCGGGCGCCGCATTTATGGAATGGCGTTAGCCGGCGCAAGCAGACCGGCGCTGCCTGGTGTGCGTGGAAAAAAACCACGTAGACCAGGCAGCGCCGGCGTAGGGGGAAAATGGCGCTAGGGCGTCTTAAAATGGCGCAAGTCAGGTTGACGCTAAAAAATCGTCTTAACCCGATTTGCGCCATTTTTTCGACGCCCAGACGCCATTTAAATGACTCCTGTCTTAGTAAAGACAGGAGTCATGCCCCCTTGCCCAATGGCCATGCCCAGGGGACTTATGTCCCCTGGGCATGGTCATTGGGCATAGTGGCATGTAGGGGGGCACAAATAAGGCCCCCCTATGCCACCCAAAAAAAATTTAAAAATATAAAAAATATACTTACGTGAACTTACCTGAATGTCCCTGGGGTGGGTCCCTCCATCCTTGGGTGTCCTCCTGGGGTGGGCAGGGGTGGCAGGGGGTGTCCCTGGGGGCAGGGGAGGGCACCTGTGGGCTCATTTTGAGCCCACAGGCCCCTTAACGCCTACCCTGACCCAGGCGTTAAAAAGTGGCGCAAATGCGGGGTTTTTTGACCCGCCACCTCCCGGGCGTGATTTTTGCCCGGGAGTATAAATACTACGCATTTGCGTCGCCGTCATTTTTTTAGACGGGAACGCCTTCCTTGCATCTCATTAACGCAAGGAAGGCGTTCAAGCTAAAAAATGACGCTCTTTGCCCATACTTTGGCGCTAGACGCGTCTAACGCCAAAGTATAAATATGGCGTTAGTTTTGCGCCGAATTTGCGTCGAAAAAAACGACGCAAATTCGGCGCAAACGGAGTATAAATACGGGCCTTGGTATTCCATAATAATTCTAGATTGTTTTACACTGAATTCCATTAAATGGTCCAGAAATTCCACTGTAAGCACAAACTGTAGAAGACACTTGAGGAGGTGTATGAAGCTAGGATATATACGTTCAAGACAAAACATTAAGGCACTGAAAAAACTGAATGAGTGGTGTTATTGTAGGGAAACTCAGCTTAGACAAATGTTCTAATCAGTCATATTGTCAAACTCTGCAACAGTGCATATTCTGTTCTAAATTTTGATAGTTTTTTCCTCTTTGAAGATTAAATTGAGGGTGAAAGCAAGAACATAAAGTTACTTCGATTCCCAGTACTGAGCACCTACATACAATAACTAATGCCCTGCAGTTCTTATCAGAAACAATTGTTTCAAGCAATCCATTTAAACAACATTTCTAAGTGATGGAACTCCTTGCTATTTCCAGAGGAGATGGAATATTCTCAAATGGGAAAACTCGAGCCATGTTATACAATAGGTCAACTGTTACTGGAGTGATTAGATGACGATACGAATAATATGCCAAGGGTAATGTGGAACAGAAAATACACGGAGATACCGAGGCCCGTATTTATACTTTTTGACGCTAAACTGCGCTAACGCAGTTTAGCGTCAAAAAATTTAGTGCAGTCTAACGCCATTCCGAAGCGCCATGCGGGCGCCGTATTTATGGAATGGGGTTAGCCGGCGCAAGCAGACCGGCGCTGCCTGGTGTGTGTGGAAAAAAACCACGTAGACCAGGCAGCGCCGGCGTAGGGGGAAAATGGCGCTAGGGCGTCTTAAAATGGCGCAAGTCGGGTTGACGCTAAAAAATCGTCTTAACCCGATTTGCGCCATTTTTTCGACGCCCAGACGCCATTTAAATGACTCCTGTCTTAGTAAAGACAGGAGTCATGCCCCCTTGCCCAATGGCCATGCCCAGGGGACTTATGTCCCCTGGGCATGGTCATTGGGCATAGTGGCATGTAGGGGGGCACAAATAAGGCCCCCCTATGCCACCCAAAAAAAATTGAAAAATAAGAAAAATTATACTTACGTGAACTTACCTGAATGTCCCTGGGGTGGGTCCCTCCATCCTTGGGTGTCCTCCTGGGGTGGGCAGGGGTGGCAGGGGGGGTCCCTGGGGGCAGGGGAGGGCACCTGTGGGCTCATTTTGAGCCCACAGGCCCCTTAACGCCTACCCTGACCCAGGCGTTAAAATGTGGCGCAAATGCGGGGTTTTATGACCCGCCACCTCCCGGGCGTGATTTTTGCCCGGGAGTATAAATACGACGCATTTGGGTCGCCGTCATTTTTTTAGACGGGAACGCCTTCCTTGCATCTCATTAACGCAAGGAAGGCGTTCACGCTAAAAAATGACGCTCTTTGCCAATACTTTGGCGCTAGACGCGTCTAACGCCAAAGTATAAATATGGCGTTAGTTTTGCGCCGAATTTGCGTCGAAAAAAACGACGCAAATTCGGCGCAAACGGAGTATAAATACGGGCCCTAAAGTTTACTTGTGACAAGATTTGTTTAGAGTTCATGTTGTATAGATTTGAATATGTTATTTAACTGCTTGACTCACAAGACGCAAAGGGAAAGCTCGGAGGACTAAGTTCAATGTTAAATGTCATGACACCTCTTCGAAGCTTCTTGTAGAAGCTCTTTTGTTGCAATATGTAAAGATTGCTGTTGAAAATATACATCGAGAGTTTGTGATAATGGTGTGTGCGAAAATAATTGATCCGAGGTCTCGGGAACCAATTGAGCTTGAACATTTTGATTCTTTGTAGACAGGTGTATGTGAAATGTTATTTTCAGGTTCCGGGTCAGTGGATTGACAATGAGAATGTAAGTTGTCAATAATGTTTTGAGTGCCAGGAGTGTATACCACAAATACATTGCATTGAAAGAACAATATGCTCAAAATATCTGTTGACTATTCGGACATTGCATTTTCCGTAGGAATTAAAATTCCTGTAATCAGATCTAATCTCAAATTGTTGATGGTTCTAATTTCACGTCTCCCCTCAAAAGTTGTTTTTCTCAATGACTGAATACTGTCGTTCTGGGAAAGTGCGACCTTGCAAGAAGCAGACTATTGGATGTACTAGACCATAATCCGTTTGATATTACAGTAACATAGGCGCAGATATTGTATATGATGCATCTGTCCCTACAATATATCGGTTTTCTGAATCTGGGTGTGGTAGCCTAGGGGTTTAGGTAAAGGATTTCTCCCTTTTCTGAAGGGTCATCTTGTCCATATCATCCTAACAAAAGCCCCTGAAACTCCAAGGAGAGCTGAGACACCATTGTCCCACGTGCTACATCCACTAGTGTACTGCCAAGCGGCATCAGAGATACACACATTGTGCGTCACCCAGCTTCCTTGGGCAGCGATGCAGTGAAAACAAGATTTTTCTTTATGGGTAGCTTTTTGGTATTAAATGCGAAATGTGCCAGGTAAGTCGAAGCCACACCGGTAGCCCTACAGCTGCCGTAGCATGCTCATAATTGCTATGCCTTGCATATGTTATACCTTTGTTGCTCTTAGCTCGACCCCATAAAATCTTAATTACTTAGGCTGACCCCATGGTGTTTTGATTCCCTTGTGGTTCTGAGAAATTTTAGCAACTGGTAAATATGAAGATCAGCTTTAAGTGGTTAGTCAGCATCCTGGGGGGCTATGATACTTTTATTTACCTAAGACTGAGTGAGTATAGCCTGCAACAGCTGCATACTCATAAAATTGAAGAAACTTTGCCAAATTGTTGAATGAAGTGCAGGACATGCATAAAAAACGAGTTATATTTAAATATTTAAAACACTCTGGGCCAGATTTAAGAAGCCCTTAGCGCCATCTTGCCCCACAATATATTGTTCTAATTGTAATAGAAACTCATTGTACATCAGTTCAATTTTCTTCGCCTTTCCTAGCAGTCTCACTATTTGTATGTGTATCGATTTGTAATATCTTCCTGTTAAGCATCCGCCATACCACGCATTGATACTTTGTGTCTGTATGCCTAATTGTATATTTCTAAAACTCAATAAAACCTTTGAACACAAATGTTTACTAATCAAGATTACATTACTTCGACTCCTAAGAAATCATCATAAATGTCATGCAGGCAAATTATTCGACAACTGAAGCTCAGCTATCGGGGTGAGGAGCACCTGATTCTTTAAAAAGTTATGAAAATCGGGTTAATAATTCTTGGCAGGCTTTACTGCGGGTCCTTAGCAGAAGGGACTAAAACATGAGAATGCTAGGGGTATCTAGTAAAAGGGGCACCAGGAACTGTTTTTGTGATAGATAGTTAGCCTCACTAAGCGTCCTTCACTCTATAGAAATGGATGAGCACTTAATACCAGCGCGAAAGGACATTGTGTCAGCTGAAGCAATCTACAATACAACACAATTTTCACAGCTTCAATAGAACTGTAAATGCACACCCAGAGTTGTGGCTACCAAACATACTATCAATAATTCATATACATATATGTACAGCCTAAATGTGAGTGAAATAATAGAATGTTCTTGTTGGACCTTTTTGCTTATGCAGGGTCATCCCCAATCTTTTTGCCTCCTGCCTCCTATTTTTTCTGACCTGTTGCTGTTGGCTTTTGAACTCTGAGCACTTTACCACTGCTAACCAGTGCTAAATTGCATATGCTCTCTGTGTAAATTATATGTGATTGGTTTATCCTTGATTGGCATATTTGATTTACTAGTAAGTCCCTAGTAAAGTGCACTAGAGGTGTCAGGGCCTGTAAATGAAATGCTACTAGTGGGCCTGTAGCACTGGTTGTGCCACCCACATGAGTAGCTCTGTAATCATGTCTCAGACCTGCCCCTGCAGTGTCTATGTGTGCAGTTTTAACTGTAAATTTGACTTGGCAAGTGTACCCACTTGCCAGTCCTAAACCTTCCCTTTTCTTACATGTAAGGCACCCCTAAGGTAGGCCCTAGGTAGCCCCAAGGGCAGGGTGCAGTGTATGGTTAAGGTAGGACATATAGTAATGTGTTGTATATGTCCTGACAGTGAAATATTGCTAAATTATTTTTTCACTGTTGCTAGGCCCGTCCCTCTCATAGGTTAACATGGGGGCTACTGTTAAATCTGATTGAAGTGTAGATTCCCTTTGGCAGCGGATGGACATGTGGAGTTTGGGGTCACTAAGCTCACAATTTAAAAATACATCTTTTAGTAAAGTTGGTTTTAAGATTATGTGTTTGAAAATGCCACTTTTAGAAAGTGAGCATTTTTTTGCTTATACCATTTCTGTGACTCTGCCTGTTTGCGGATTCCCTGTCTGGGTCAGTTTGACAGTTGGGCTGGTTGCACCTCACACTAGACAGTGACACAAAAGGAGCTAGGGTGTAGTCTGCATTTCCTGATGAGCCATCTGTGCTAGGAGCGAGGGAAGGAGTGGTCACTTACACCTGAAAGGGCTGTGCCTGTCCTCACACAATGCAGTCTCCGACCCACTGGTGAGTATCTGGGGCCTGGCCTGGGCAAGGCAGGATTTCACATTCAAAAGAGACTTTACTTTGAAGTAGGCCTACTTCAAAGGAGAAATTTGGTATAAGAAGGGCATCCAAAACCACAGACTTTAGATCACTTCTGGACATCAAGAGGAACCTCTGCCTGGAGAAGAGCTGAAGAGCTGAGGAGAAGTGCTGCCCTACCTGTGGCTGTGCTTTGTGGAGCTATCCTGCAGTTGCTGCTTCTGCCAGAGTAAGAGGGCAAAGACTAGACTTTGTGTGCCTTCCATCTTGTGAAGAAATCTCCAAGGGCTTGATTTAGAGCTTGCCTCCTGTTGTTCGAAGTCTCAGGGACAGCAAAGACTTCTCTCTGCCAGCAACTGGAGTCTCTGGAGAGACTCCTGCTCTGACAAGTGGTGCCCTATCCAGTCCCTAGGCCCTAGAAAGGAAAGCTGGTGGAAATCCACAGAAATTAACTTCGGACGACTTCGGACCGACGCTGCTGCTGAATCCGGTGATGCCGCCTGCACCCGACTCCGTGATCTTCGGTGGAACGTGACAACCTTCGACGTCACAGGCCTGACGCCGCTGCAGCCCTGCTGAAGTCCGCAACTCCCTGGAAGTCGCCGCACCACGTTGTGACTGACGCCGCTCGAAGTGCTTGGATTCAACATTTCACACAGACGCCGCGATCCCGACATCGCGCATCGGCTTGTTTTCACTCTTCACCAAAGGTATTGTACTTGGGGGTATACGCGACTCCGCTGGTGTCGGCTTGTTGGGAACGAATTGAATCACGATGCCGTGTTAACTCCTCATCGCATTTTGTGTTTCTAAGTGCTATTTTTGAGTTTAATCTTTAAAAATTCATAACTTGACTTGTGCATGTCGAGTTTTTGTCATTTTGGTTTTGTTTTGTTTAGATAAATATTTCCTATTTTTCTAAACTGGTGTTGTGTCATTTTGTAGTGTTTTCATTAAGTTACTCTGTGTGTTGGTACAAATACTTTACACCTAGCACTCTGAAGTTAAGCCTACTGCTCTGCCACGCTACCAAGGGGGTAAGCAGGGGTTAGCTGAGGGTGATTCTCTTTTACCCTGACTAGAGTGAGGGTCCTTGCTTGAACAGGGGGCAACCTGACTGTCAACCAAAGACCCAATTTCTAACAGTTCTTAACAAAATAAACAATTATATTATTGTTCTACAATAATACTGCAGGAAAGCAAGAGTACCTGGCTTTGCCATCTGTATATTTGGAATATTACTGACCTCTCTTGATTGTCTGCTGTGCCACCACAATTACAGGGTGGGTGAAGAACAAGTAAACCAACAAAAGGTTGTGCTATACAGGCGTGTGTTTACCAGACAGGGTGTCTGCTCCAGTCACCTGCAATTTGATGCAGTAGATGTCTGTAATTGCTTTCGCTCAGTCTCTGGAGTGATGCTGAGAGGACTTCAATATGCTTTTTTTGCATCTCTGGACTCAATGGGTTTGTTGTGGACATCCATGCAGTTGCGGGGGGCAGCAAAAATTAAATAGGACTTCCGGGATTGTTGCCCACCAAGAGAAAATGGATAGCACAAATTCTCACTTTCTAGCTCAATAAGCAGTTTTTTTCTTGCAGGACAATGCCCAAATGTTTTCAAAATTGTGGGGAGAAGATGTAGCTTATATCTCATGTAAATGTAATTGGTTGTCACCCTTTACCAATCACAAGTAGTATATCCTACATGATGGAACGGTTATGACAATAAAGCTGGATCAGAGTTTCTCTCCTAAGAATGGAGTCTTTGAAGATCATCAGCCCAGAATCCAATGCCTATGTGCAAGTGAATAGGCCAGGGGTGGCTCCTCCATAAGGGCAGAGGAGCATTGCCCCCCTCCAACAGCAACCACTGTAAATCCTTTCACAAGGAAGGGATAATAAACTGTGAATATTATCCCTTCCTTGTGAAAGGGGTGGGGCATTGGGGGTGACGAGCAGAGGGGAGTGCACTGTGCACTACCCTCAGAGCGCATGTCTGTTTGGCCGGCCGTCTCGGGCCGGCCAAACACATATGTGCACAGGGCTCTCTGCAGCCCACCAACGCTGGAGAGAGCCTGCACAGGCTCCCAGTCTGCCTGGGAGCGCCCTGGCTGGGCACCCCCAGCCAATTCTGACACTGCTTTGAGCAGCATCAGGACTGGCTTCAGGGCAGGCTGGGAGCCTGTGCCTGCGTGCAGCAGAGGAGCGGTGTGCGGAACAGGAACGGAGGAATGTTTTTTAAATGTTATACTGGAATATGCACATCTTTAAGCACATCTTTTTGTGGGCTATTATTGCTGTAAATCGCGTGTTTGCCTCTGCAGACAAACTGGAAAAACAGGACAATAGCAAAGGAGAAAGTGGGAAATAAGATTGCCATCTGGTGTCTGAATTCGTCTTCCAACTGGGAACTAAAGTTTGTACAATAGTAAATATTCGGAAACAGCTTATGAGTAACTCAAATGAAAGATGCATTGGTAGTGTACATAGGGAACTTACTGTGCAAACAAATTTTGATGATTGTGATCAATGTTTTAGAATGTATACATATACTGTTTGTGAACAATATAATGTTTGTGAACATACCAAAGACTTATAGTAAACATTAAGGGATTTGTCGTAGTCATCTGGATTTGAAGGCATTCCCCTGGTGCAGATATGCATCCCAAATCCTAAAACTGTGCTGCTGACGGCGAGTTCAAGGATTAGCCCCTTGAGGTTACTGCATGCGAGGAATGATGGAGTGTCTCCTCTTTTTAGGGCACACAAAACGTTGCATCAGAGGAGCATTATTGCTGCACTTCCAGAGGGTCCAGGGGCAGAGGTACACTCTGCCAAAAGTAAATCTAAAAGGAAATCCCGGGACAAATTCACAATGTTGCAAAGATGACACAGCTGCTGTTATGACTGCGAACTTTTCTTCCTACAGTCCTAAAGCAATTTTCACTTTGTTCCGGATTCCGACATTCTTCTATGTTTTTTATCGGGAACCGGAAAAGAGAAAGATCACTCGAAAGACATATCGTACCTTAACAGAACATGACATGGCATAATATAACTTAACATTCGGCCCTAGTTTGACATCTGTAATTTATGAAATACATTGAGCAATTGTATCACCAGTCAGAAAGGTGCATAATGCTATAAGATATATTGTTTTGAAAAATCATACGGAATCTAAAAACATAAAAAAAAAAATATCACCGCATTTGCTACTTTTTCAAAGCTTACTGCTTATGGCAACCAATGAAAGTCTCTTTATTTGAGCCCAAATGACTGATAGTTATTTGTGTTTAATTGGCCCATTGACAGACTGCCATCCAGTTATTGTCAGCTGGGAGCAAAAAAGTGTAAGCTGAATTGTGCAGACCCTGAGAGAGTGTACTGTGTCTGTGTGGCTTATCCAATTACAAAAGTACAGAAATGATACTCATAAATCCCTATCCCCACACATATCGGCCTACGGTACTCCAGAGAGAAAGTTTTACGTCTGTAATAAAACCTTGTTATTTCCCACATTGATCTCCAATCGCTGCCTGTCTGAAAGCATGCATTACAGAAGGCTGATAAAACTGAACGATAGGATAGAGAAAGCAAGGTGATATGTTCATCTCTGGCCATAATGAAGACATATGTGGCTGAGTGTGAATTAAGAAAGCAAGGGAAACAGTGAAGTAATAGTCTCCAACTCCATCTGCAAAAAGAGAGGTCATGCTTCCTGTTACACCTAATTTTTAAAGTTGTAACGTGTGCGGTATGTTTAACATTTTGCAACCTATTGCAGTGCCTGTTTGGGTGAAATTAAGTACATACATCATTCTAACATATTTCTTCCAGCATATTGTGAACTTAAAAAATTGGACAAAGGAAATTAATGACAATGTAGTTTATATTTGTGCTCCTCCGTATGCTGGTTCAATTATTTTCCCATAAAGAATTTATGGGCCCTTTCAAACAGATGCTGGTCAGCCTTTGAATAGACTTTTCTGAAGGGACAGTAAATAAATGACCTTCTGTACAACAAACCCAGCAGCTATTATTTACCTCATTGTCTCTGTCAAACACCTACTAATCCATTCCACAAAAGCTGAAAGGGGGAGGGCTCACAATTCGGTTGCTGCGCCAACATCTATCATTACCAAGATGCATAACTGAAAGAAAGGAATCGCCTAAAGGTAAAAAAAAGTAAGATATTGTGGATGATGTTCCCAGGCTAAGACTTGTAAATATAAGGCCTGATACACAAAGTAACTGCACTTTGTAGTATGTTTTGCAATAGTACAAAACTTACTACAAAATGTAAGTTTTACCTATACTTATGTTTGCAGGTTTCCCTGCCTCGAATGCAAAGTCTCAGTACATGTATGCACAGATTAAAGTAGTAAATGTGGAAGGGATCCTGGGGAATTGGACAAGATAGGAGCAGATATACTCCTGAAGGGGAGACGATTAAGGAGGAGTAAAAAGTGTTTAGGGCGAGCCAGGTAGGAGATTAAGGAGGAATGTCACCCACCCACACAATTGCTTTACTCTGAAGGTCGCGACATATAACTTACACTTTTGAGGTATGTTTACACTTGGAGTTTGTAAATACAGACAGTAGTAAACTTACTCCCAAATGTAAACTTACGCAAAAGTGATGGGAATCGGGCCTCAATGTTTAGGCACATGCACAGATACAGTTAGTACAAAAACAGTCGGATCTATTGACCTGTTGTTACTGGCACTGGTTACCTACTCAATTGTGCAGGATCTCTGCTATATGCGGACACATATGCATACCCACACTGGCTTTCAGGTGTGTCTGAACATCACTGGCACTTTTCTCAATCATTGTACACTTTGTTTATTAGTAGCAGCAGTCCTTTGATTACCAGACAGAAAATAGATCTTCATTCCCACAACTACAGTGTTTGCTTTCCTTCAAGCTCATTAGGAAAGCATAAATACAAAGGGCCTGATACAGAATGTGATTGACAGAGTACTCTGCCACAAATGTGGCAGGGAACCCTACCCACAAAATTCGTGATTTTCCTGCTCTATTAAGATTTGGCCCATGTTTCTGCTGGCAGAGCCACCATTGATTCTGCTGGTGGAAACCTTTGATTGAGGCCTGATGGACTTTAGGAGTTTGGTCAATGGACTTCAAATCCTCAACCCTGAGCACCCTGTTGTGTGCGAATGTTCCAATGTTAGTTTTTCCATTTTAGCAATGCCGAACTAAACCTGGCAGTCCCAAAGAAAAAGTGTGTTGGGGACATTTAATTTTTTGTTTTTCAAAAATAAAATCCTGCTTTGGGTATTTGTTTTTGAAAATATTATTTGCGCTGCAGGCACACTGAACATGCTGCCTGCACAGCAAAGTTTCTGTGACTTCAGAGATGTAACTTTAGTGGCAGCTTCTCTGAAGGCAGCATGATCACCACCAGCCAGTTGGAGCAGCATAATGCGGTGGGTATAGTACTGTGGGACAGCAGTGTATATTCCTCTGCTGACCTGGCAGAATGGGGTACAGTCTGCCAATATCAATATAAGTCCCAACATCTTGATTTAATGTGTTTGAAAAGTATAATAGGTTAATGTCTGTATACCTATCAATGCAAAGGGAGAAATGTATCCTATGAAAGCATCAGGTTCTGTGATGCTCTGTGTACCTACAGGATGTGGTTCTATGCATGATTGCCAGATGTTTTCCTGCACAGAGGCTAGACCCAGTGGCAAAACTAGCAACCATTTGACAAGGTTCTCTTAGATCCAGAAAGGCCCAGATCATAAAGAGTGTATAAAGATACAAAAAGCCATTCTGGAACTGAATATACAATAATGTAATTTAAAAAAAAACACTCAATATGATCACCTTTCAGCAGCTATTGTCTGGAGACTGTCCGGAATACAATTGTATTTTGTAAGTTTGTGCCGATTTTGTATAAAAAAACGACCCAAATGCGGCCCTAAAAAAGTATAAATATGGACCTATGTGTCAATGAAACTGGGGGCAAAAGTATAATACAAGTAATTGTCAAAACAAACAATAGGGTAAAAATGCCTTCCATTGTTAGTCAATGGAAAAATCAGAAAATATCTATAAAACGACATACTCCCCATAAACATACCTTAGCAGAGCGAGCAATTGTAGTCAATCCAAAAATCAAGAGTATGCATTCAGATTTGAGGCAGTGCTATGAAAGCTAATTGAAATTACCCTCTGAAACACGTGCATTCCTATATAGGATCAGCTTTAGTGGTTTGAACCCCTAGCTGAGTCTGTTAAGCCAATGTTAAACCAATTCCAGATGATTTAAATTACTGTAAATCTGAAATAGAGTAAAGAAGTGGTGAGAAAACATATCAGCATTTTAGGAAACTCAATACACTGTCCTTGGTTAAGGAGCTAGAACACAATCATTTCCTATGATGCTGAAATTCAAATTGGAAGGTGTTAGGCCTGTCAGCCTTAAGGGGGCCTTCGCCTAGACTTTTTGCCTTCACTCTCCTGTTGTTACTGGTTTTTTTTTTGCCTTAGGACTCTGCACACTTTACCGCTGCTAACCAGTGCTAAAGTGCTTGTGCGCTCCCCTATAAACATGTTTAAACCGCTTACAGTCAAATGGCACATTAAGTTTACTTGTAAGTCTCTAGTAAAGTGGTACTACATGTACCCAGGGCCTGTAAATTAAATGCTAGCAGTTGGCTGGCAGCACTCATTTTGTTAACTACTTCATTAGCCTTTTAAATCATGTCCCAGGCCTGCCATTACAGTCTGTGTGTGTACCTTAAACTACCATTTTGACATGACAAAATTAACTTTCACCAGGTCTAAACCTTCCTTTTTAATGGATATACGTCACCTCTAGCATAGGCCCAGAAGGCTGGGTGCAATGTACTTAAAATGTTGGGCTTGTCCTTTTAGCTTTTCCATGTCCAGGTAGTGAAAAACTATTAGTTGTCCAGTACTACAGAGCTTATCTCTCTCATATGATAACATTGAGTTACCATATTACATTTAATAGGTGATAACTTTCAATTTAGAGCAGGCAGGAAAGGTGAGATTGGTCTCAAAAGAATTGTAATTTAAAGCCCTCTTCTATGGCCAAGTCAGATTTTATGCCACAATTTGGAAAATAAAATTTTTAGAAAGTTGCCATTTTCTTGTCCTAACCATTTGATTCCAACAGCCTGTATCCTGGGTCACATGATTAGGTGTAGCTTGCAGTTGGTCTTTGTGTATTACTCCTAGGCAGTGAGACAATGGGGGATAAGTGTTGTCAGGATGGGCTATCTCGGCCAGGATTAGGGAGAGTAACTACCACCTAGCACCCTTGCACATCACAAAGGCCATGCCTCTACACAATCACAAAGGGTTTCACATTAGTCTTTGTGTCCCTCAGGCAAGGATACCAGGGCATGGAGGCAGGAAATTCCAGGCATCTCTGCAGCAGAGGACTCTAAAAGCTTCTCACACTTCAAAGTGAGCACCAGGTATAAATAATGAACACTCAGACCCAACTCTTCAGTACAATTGTGGTCCTGTCAACAACGCAAAGGAAGGACAGCTGTTATGCTGTTCTACAAGAAAAACTGTCCTGCTGCCATGCTGTCTGAGTTAGAAGGTGTTAATATTGAAAAAGATGATTTTGATTTGTATAATGATATGTCCACATATAATAATGAAACCACATCTCTATCAGTAAATTCACCCGTCATGAACTCTCCATAAACCATGAATCCAAAGTATGTGGTCAGGCAGGCCCTTAGACCTAGGCCTGAGGTTACTGACGGACAGGTCACAGGTTGGGCATCACATAGCCAGCAAACAAACATGTGAGCATGAAACTCACTATCGGTCCCACAGATAGGCGCTGCAACACCACAATGGTCCCAGGAGATTGGTCCCAATAAAGCATACATGGCCAGAGGGGCGTGCACATTCCCAAACACCATAAAGTCAGATGCCTCACACAGTTAGGAACGCTCAGCCAATCAGATCACAGCACACACAATAACGCACCTTGAGCACGTGCCCCTCAGGTCGGACATCTGGGCATGTTATCCACAGGCCCTCCTTGTGTTCACTTAAGGTTGAGGCCCACCTGCATTTGTTATAGAAATGTATTAAACACTGCTAAGACCAACTTTACCTTGAGACAGTCCTCAGATCCCTGTTATGTAACTGTTCTCCCTTCCCTAATGTTTGATTAAACTAATTGTTACTATTTTGCCAAACAACTCTTCTCTTTCGTTTTAATTTTTTTAGGTAACTTCACATTCGACCAGCAAAGATCCGGACTGCATCTTAAATGCAGACCACCAGAGCTACTCAGAAGGGTAGTTGGCTGGCCTCCTGATCATAGCCTCAGGGACGGAGAAGTCTCCAACCATCTTGAACCCTGCCTTTGGAATCTGCCTGCTGTGTGTCCTAACCCTTCAAGTGGTGTCTCTCCAGTCCTAGTTCCTTGAAAGTTATGTAAGAGTATTTGTAGATCGCATGACTACCTAAAGGCCCCCCAGCGCTGGTTGTGGACAGCTACAGGCTAATGTAATGTGATGTAATGTAATGTTATACTCTGAATAACCAGGTTTTCAGCAGTCAGCGAAAGGACGGCTCGTGACCAGTCAGGTGGATGTCGAGAGGGAGGGAGTTCATAATTTGGCTCCGAGATAGGCCATAGAATTACCACCCGATCCGGCTCTTTTTAATATAGGGAGTCTGGCTAATGCAGCCAATGAAGATCTAAGCTGCCTAGATGGCATATAGAAGGAAGCCAGTGACCTTAGCAGAGAAGGGCCTCTGTTATGTAAAGCCCTGTGGACACAGCACAAAGCTTTAATCTTTATTCGCTGTACAACAGGTAGCCAGTGGAGGATGGAGATGGCCACCTTGGCATATAGATGTCCAGGTAGCCAGATGTAGCTACTTTTCCCACTCAAGAGATTACAAAGCATATTTGTTAAGGTATCTGCCTATAGTTACACTGTACCCAACCCTGGGGGCACCTAGGGGACACATTAGGGGTGATTAACAACTTAAAATAGGGTAGCTGAAGACTTTGGAAATACTTCTAATTCCAAAGTCGAACTTGAGGTTAATTTTAACTTAAAAGCAGCCAGCAAGGCAGGTCTACCTTTAATATTTATTTAAATATTTAATAATTAGAGTTATGAAAAAGACCCACATCTTTTTATGTGTATGAAACAGCTTTGGTAAATAGCAGACCTATGTACTCAATACTTATTATTCGAAAAAGTCCAATCATTATATAGTCTTGATCCTTGATATTTGTCCTCTGCTGGGAACCAAACACCCAATAGTAGCGCTTGATTCTCTCAGGGTAATGAAGCAGGTCAGTCAAAGGCCTACTCAAGGGAGGTAGTGTGGGCTACTAATCACCATTTGTGGCCACAGAGTATATTTTTTTATTCTTTATTTCGACTTGAAAACTCCTAAAATTAATGCAGCAACGTTGAAAGTTATGTTATGTGTATTTGTGCAGTGCATGGCTACCCAAAGGCCTCCCAGCGCTGGTTGTGGACCGCTACAGGCTAATGTAATGTGATGTAATGTAATGTTATACTTTGAATAACCGGGTTTTGAGCAGTCAGCGAAAGGAGAGCTCGTGACCTGTCAGGCGGATGTCGAGAGGGAGGGAGTTCATAATTTGGCTCCGAGATAGGCCATAGAATTACCGCCCGATCTGGCTCTTTTTACTGTAGAGAGTCTGGCTGATACAGTTTTATCAAACAATGGTGCTATCTTATGCTAGCTTGTAACAGCCATCTCACAAAGTGACAGTTCAACAGAACGGATGCTTTGTGTAGAAGACTTTAGAAAACTAGTACCTCCTGTGTTGCATAGCTTTATGAACAGCAAGCTCTGAGCTGATTTCTCTGAGCATGTGTGTACAAGGCCTCAGACAAACTCTAGCCTCTATGCTTCTACACCTTTTCAGAGGGAAAATGGGGGCTAACAAAGTTCCATGTAAAAACAGAGGTGTGTAATGCATTGCAGTGTTTGTCCTTCTTCTATCAGAACATTCCCTCTACACTGATAAGTCTGTAGAGGTTAAATGTTAGGTGTGAGATGCTTTAATGAGTAATGTAGCCCTGTACAAAGGAATCGCCTCTCAGAGAACATACTGTCTAAATAGGTTCACAGACAGCTATCTACTAATAGCTCTAAACAGAGTAAAGGGTTAGTATAAAAGGTTTGGCACATTTTTGGAGAAACAATAGGCCCTCCTATACCAGATTTACACAGTGTACAGATTGGTTGTTGCAGTGTTTTATGAAAGAGATAATTCTTGTAATGCAAGCTTATACTAAATGAATGGTTCAGATTTGTAGCAGTACGCCATCTCTCCTGAAACTCCGTTACAGGTTAATCAGTGGGTGTGAAGGGTTTTAGTAATAAAGGCATCAGTGTCAACAGATGTTTTCTCAGAGTGAAGAAGGTGTTTGCTTCAGGTCACAAAGACCTTTCTGTCTTCTGACATGTCTGAAGACCATAAATTATACATGTAAAAGGATTTTCTATGAGTAAATAGTGTGTTTAGTTCACTATAGTCATACAACCCCTCTATTAATTCTTCTGAGCAGAATAAAAAGCCTCTGTAAAAGGATTTAGAGAAAAACTAGGCAATTCGCTAGAACACTTTAACATACTATAAATGCTGTATGATGGAGTTTCACACAACAGTGATCCTTTAGTTATGCTACTCCGTAACAGCAGTTCCTTTAGTGACAGCTCAACAGAGAGCTAATGCTTTTTAGTGTCTCCTAGGTTGCATATCTTTATAAAAAACAAGTACTCTACTGATATCTTTGAGCAGTTTAAAGGGTGTATGTGTAAAAGGCTTCAGACAAACAGTAGCCCCATGCTAATACATCTTACCAAAGTTGAAAAGGGAGATATTAAAGTTTGTTGTAAAAGTTGAGGTTTGTAATACAATTGTATACAGAGTGAATGCCTCGAACCAATCAGAACATTACCTTTCTACTAATAGGTCTGCAGAGGTTAAAGGTTGGGTATAAAAGGCTTTTGTTAGAAGCCCACTTCTTTACAAACTTTTTTTTTCCCTGACTAAACCACATGTATGATTGTTTTAGGAAACAAACCCCTCTCTAATGAAAGTACTGAGCAGAACACATTTTAAATGGTTGCAGATTAAATAAGGTGCAATTTGATAAAACTTTCAGTCCACATCATACAGCTTCATAGATTATGAATGTTTCAGTTTAATTTCAACATGCACTCTCTACAAAACACCTCTGTTCAGAGTGAAACTTCAGTATTAAACAGTGTAGTAAGGAAGACATTCCTTAGGAAAACATATTTTCTTTGAGTGAGCTGCATCTATGATTCAATTCAAAAACAGCACACTCTCTAGTATAAACAAACCCTCCAGCTTATCATTATAAACCATTAAAGAGTAAGTAAACTCTCTCCACACACCTTTCTTTCATAAACACAGCTACATTTAGAGTTTAAATAATAGCTTCAACACTAGTACATTACAACAATGTAAAATTCTATGTAGGTTATATAACTGAATAACTATGCCCTGTTGTTTCCATTATAAAATCTTTAACATGCATTTTTATGAATAGTATTCTTATCTTAGCATTCTATGCAGGATAAATAAATAATACATTCTTATGACACTATCCTTTCAGCTGCAATTTCTCTACTTAGTGCTACCTAGCTACTACAATCTTTATTGAGAATGTCAACCATTGGTTGACCCTAATATAACCTTAGTCTTGCATTCTGCAAGGAAGAAATGTACCTGTTTAACAGTACATGTACTACATGTAAATTCATCAACTTTAATTGCTTTCGTAAGCTTATATTTTAGTTTAATAAGTTGCATTGACTACTTGTGCTTTATTTCTATTGCGGTATGGTTGTTTTAACCAGTTAATGGCACTTCTACTGTAGTAATAAAAGCTCTTTTCTCTCCCTGTTCAAACTCGCAAGACTCTTGTGAGATTATAAAAATACTTTGAGGCAGAATCACTCTGTAAATTTCTATGCGCCTCTCACAAGAGTCTTGCTGGATCGTACGAGCACCCCACAGCATACTTGACCTGTTGACTCTCATGGAATTGTAGCAAAATGTGAGAATTATCCAATAGAAAAGCTCATACTGTTTATCAAGTTACTGTCCATAAGACAAACAACAGTTGGTCACAATTTAACCTACTTTTGTAACTGTCAAAAATCTACCAATTACATTTATAATTTGCCCCCTCTCATTTTTTTCTTTTCTCTTAGAATTGTAATTGCTTTTGAAGCTTACTCACTCTTCTGAGCACTCCACTTGTGACTTAAATCTCCATACTGCCCCACGGTCAGCCTCTCGATTTTGGCACACAGCTTCATCACTGGGTTAGGGAATATGCCATTTATTGTAGTATTGACATGAATATTGTATTTCCAAACTTGGAAATTACTTGAATTGACCATAGGTGCATGGAATGGCATCAACTGTGACCAATGATTGACAAATTTTTCGATTGTGAGCACCCAGACCTGATAATAGTGCACTCTGGTGACAATGACTTAGGCCCAATCACAGGGGTCGCTCATAAAATCCAAATGAAGGAGTCCTTATCACAACTGATGCAACTCTTAGCTCACACTGTATCTGTATATTCTAATATAGGTCAAATATATGACCATTAGAGATTTGTGCTAAGGTTGCAAAATGTATAAAACAGTTTCTGCATTTATTTGTGACCATGGCAAAGGTTCTATATATCATAAAAAATATCTGTTTCGATATGCCAAGTGTCTATGTGAGATGGAGTACACTTAACTGCAGAAGGAAACAGAATCTTCCTGAATAACATAAAGGAATGCATACAGTTCTATGTATAACTGAACATTAAACACTATAAGCACAAAAGCTCTTGTCTGAGCCACCCTATTTCTACATTATCTAATTGTTTCATAGTATAAATAATTTTTTCAGGGATACTGACAGTCACAAGAGTCTGCAAGAGCTGGAGCACCCAAATGCCTGTCTAACTCTCGCAAGATTCCAGCGAGGTCAAACATCTAACTAATATTTCATGCATACCAGCTGTGCATCATAGCGGATGTGTTCTACGCTGTGCAAGTACACAAGCCTGTGCACTGAAACCTCTCCCTTGAAAAAGATTTTCTCTATCCCCCTACTTTTTTACAATTCTGCTAGAGCCTCATGAGATCAAACATTTTTTGAGGGAAGAATTTACACTTTCCTTCATTACAGTATTTATGTTTGTGTAGTCACTATTAGAAGGGTGTGAGGGGAAGTGGCCCCTCCAATGAGTTCTTTTCACAGTATGATTATGGTGCATAGCAGGGTGTGAGGGGAGCCCGGGTTCTCACTGACACCTCTTCCCTACCAAACAACTGTATACAGTAGAATATGGGAAGGGACTGACCTCTCCACTGACACCTTGCATCAAGGTGACCTGTATCCATACTAGGGTAAAAATAGAGATTGTCTGTCTACCGACACCTTTGCACAGGGTGAGGAGTATACATAGTAGGAAGTAGGGCGATTAGCCTCACAGCCGAGAACTCTCTATTATATGAAAGGGATGACAAAGTACTAAACTTTCTAACTTGTCAGGAGGGGCGCACCTCTCTACTCACAGCTCTTCCCACAGTTAGAGAACTAGAAGTAGGGTGTAGGGATGAAATGACCTGGATGCTAAGAAATCTCTCTTTGATTGTAGATTTTCATTCTTGAATGTGGCAAGGGACTGACCTCTAACTGAGACCTCTCTCCATGGAGAGAGTTATACATAGTACCATTTGGAGAGGGTGTTCTCATTCCATTAAGCTATCTCCTCAAAGTGATGAGTGTGCATAGGAGGGTGTGAGGAAGGTCAAATAAGAACCTGTTACATGAGAACCTCTTTACTAACACCTTTTCCCAGGAGAAAAGGAGTACATAGTAGGATATAAAAAGACAATCCTTTCAATGGTCACACTTGCACTCATAGTCCCCACTAGTAGGTTATCCAAAGAAAGTGGCCTCCCTACTGAGATCTCTCCACGGTATGACAGGAGTACATGGTACGGTGTAAAGACAGACTAGGTTCTTCACTGACACCTCTCTTCAGGGCAATGAATGTATTGCAGACTGTGCTGAGGAACTTACCTCTTTACTGAGACCGTGCATCCCGGTGACCAGTGTGTATAGTATGGTGTAAAAGAAGACTATAACTTCACCAGTACTCGTACTCGCATCTGCTGTGATATCTCCCTAGAGTAATAAGGATACGCAGTAGTGTCTGGAACAGTAGCCTGTTCACTAACACATCTCACCACAGAGGTGACTGTAGTAGGCTTTGAGATAAACTTACCTTTCTGCTCATACCTCTTCCCATGCTGACAGGTGTACATAATAGGCTGCAGGAGGAACTGGCATTTTTCCAGACACATCTCTCTTGGATGAAAAGTCTATGCAGTACAATATGGGGAGACACTGGCCCCTATCTGTGACCTGTTTCTTGAATTATGAGTTTGCAAGTTAGGCTGTGAAAAGGGGTTTACCTCTCTAGTCACAGCTATCCCCAGGATGGCAGATGTACAAGTAACATGTGGGGAGGAAATCACTCTATTCTGAGACGTATGTCTTGTATAACAACTATAGAGACTAGGGTATAGAAATGTCAGTTCAGACAACTCCCTAGAGGAACACATGTACAAAGTAGGCTGTGGGTTGAGACTGCTCTCTCTGCTCATACCTCTCTTCATGGCGATGAATGTCCAGCGTTTCAGGCATATATGTTAACTTCTGCAAAATCAATCAATCAATCAATCATTCGCATTTATAAAGCACGCTACTCACCCTTAAAGGGTCTCAAGGTGCTGGGGGGGGGTCAGTGCTCATAGAGCCACGTCCCTCTCCACTATCACATCTCTAACAGCTGATAGTGGTGCATAGTAGAATATGAGGATACACTGGCCTCTGTGCCAAACGTCTCTCTTGTATGAGGAGTCTCTAAACTGCACTGTGGACAAGGACTGTTATCTCTACTGACACCCCACTGTTGCATGACAACTCACCATAGCAGGATGTTGAAATAATTAGCTTCTCTATTACCAAGTCTCTGTAGGATAAAATATGTGCAGAGTACTATATAGATATATATACATGCAGGAGCACATCTGCAGTCCCTGAAGATGAAGCTGACAGTTTGAGTCAACATTGCAATGCTGTAATATTATTGAAATGCACAATAATAAAACTATATTCCCAAATGTAAAACAAACAAAACATCCAACTTAACTAATTTTAATGTCTTCTTCAGACTCTGATGAGCAGCTGTTAAAGAGATTCTCTATTTTGCTTCAGTTGTGTACTGGATTTTGATGTGGGTTGACCTTCTTGCCTTGCTCTGTTTCATCCACCTCAGAATGCCAAATATTCTTTCGTTTGGTAGTTTTGATATATTGCAAGATGGTCAAAAAAGTCTCAGAAAAGTTTCTGATCTGCAAGCTTTGTTAAAAGGAGGTCAACCAGAGGAGTAACAAGAAGCATTATACACGAACAACTACAGGAATGTTTAGACATTTAATATATACCCATTCACAAAGGCTGGCTCAGGCAGAGTTAGCTCATGCAGTCGAACAAGAAACCTCTTAAGGTGCTTCCATATCCTTTCAACCAGAAGACACTATGCCTGTACAGGTACTTACCTCACGCAGAGAACCACCCTGCTTACTTAAGTAAACTGTTGCTTATGTAAACAGGTCATTATCCACAAGAGAAACAAATAGAGCTGCATAGGTCAAGCTTGTGTAAGACCGGAAATGCCCCCTAGGCATTGAGAACATGATCACTTCTCCAATTCACTTTTTTCTGACTTTCCACAGAGTTATTGTTTCCTAATTCTTCGAATAAACAATGTGGTTTTCTCTTCCATATACTTTGTCACGTGGTAGTTCTTTTTTCTACAATGTCTAATTTTCATTATCTTCCTATGAAAAGACAAAATAATTAAAAAATGAAAAGTTATATACTAGTTATTAAATGTCAACAGTGATTCAAAACTATATTCTCTGAACCGTTCTGCGTTTTTCACCCACAATCACATAATTATATCCAGTGTACCACTGACGTATTATTCCAACCAATACATCTTTTCTTTTTTTCATAAATAAATTATAACATGCAGATAGATCTGTGATCAAGCTAACTCAAAAAATGTGCAAGGTCACTACAACACATTTGTCCATGAGTTTCATAATTCATACCTGCTATGCTTAAAATATAGGGCCTGAGATACTTATCAAGCTCATCCAAAACATTCCATACACAGTTCAAAGTTTCAAAGAGGTAAATATGCCTACATTGCATAACCTACACTTTAAACTATTAACACCTCTATTCAACATACAAGCTGGTTCCATAAAGATGTATACAGTCACATTCTTTTTTACACCCTTTCAGTAACAACGAGCAGGGTGTTTCACTGTAGAAACAGCAGTCTATCCACCGAAACCAGAGAACCTGAAATTGTATGTGTATACTAGGATTAAAAAAATACACTATGGGCCTTACTATGACTTCGGTGGATGGAAAAGCCTATCCGCCGAAGTCCCAATGGGTAGGTTACCACCAATGCAGCAGCCTTGCAGCTGGGCCCATTACGAGTTTCATGCTGGGTCAGCGGAAGCGGAGTTTCTGCCTACTGGCCCAGAGGGAAACAGCCTATAACATTGTCTCCAGCTCATAATAGAGCCAAGGGCAATGCTGTAGTGTGTAGGCTGCAGCAGCACCCATCGCAATGTTCCCTGTCTGCAAAGCAGACAGTGAACTTTGCCATGGGGCTAGCCAAGGGGGCCCCTGCACTGCCCATGCCAAGTGCATGAGCAGTGCAGGGACCCCCTTCGGGCAATCTGCACACTGTCTCTGCCAGCTATTTCATGGCGGTGCTACCGCCATGAAACTGCGGGGGGAGAAGGGAGTTGTAATCCCCAGGGCAGCACTGCCCTGGCAGATTAGGACCGCCAGCAAAACCAGACTGACATTCAGTCGTAATCTGGTGGTACTGGCGGTCTGACGGCAACCCCACTGCCGTGGTCCTAATGTGGAGGTCGGACCCCTGCACTGGTGGCGGTCTGACCACCACTGCATCCTAATGAGCACCCATGCCTTGTATGAACACACTGCTGATTCTTTATTTTATAATTTGAGAAACACTTTAATTACAACTGCATACAGATTGAAGTCTTCATTTTTTAAAACAGCAATTCTTGCTGGTATCGCTGTATTTTCTAATCGCTACTTTTGAAAATCTATACTGAGACATCTATACCTTCACAACATACTTATACTCAGTAAACATGGTGTAGAATAAGTTTAGCAACATTGGTATGTGCTCAGCAGCACACATAGAAGGAAGAAAATGCCATTAATGATTGTTTATGTGCATGAAGATGTCCCTTCTTGCACATAAGCAATCATACCTGCGAAGCAAGCACCCTTGCACCATAGTGCAAGGGTGTCTGTATTAGCTCTCGGCTGGCAATTGTGCATCAGCGCTGAGGAAAGCACAGGGATGCGTCATATTGCTGTAAATAAAATGCATCCCTACACTTTCCTAATGGTGCAACTTGCCACTGCACAATGGCTTGCAGCGCCAGGGTGCGTCATTTTTTGTAAATATGACTCTATATGTGGATCAAAGTTTGATTAAATGTACACCGTGATCCTTGCTTCCTAGAAAGCAGGAGATGAGAAAATATGTAAAAGCCATCACTGAAAAGCAGTAAATAAGTTACAAGGTGTGAAACTAAACTAAAACAGGGGTTTCCAAATCGGTAATTTAAAGGGCCATCACAACAATAGTCGGCTAATTACTAACACATCTCAACAAACTTCATAAAGTTTATCATTAAATACCTGAACTTGGTATTGTTTCTTAAATGCATCTGAAAACACCAGTCTCTTTCAGCTCCAAATTACGTTACATCTCCAGAACACAACTCAGACCTCCAAGCAGAATCTGAGTTATCTCTAGTTCTGCAGGCAATCAAATCACAGCATTTCTTCAACCATGTAATAAGAATGTTAACTATTGTTTGACTTTAATATACGCTAGCCCTTTTTTCCATTTTTCCACATACGATCTTGCAAGACTCTCATGGGATCAGAAAAGACTGTGTAGCAGGTTAAATTATTTACTATGCAGATCTTGTGTGATGCTCACAGGATCACACAAGCCGCATGTGGCAAGTTTCTACTCCTATGAAACTCCCCCGGATTACAACACAACTGTAAGGAAATTGTAGTACATGGGAGGGATTAGCCTCTCCAATGTGAATTCTCTCTTGGATAAAGGGTGAGCATACTACGGAATGAGGAGGGACTACCCTCTGCTTTCAAACCACTCTAAGTGTGCATAGTAGGCCATGTGGAGGAACTGCCCTCTCCGGTGAGACCTCACTCTTGGATAACAGGTATACATAGTTGGGTGTGTGGGAAACTGGTCTCCCTCCTGACAGCTTTCCCAGGGAATCCAGTGTACATTGTGGGGCATAGGGAAGGGCTAACCTCTTGTCAGAATTTGGGTTGCGACTAACTGGGGTATGAGCCATGGTCAAGCAGCAACCAATATCCTATTCAAGATAAGTGTCAGGCAAATCCCCAAATAACCTGTTCTCCCTCTCCGGTAGCTTGGCAGAGAGCAGTCAGGCTTAACATAGAGGAAATTTGTAAAGTATTTCTGTAACACTTTAAACAATAAAACAGTGACACATCTCACAAACTAATTCACAATTTTTTTTTCATGGTGTCAGATTGCATAGTGAATCTTTATAAATGTGGGGCAAGTCTTTTGTGACCTCCCCTAGTGATAGAAGTTCTTCTCTTTTTATGGGGATAAGTGCAGTCAAATAAGCTGACATCGGTGTTGGCTCAGCATCTATGGGATTTGATGGTTGTCATTTCCATGACGGTGTTCTGAGGAAAGATAAATTGTGCTCCCCAGTGATCTTTTCAATGTTTTTCCATAGTCTTGCACGCATTTTTACACAGCTGGTTGGCCTGCTCTATTCTTTGTTTTAAGATCTTTGTGATGGTTGTGCTTAGGTAATACCGATTTCCTAACTTGGATTACGTTGCATATTTTCATAACTGGTGACTAACTCCCTGAAAAATTGCACCCCAGTGTTTATTCAGTATATTATGGTCTCAGAGAGGTTTTAATATCTTTCTGTTCCCCTTTTAGAACAATTGTATATGAGACATAAAGGAATTTGGTCTTCAGACCTAGTGCTCTTCTATCTCTAAAACTGTCTTTATATTCTACAAGTAGGTGGCGTTTTTAGAGAAAGTTTTATCTATTTCTTTTAACCAATTTAGGATTTCACTGGGAACATTGTTTCTTTGATGCTTAAGGTATATGTTGCATATTTTTTGTTTGGTGGTGGTATAACATAGCTTCTTATAATTGCACTTTATGTTTGGTTTTGATGATAATTGCATGGCTCTGGTAGTGTGTTGGACCTGCCCTTTTTTTGCAGGTTCAGCCCAAGACTTTTTGCCTCCTTCCTCCTATTTTTCGGACCTCTCACTGTTGGCTCTAGGACTCTGAGCACTTTATCACTGCTGATCAGTGCTAAAGTACAGGTGCTCTCGCTTTTAAAGATGGCATGATTGGATTACACCTAATTGGCATATTTAATTTACCTGTAAATCCCTTGTACATTGGTATCTCTATACTCAGGGCCTGTAAATGAAATGCAACTAGTGGACCTGCTGCGCTGCTTACACCACCCATAGAAGTAGCCTTTCAAACCTGTCTCAGGCCTGTTAGGGCAGGGTTTGTGTGCAAGGTTTACTGCCACAGGGACCTGGCAACTAAATTTACTTGCAAGGCCCATAACTCCTCTTTTACAACATGTAAATCACCCCTAAGGTAGGGCCTAGCTAGCCCTATGGGAAGGGTGCTATGTATGTAGAAGGCAGGACATGTGCCTGGTTGCATGGCCTGTCCTGGTAGTGACAAACTATTTGGTTTCTCACTGCGGTGAGTGCTGGCTTCTCATAGGATTGCATTGGAAATGCCCTGCCTTATGTCTAGGGGGTATTGTCCGATTTCTGAGGGATAGCAAAGGCATGCTTGGTATCGTTGTAATGGTAATAAGAAATGGTGCTTACTGATGTAGGTGGATTTTTAATTATCATTACAGAAATGTCACTTCTATAAAGTGAGCATTTCTCTGTGCTTATAACTTTTGCAGCTTGACTCCAATCCACATCTGAGCAGAGTGACAGTTGTGCTTTGTGCATACTTTTCAGACAGCCTGTACACAGGGAGGGTGGAGGTGTCACAGAGGTACACCTGCATTTTGAATGGTCTTCCTGGGCTGAGAGTAGGGAGAGGCAGGGCAAGCCTGCTTCTGTAAATGCTGTGCACTGGCCTCACACCAAAGGGTCGTTTTCCCCCAACTCTTGTTTGGAGCCTGTGCTGGAGGAGAGAGGGGGCCCTCCCAGAACCAGTTGTAACTGGTTGGAACCTCTGCTCCCCTTCTTTGTTAAACCCACTGCAAAACTGAGTATAAATACACAGGATTTTTCCCAAAAATGTGGAACGCTTTGGAGACATGCTTGTAACTGGACACAGAATGCTGGAGGGACTCACCAGGAACCACCTTGGACTGCTTCTGCAGTGCTGACCAGTGACCTGCTCGGTCACTAGGAGGAACTACCAACTGCCTGCGTTCATCTTGTGCTGACCTGCTGCTGGGCCCTGTTTCCCTGTCTGCCCCTTGTGTCCCCAGGGGTTGGGTACTGTGGCCCCTGACCCCTGCCATCACTTGCTGTAGCGTGGGGTGAGCACTCCCTTTTTAATAGCTTATAGCACCTGGGAAGCATGTTGGATCCCTTACTGAAGCGCCTGGTAAGCGATTTCATTTTACATGTGTCACGCTTTGGAAGTGCGTTGTTTTGCTAATTCCACTGCCTTAGCCCCGGCGGCTGTTCTCCTAAAGCCTCTGGGGCACAAAGGTTGGACATCTGGAGTGAGCGTGCTCCTAGCAGTGCCCCTGGGGCGAAGCATGCTCCAAGGAGCACCCCTGAGACACCAGAAGGCCCTCACTCCAGCCCGATGACTGGTGCGCCCCGGGAAAGCTAGTCAAGACTGGTGCACCACGTCGGGCAGGAGCCCTTACAAGAGCGGAGGCCCCATGCTCCATCACGCCGCATTTTCTGCTATTTGCCCTGTGGGCTGGGACGAAGCCTCATCAGAGGCTCCTCGTCCAACCAGGTCCCCAGTGAGCACCAGGTGGACAGGCTGGGAAGGAAGCCTCATTGGAGGTTCCCCTCCTAGTTGTTGGAGGTCATTGTTAGGGAGGAGGCCTCATCAGAGGCCCCCCGGACCGATTGGCCCCCTTATTCTGCCTTGGTTGTGGCTCCGCCCCCACGGAGGGTTGGTCGTGGCTCGGGGGGCTGCAGACATTATTGGCGCTCAGTTTGTGCGTGGGCCACCAGGAGGGGCCCCCATATAAAAACAGAGGGGGTGCATGCCACCCCCCTCCTTCAATCACCAGGGTAGCCCCCATTTACCACAGAGGAGTGCAGGGGGCTCCAAGTTACCTTGTGGCACTGGAGATGGCCTCATCATTAGAAACTGGTACTTTATATAGACATAGATGTTTCCGATGTTCCTTTTATAGGCATACTGGGAATAATATGTTAACATAGTTCTTGTATGATGTGCCATATATTCACCAATGTTCCTTTTATAGGCATGATATGCTGATATGTTTTTATGACGTGCCATATTTTTTCTAATGTTCCTGGTATGGGCATTTGTTATACTTTTATTACAAGTGTTTTTTCATAGTAATGTTTTCCTGAATACTGCTTATGTTGCAGAATAATAAGTAACCTGTGTGTTATGTGTGACTACTGCTGGTTTCTACAGGGTAACAGTATTGTGTAATGTTCTGACAACTGCTTGGGTAGCAGGGTATTACTGACATGTTGTGTTTGGTCTAATAATGTTGTGTACAATACAGTATATTTTTATATAACTTGGTATTGTGTTTCCTTTGTGGTGGGGATAGTGTGTCACGTGTGTTGTATGTGTTGACTGACTGCTTGTGCCAAGCGTCCAAGGGGTTGAGCAGGAGTTATCTTGGACATGTAACTCCCTTGCCCTGACTCAAGTGGGTAGGTTCTGCCTGGCCTAGGTGCATACCCTTGACAACCAGAATCCTCATTTCTAACATTGGTGGCAGTGGTGGGATAGGACTTGCACTCACACAATTCCATCGTGACTTATTATTGCACTATACAAATTGCATTTAGACCATCACATGCTTTGCTTCTCCTAACTTTGTCTCATTGTCATTTTTCATGTTTTCAGTTCTTACGCTTGGGTATTTGGGTTGTCACACCTGTGTTTTCATGGAAGGGATATAGAAAGTGACATTTTTTTACTTAGAGACTGGTTCTTGATTCTTAGGACAGATTACTTTGAGATGCTTTGTGGATGGTTGCATGTTTTGTTTTGAGGTCAGCAATGTAAGTACCTGGCCTTGATTAGACTTACTGTTTTCTCATCTCTTTTTCAATATACTTTATTTCTAGATGGTGCCATTCATTATTCTTATTATTATATTTTTTCAGATTTTTGCTCCTATTCTCTAAATATGATGCAGTAAATTGCAAGGGTTGAAATGCCATTAAAGCATGATTAGCAAATTGGGGATGAAACATTCACTGTGATAGGTTCCATCGTATGTGGACAATTTAATTGAATTTTAGACCCTTTGCCCGTGGTTCCTGTTTACACTGTACACTGTCCTTATATGTTTGTTTAGGGTAATATCTGGAGCAAACATTGTTTGTTTGTATATTGTGCTGTGAGAAAAATCATTAGCTAATAAGAATTTCAACTGTTTTGAATTTTCTGTTGGGTGCCATTTTATTTGTTTTTGATCTTTTGAATTATTTGTATTACATATGAACACTACCTCCTGGAATCAATGTAACTTTCTAAAATTGACATTTTCTGAATTGCAATTTAAAATCTGACTTCACCATAAGTTGTGATTTAAAATTGTGATTCCAGAGACACTAAACTCAAAAAGTTTACCTCTTCTAGATAGTACATTACACTTATGAGATACAATAAGGTAATCCCAATGTTACTCTGTGAAAGAGATAGGCCTTGCTGTAGTTAAAAGCGACCAAAACATGTAAAACTTAAAAGTACTTGTCCTGACTTTTAAATGCATTGCACCCTGCATTTGGGTTGTCCAGGGCCTTCCTTAGGGGTGACTTTACATGCATAAAAGGGGAGGTTTTTGCCTGGTAAAAGGGTTATTTTTCCAGATCAACATAGCAGTCTAAATCTGCGCACTCAGGCTCTGCAATGGCAGGCCTGAGACATGGTTAAAGGACTACTTAAGTGGGTGGCACAATCAGTGCTGATAAGCCAATGTTACCATGATTAGTGGAGAGAGCACAATAACCTTAACACTGGTTAGCAGAGGTAAAGTGCACATAGTCCTAATTCCAGAGAAAACAAGGTCAGAAAAATGGATGAGTTTGGCAAAGAGTTTGGGGGAAGACCACTCTATGACTGCCAGGTCTAACAGGTGTCCCCCCAGCTGAAAGTGGGGAGAACTCCCTAACCCTTTGTGTCTGACCACAATCTGATCTACACTGTAAAGTTAATTCCCTTTAGGGGTATGAACCACCTTATCAGTTTGGGATTTTTACCTCTCATCTGCATGAGGCACTTGAGGGACCTGTGGTCTGTCTGAACCCGGAAGTGAGTCTCAAACAGGTATGGTCTAAGCTTCTTCAGTGCCCAGACCACAGCAAAAGCTTTTCTCTCAAGCACACTCTACCCCTCTTCCCATGAAAGTAGCCTCCTGCTGATGAAGGCCACTGGTTGGCCTAGGCCCTCTTCATTTAAGTGTGCTAAGACCGCCCAAATCCAATGCTCCGATGCATCCATCTGCACAATGAATTCCTTGGAAGAGTCAGGAGCCTTGAGTACTGGTGCTGTATAAATGGCCTCCTTGAAGGTATCAAAGGCTTTCTGGAAAGCCTTTGCCCTGGTCACCAATCTGGGCTCCTTCTTTGAAGTCAGCAATGCTAATGGTTCCACAATGGTGCCATATCCTGTAACAAATTTACTATAGTACCCTTTGAGGCCCAGGAAGTCCTCAACTCAGTCTGAGTTTTAGGGGGTTTCCAGGCCATGATAGTCCAAATCTTGGCCTGGAGGGGCTGTATCTTGCCACCACCCACCAGGTGTCCCAGGTTCACCACAAACCCTGCCCAATCTGGCATTTATTGGCCTCGATGGTCAAGCCTGCCTGTTGCGGGCCCTGAACAGCTCATGGAGGTTTTGCAGATGTTCCTCTCACCTTTAACTGCGTACATCTATGTCATCTAGGTAGGCAGCAAAAAAGGTCCTCTTTCCAGGACCCTGTTCACCAACCTCTGGAAGGGATCGGGGGCATTTTTCAAGACAAAGGGCATCACTCAAAATTGGAAGTGGCCCACTGATGTTGAGAATACTGTCCTCTCATTCACCCTCTGAGTCCAAGCAATCTGTCAGTACCCTAATGTCAAATTAAAGGTACTAAGGAATCTGGCAGGGCCCAGCCTGTTGAAGAGCTTATTAGCTCTGGGGATGGGATATGCATCCATCTTGGTGATGGAAATGAGTCTCCGGTAGTCCATACAAAATGATTCTGGAGTGGCGCCCAGTGGGACAGTCTTTGTTACCAACACCACTGAGCTGGACGGGGGCTACTGGAGGGCTCATACACCCCTAACACCAGCATCTTGGAGACCTTCTTCTTGAGACTGGCCCTGAACTTATCTGAAAATCTGTTCATTTTGTTTTTTACAGGGGGACTGTTTCCTGTGTCAATGTCAATGATGCACATGTGTGAGTCCAGAGGTGAGAAAGAACAGAGAGGCAAACTGTCCCAGTAACTGGTAATGGCCACTGTGCTAATCTGGGTCCAAGGAATTAGTGCTGCAGGCCCACAAGTAGCATTTAATTGACAGGCCCTGGATGCATGTAGTATCACTTTACAAGGGACTTATAAGTAAATTTAATATTGCAATTGGGAATATGCACATGTTACCATGTTTAGGGGAGAGAGCACAAGTACTTAAGCACTGGTTAGCAGTGGTAAAGTGCACAGAGAACTAATACCAGCAATAATGAGGTCAAAAAATATAGGGGGTAGAGAAAAAGTTGTGGAAAATACCAACCCAAGGTTCCAGGAATAACACTTTTCCACTAACAACCCTCAACAGTGTGATAAGCATGTGTACTAGTGTGTGAGGATGGACTAGCCGTTCCTCTGAGATCCCTCTCTTGGATGACGGGTGAGCACACTATAGTGTGAGGAGGGACTGGCCTCTTCTTGCAGATCTCTCTCTGAGATGATCGGTGTATATAGTAGGGTGTGTGAATGGACTGAACTCTCTTTTAGACCTCTCTCTCAGATGAGAGGTGTCCGTAGTAGGTTGTGGAGAGGGACTAGCCTCTCCTTTCAGACCTCTCGTTCAGATGAAACATGTGCTTAGTAGTGTGTGAGGAGGAATTAGCCTCTCCTTTCAGACCTTTCTCTCAGGTGAAGACTATATGTAGCAGGGTAAGTGGACAAACTGGCCTCTCCTTTGATACCTCTCTCTCTCAAATGAAGAGTGTGAGAAGAAGTGAGCGAGGTGGGACTGTCTTTCCCTTTCAGACACTTCTTTCAGGTGAAGGATGTTCTTATTAGGGTTTGTTGAAAGTGACTGGCCTCTCATCTGAGAGCTCTTTCTCAGATGATGGTTGTGTGTACTAGGTTGTGGAATTGGACTGACGTCTCCTTTCAGACCTCTCTCTCAGATGACAGATGTGCATAGTAAGGTGTGTGATGGACTGGCCTCTCCTTTGAGACCTCTCTCTCAGATGACGGATGTGTATAGTAGGGTTTGTGGATTGACTGGCCTCTCCTATCAGACCTCTCTCTTAAATGACAGGTGTGCATAGTAGGGATTGTATATAGAGTGGCCCCTCCTTTGAAACATCTTTTTCAGGTCATGAGTCTGCATAGGTGGGTGTGGGGACAGACTGGCTTCTACTTTCAGACCTCTCTCTCAGATGATGGGTGTGCGTATTAGGTTTTGGGGTTGAAGTTGCCTCTCCTTTGAGACCTTTCTCTCAGATGAGGGATGTGTATAGGAGGATGTTTGGATGGATTGGCCTCGAGTTTCAGTCCTCTCTCTCAGATGATGGCTGTGCATATTTGGGTGTATGTGAAGGGACTGACCACTCCTTTCAGACTTCCCTCTCTGATGATGGATGTGACTAGTAGTGTATAAGGATGGACTGGCCTCTTTTTTCAGCCCTCTCTCTCCTAGTATGGTGTATAAATAGTCTGACCTCTCTGCTGAGACCTCTCTCTAATATGGATGGTATCTATAATAGGATGTCCAGAAAGACTTCCCTTACTCCCAAGACTACTCTTTTGTATGACTGATGTGCATAGTAGGGTGTGGCGAGAGACTTAACTCTTTGCTCAGACCTCTCCCTAAAGCTGATGAGTGTAAATAATAGATTCAGAAAAAAAAACAGCTCTGCTAACTCTCCTTTCAGAGTGTATTTAAAGATTCCCTATTCCTTCCTATTTTTCCCAATCCTGTGAATGTCTTGCAAGATTGAAACATTCTAATATTAATAAGGTGCACAATATCCATTTCTCCTTATAGCGTTTATTCACAAATAATCTACTACTTTTACTGTTCACGATCCTGCAAGATCATCATTTGTTTTGTAAAACAACATAAATTGGATATCAACAGAATACCTTTGAGGCCTCCTCCCACAATCTATTGTGGGGGTGGGGAGGATGCCTTTCTGCTGCTTTCTGGAGACCTGTGATTGGTCAAGAGGCCTATTTTTCCCGTGAGACTACACGCTCTGACAGGAGCCAAAGGCTCCCATGACTCTCACTAGAGAGAGCCCTCTGATTGATTGGCTGGCTATTGGAATGTTAAAAATGTAATGGCAACATTAATATATACTGTGGTTATGAAGTAAACAAAAACAACTATATAAGGGGGCAGCAGAAACACATACAGTCCCCCTAAATTTAGAGAGGAGGTGTCTAAGGGATTTGGAGAAAACAGGGCTGATTAAAGAGGCCAACTAACTTTTTGCCTCCATTTTTCACTTTTTGCTGGTGTTTTTCGGACTCTCATGGTGCACTGGGTATGGCTAATCAGTCCCATGACCTCTGCTCTGTATAAAACGAGTATGCAAATTAGGCTAATTATAATTGGCAGTATCAACCTATCTATAAGTCCCTAGTATATGGTAGGGCATGCAGATTTAGGGACCCCAGCATAGGTGGTGCACCAATTAGGTGCATTGCTGAGGTGCCCAGTGTCATTTTAAAAACATAAAAGGATGATGAGTGGAGTGTTGAAACTTTTCAAACACTCACCCTCAGTCACGGATCTGGGTTTAATCCATCATGTTTTGGCTCCCCATGCCACCCCAGTTTGGACCCAGCCATATGCAAATCAGTCATGACCCTGTTCCTCATGGAACAGTCCACCCTGAACTGCCAGACCAGGTCTTCCCTGGGCCAGAAAAAAGCATCCTGGGACCCGGTTTCAGGGTATCACCCTGTATCAGCCAGGCTAGCTTGAATCCAGTGGCACAGTGAGCAAGGGACCCACATCTGGGCATACCCTCCCCACTTAGGGCAATTTTAGAAACACAAAAGGATGATGGACGAAGTGTTGAAACTTTTCAAACACTCACCCACAATCACAGATCTGGGATTAAACCATTGTTCTTTTGCTCACCATGCCATCCCAGTTTGGAGAATGGCATGGCAGGCAAAAAACCTGATGGATTAAACCCAGATCTGTGACTGGGGCTGAATGTTTGATTTGCTCTGCATTCCATCCATCATCTGTTGTTTTTGCATGTGTCGTTTTAAAGGCAGGCCTGCCTTGCTGGCTGCTTTTAAAATAACGTTATATGCAAATTCCACTTTGCAAATAAAACTACTTCCAAATTCTTATCCTACCTTATTGTTACATATAAGTCACCCCAAAGGTGTGCCCTATGTGCCACTAGGGTTGGCTGCCATGTAACTATAAGTAGGGACCTTATAAAAATTGTTTTATAAGCCCTGGTGAGGTAAAATAGCCAAATTTGTTTTTCCCCTCACTATAGTGAATTGCCTCCATAGGCTGAAATGGGAAGGCTTTATTTTAATTAACAAAGTTCCCTTAAGTGTCTGGTACCTTTAGTTTGGAATCAAATTAATTGTTATAATAAATCCCACAACTTACAATTGTTGAATTTAATATAACTAGTTCAGGTAAAGAGTTATAAACTCTACCTGAACAGTTGCCAGTTTCAGCTTTGCAGTGCCCTTCACTGATTGGCCAGTGTCTGGCAGCCTAGCCAGGCTGCTTTGATGAGGTGGGACCTGGCCTGGGCTGAACACAAGGAATGTGCCTTGGGAGGAGATCTGCCCCAGCAGATGGGGAAGCAGGAAGGGCTGCCAAACTGGTCTTCGAAAGCAGGGAAGGACATTTGGAGCAACCCAGCACCTCCCTCACATCCTGCAACCACAAACAATTAGGTGTCCTCTTGATTAGATTAGGAGAGGGCAGGAGAGGGGTGTGTTTGAGATTGTTCGCCACACCTGTGGGTGGGCTCAGTCAGATCTAACCTCAAAAATAATTTTCAGCCATGTTGGATTTTTGAAGAATGTTGCTCTCTGGAATTGATTTTTGCCATACTTCCCAGGAAGTGGTCATCACAGGGGGAGGTCCCTGCCTCTGATTGGACAGCCAGGACCCCCTTGATTTGTACCCCGGAGCAAGGATACATATGGCAGAGCTGCACCCACACCTCAGATCCCTCAGAACATCAGAAGAAAAAGGACTGCCCTGCTGGACCTGCTGGACCCCTGACCTGCACCTGGACACTGCACTCTGAAGGACTGCACCTGCTGCACACTAGGACTTCACCAGAATAAGGACTTTGCCTGGATTCAACATGTTCAAGGAGGGACTCCATGTTTGCTACTGGTGAGAACTTGCTAACCAGAGTCCGCTGTCTCAGATCCTGAAGAAACTGACCAGCTGACCACAGTCCAGTAGCCATTTTGGAGTTTGAGCCAGATGCATTCTGGGAGTTGTAGTCTGCACCCTCCAGAAGCAACTCAGAGCTTTTGGAACCTTGGGGTGAGCTGTGGACTCCTAAAGGACCTTAAAGGATCTTCTGGAAGAAGATCAAGAAGTTTGTAGAAGATTGGAGGACGTTTTGGAAAAGGCTCCATAGAAGTACCAACCCTTGACTGCAACCTAGCCTGAGTTGCAGGTTCGTCCTGTTGAAGAAAAATTCCCAAAAAGTTACTAAGTCCAAACATAGAAAGTTGACGGGGACATCCTATGCAGTCTATCCGAAGAGGTCTCCAGGAACGTCAGATCAAGATTCAGGTTTGGCCCAGTCGAATGATTTTCATCTTGAAAAATTGTCTAAGTCTGAATGTAGAAATCTTCCCCGGGGTCTCCCACAATGTGCATTCGAGGAAGGGATTCAGAAGTCGGATCGGACCGGCGACTTCATCCCGCTGAAGAAAATTTTCAAGAAAAAGATTAAGTAGAAGGTAAACTTTTGATCGAGGCCTCCTGCTTGCTGCAGCCGAGCAGGGCTCCATCACATTCCGCCTTAAACTTTGAATTTGCGCCAATCACGGTGCGACCAGATGGCCAAATTGTTGCTATTCGTTTCTATGCGCTAAAAAACACTAGGGCCCATATTTATACTTTTTTAACACTGCATTTGCACCGATTTTTGACGCAAAAATGGCGCAAACTTACAAAATACAATTGTATTTATGTTTTTTGTGTTTTTCTTACTTACTGTTTTGTGATTTTTAAATGTTTACACACTTGTCTCCTAAATCTCCTAAGTTAAGCCTTGTAGCTCGTTGCCAAGCTACCAAGGTTTGAGTTGGGTTTAATTTATTCAGACCTAACTGGACCTAAATGGAGGTTAGTGGCCTGTTGCTAAGTGTAGTTACTTTCCTGTCCTTGCCAATAATTCAATTTCCAACAGGAATAAATACTATGAAAAAAGAAATGTATATTGTTTTAACTAATTTTTATGATCTTACAGGACTCTTGCGTGATCATGAATAGTAAAAAGGGCTACGATTTATTAGTAGGACTGGATATTGTGGTGCTTGTTTGTGAGAGAAATGGCATCATAGATTTGTGCTGCAATGAGCAGATGGTTAGTTCTTATTTTAAAAAGTTACGAGTCCAGCAAGGAAAATTACTACACCTACTATGATGAATTTACGATCCAGTGAGAGTCTTGTGGGATCATATGGGGAGAGAGAAAAATGGCCAAGGCTGAAGCAATAGGTACCATTCTTATTACATGGTTGAAATGCTGTTATGTGATTGGTGTACAACCAGACATAGCTCAATTTGTCTTTGGTGCTTTGAAGGAAAAAGAAGTCCGTTTGAGTTTTGCTCAGCAGAAGAGAATACATGTGAATCTGAAAGAGAATGGTGTCTTAATTTGTATTTAAGAAATAACTTGTCTTCATATTTAATAATAATAGTTTGTAAACGTTGTTGTGAATCATCAGTAAGTGTACTAATGTTGGTAAACTAATTTTACATCATACTCTAAACAGTATATACTTGTAAGCAAAGTGGTGTTTCTTAAGTTACTATTATCATTCCCAATAAATTATTCCAAAAACACTATCTGCACTTAACTGCATGATATCAAACTGTCGTTCAGCAGTCAAGCGTTCCACTTAAATAGCAGAAACCATCATACTCTGTAAAAGTGACATTTGTTTCAAATTGAAACCTGGCTAAATGACCCCTCGGTCCCCACTGTCGATCTCGTCCCCCCTCCAGGCTTCTCCATCCTTCATCGCGACAGCAAAGATAGTGTCAGTGATGGAATAGCTATCATTCACAAAAATGATCTCTGAAACCCTTACAGCTCAATCCCCTTATCCATTCTCCTTGACTCAAACAATCTCACTGAACACTACAAAAAACAAACTCACAATAAGATCTCTACCCTAGATGCAATCCTCTCAAACCATAATACCATGTCCCTCCATTCCATCCAACCTGCCGACCAGACTGATCACCACATAATTCTATTCAACCTCAATGTCAACCATCCTAAATTCCACACCCAAATTTATCGCCCATAGCACTCAATGAGAACTATGCACAAAATCCCCAATCAGAATTAGAATCCCTAATCAGCTCCCAAATTCTACTCCCACCGGACACCGGACCGGACTTTACCTCAACCGACGACCTCACCTCCCACTATGACACGAAAATGACAGAACGTCTTGATACAGTCGCCCCTCTAAAACTCAAGAAATCAGGAACTATCCCTTCCAGATCATGGTTCAATATGATGATAACTTAGGCTGGCTGAAAGAAGATGAACACAATAACCTCTATCTCTCCCTCTCCCTCTGCCCGAAATACAAAAAACATACTGACAGAGAAAAATCCTCTTTCTTTCAAGCCCAACTTGACCTCTCCAGAAGTAGGCCTAAAGACCCTTTCAACATCGTCAAACAGCAAACGTCCTCCTTCCCACCACACTCATCGGATGACTCAGTCAAGTGCTGTGAGGAATTTTCCAAAATTTTCTCTGAAAAAATAAAAACATCAAACTCTCACTGGTTCCCCCACCTTCCCACTCCCCACCAATGATGGCTCTTCTAAACAAGATAGTCTTGCCACAACCTCACCTCCAACCAATAATGGTCCCCCAAATCCAGCACTGCCACACCTGAAACCATAATACCATAAAACTGAAAAACCATGCAACCTGGACCAAGTTCCAGACTACCTTAGAAGAAGAAGTCACTAAAATCCTTGCATCCATAAAACTGACATCAAACCTATATGAAGCCTGTGACGTTGGGCGTGGATGCAAGAAGTATGCAACAGATAACTGTAAGCAGGTTTATTCTTTAAACCTCATCCATCAACATTCCCTTTGCTGTTTCCCTTCAGATCCAAACCATTCCTCACTAATCGCTCCATTTTACATTCCACATTCTACCAGCCTGCATGTGATTCTACGAGTAAAATCACATGCAGAGTACACCACACATCTCCCTCCTTCATTTAAATGTATATGACACAGAAATTATAAACCCCAAACCCCTGGGTAATGAAACAGAGGAGGAAAATAAATTTGAACTACACCAATTATTTTGAAACATAATCATTAAGATACTCTGGAGTTATTCTTTACCTAATACTCCTTCTTTCTTCACTCATATCGACACTCATGTCATTCTTGAGATTACTTCTTGGTCTCACAAACCCTTCATCTTCAATGCCATCGCCACTTCTTGCTTCAGCCGACTTCTCTCTAACCATCACTTTCAATGGTACCACTCTATTCTTATTCTATATCCTACCTTCTGCCATTAGTACAGCATTCTGAAATAATGTAATTACTTTCTGTGCTTTAGTATATTTTGACCGTGCTGCACATCCTACTGGGGCTTTAATTTTTACCACATCACCCACTTTTACTTCTACATTGCAAGAATTGTTCTTATTGTCAAAGTCTGAGCATTAGTCTTTTTTCCCTATTCCTCCAATTGGTCTTACCCATTTTAGAACTATTTTCCTCCAATCCATCCATCCTGGACACAAATTAGTGTTGAGCACTCTTCCTCTGAACAGTTCAAACAATGACTTCCCAGTCAGTATGCTGTTATCCTTTCTAGTAGTTCTTTCTTCTAATCCAAACAGTTCACTCTTGCCAATTCTATACTCTTTTTTACATATTTATTAAATCTCTCTACCACCCCCTTGGTTTCAGGTTGATAAACCACAAATCTTTTGTATAGGATGCTACAAAACTCCAAATAGCTCTCTAATTCTTTTGAACAAAACTGTGGTCAGACAAAATATTCTTGGGAAAACTTTCTCTCTTGAAAATGTCTTCTAGAAATGTTCTCACACTCAAGGATGAGAAACCTCTTCCACTTTTAACTTCCATCCATCTTGAGTACAAATCCATCAGCACAATCAGCTATGGAGTGGATTCTTCACCTTGCAAGAGACCTACAATATTAACTTGGTTCCTCTAAACAACAAAGTTCTGTCAATCGCCAGTTCCCCTTTAATTAAATTCCAGACCTTATCTAAATTGTGAAAATGCCCATGCTTTATTGCTTCCATGACTTTCCCCAACGCTTCATCTTCATGTAGTTCATCTATCCATTCTTCCTCTGTTATAGCCGCAGGAGTAATTTCATTCATGTTACAATTAACTTCACACACAACGTCTTCCACCTCTTGTTCCAGTTCTTGTTCCTCTTTATTTTTACTGACATCAACTCACCTTGAAAGACAGTCTGCACTCACATTTAATATAAAAGGTGAATATTCTACTTTATACTTAAATTCCTCCAGTCCAATTGTCCATCTTCTTATCCTTGCAGAGATACAGTCCAGACCCTTCTTTCAAAATATTTCTACAAGAGGCTTATGATCTGATAATACCATAAAATCAATTCCCCACATGAAATGCTTAAACTTCCTAAGGGCCCAGAAAAGGACCAAAGTATCCCTTTCAATTACTGAATAGTTTTTTTTATGCACCACGCAATGTTTTGGACGCACACGCAATCAATCTTTTCTTTCCCTTATCGTCTTGTACAATTACAGCTCCTAACCCTTTTGAGCTTGCATCAGTGACAATATGCATCTGTCTGCCAGGAATAAATGCCTGTAAGCACAGTGCCTCTTTTAATTCTCATTTTATTCTCTGAAACTCTGCCTCACCCAACTCATTCCATAAAAACTCTCAATCTTTCTTCAATAAACCTCTTGTATCATATTCACTAATTTCTCTGCTAAATTTCTTATGTACCTTCCATAAAACTCAACCATTCCAAGAAACAAACTCACTTCCTATTTAGGTTGAGCTATCACCAAATTTTTGATTGTGTTGACCAGTTCTGGTTTGGGTTTTACACCTTCTCCAGAGATCAAATGTCCCAAATACTTATCCTCGGTCATGCCAAACTGACACTTCTTCTTCTTGAGAATGAGACCTGCCTTTTGCAGACTATCTAATACCATACCTTCATGATGATCATGTTCCTCTGCCGTGCCACGAAATATCAACCCATCATCCTGGTAGCATTTAACTCCTTTCAAATTTCCCAGAACTTTGCTCATTTTACGTTGAAACACTCATGCAGTCGACACAAGATCAAACAGCATTCCTTTAAACTTAAAGGCTCCAAAAGGTGTTATAAATGCGGTAAGACCCTGTGAATTTTCATCCAACTCCAACTGACAGTAGGCAGATGCCAAATCTAGTGTGGTGAACAGTTTTGCTCCTCCTACCATCAACAGTATTTCTTCAATACTGGGCAGAGTGAACCTGTCAACCACTACTTCCCTATTCAGTGCTCTGAGATCAACACACAATCTAATATCTCCATTACTCTTCTTCACAACCACTATGGAAGCCAACCATTCAGTTGCTTCTACTTCCTCTATCACTGCTGACGTCTCTAGTCTCCTAAGTTCAGCACCCACTAACTCCTGTAATGCCAAGGGAACTCTCCTCAACTTTGCAACCACCAAAACCGCATCTTTCTTCAATTTAATACTATGTTTGTATCCTCTAAGGCAACCCAAAGGTTCAGAGAATACCTCTGGAAATTTCTGCACAAAATCCAACTCATTTGTTTTGTACATCCTGAACCAGCACTTGAGGCATTAAGGTTAAGCACTACCCCCAACAATCTCTGAAGTGCCCAACTTAAAAGATTGTCTCCTTTATTCAAACATAAACCTTTCCCAAAAGGTGTCTTCCCCCTAAATCCAAGCATCCTTCAAAGAAACCTAACATTTTGATTGTCTGTCCTCCATACCCTCCAGGACTCACATTCGTTGCCTATAATGCATTTCCTTTTACAAATACTCTTTTAAAACATTTTTTTGAAATAATGATTAACTGTGAACATGAGTCAAATTGCATTAATAGTTTAACCTCTTCCACAATAACATTTTCACTGGGAGGTTTACTCTTATCCAAATACATGTCAACCTGAAATACTAGTTCTTGGGAAACCTCCTTGACTTCTTTCACCATGTTATTATTATTCTTTTATTTCCTACTGCGACAACACTTGTAAAAATGTATTTTTTCCCCACACCCATTGAATACGACATTCAAAGGTGGACAATTACTTGCATTCACCTTATGCCCACTATTACCACACCTGACACATTTGCCTTTGAATTTACCACGTGCATCCATCTCTTTTTCTTTCACTATGCCCTTGTGTCTTACTTCACAAACAACTTCTTCAACTTTTCCTGTCTCAGTACTCATTTTATTTCTAACAGAACTCAATTCTGTAACACACTTAATCATGTGCTCTAATCTCTTTGCCCCCATTACAACTTCCTCTAAAGGTGGCTCATCCTTCAACCACAACATATTCGAATCTTGTCACTGCTAACACAAACTGATCACAAATCCTTTCATCCAACAGAGCACCAAATTTGAATGAAGCTGCTAATTTTCTTAAACTTGTTATGTAATCCTCCACAAACTCATAATTTCCTTGCTCTCTCTTTCCAAAATAATATCTTTCCATAATTGTGCTCACTCTTGGTAAATAATGTTTATCGAGTTTCAATAAACAAATTTCGAATTCATTCAAACTTCTTTCTTCTTCAACATTCAAATCAGGTAAATTTTCTAACACCTCTTGCCCTTCTCCTCCTAGGCAAGGCATAAATAATGCATGTTTCCTCCCTGCACTCAGGGTGGGACCACATACCCTTGCATAGTGATTAAGAATTTTCTTCCATTTCCTCCACAAATTTACAGGTTCACCTGGACTACTTAAAAAAATGAGGAAGGCATAACATTTTGCATTTTTAACAACAATATTGACTTTAGACTCACTTCCAAATACTGCTTATGCTTTACTTCTACTAGTGTGAGACTCCAAGTTCAGGTGTGCCTATCACCAATTCCTATTTTTATATTTCCCTTCAGCTTCCGACACCAAAAGTAACAGGTCTGATGACAGGCTATGGTGTGCCTTTTACTGTCTAATACCACTTTTATTTCAGTTACTCATGCCTCCAAGCACGCTTGTTACTTTGTTTCCTTTTTTCCTCTTTTGGTTATTTTACAACTACAACGCTGTTGGTGAAATTCCGGTGAAAAAACACATAAAGAATAGCCACTGCAACACCGCTGACGTGCACCTTTCCAAGTGGATTGGGCTCACAGTACACAAAACCACATCCAAGATGGCCACTACAACGCTGCTGATGCATAGTTTCCAAAGGACATTGGACTCACAGTACACGCTCTCTGTCCTGGGACGCAATGCGTTCCAGTGACGTAAAGAGCATGAGGCCCAGTGATGTTCACTGACCTGTGAGAACCGCAACGATGCTACGGTTTCTTGAAAATGGCAGTAAATCACCACTATCTCTACTCCAGGACAATTCCGACCGGCCTCTGATGTCGTATGTCCAGGATAACACTTATGTAGTCGCCTCGCCTCTCCTCTTTAAGCAGGTTTATTCTTAACACCTCATCCTTCAACAGTCCCTTTGCTGTTTCCCTTCAAATCCAAACCGTCCTTCATCAATTGCTCCGTTCTACATTCCACATTCTAATAGCCTGCATGTGATTCTACAGGTAGAATTACATGCAGAGAACACCACAACCCCCTTCCTTTATCTTTTGACAAAAGCTCAGACACATCATCCACTCAAACTTGGAAAAAAAAATATTAACCCCTGTCTGTCCAGCCACACTTTACTAGCCTTCCTTCAAGTCACCTCCTCGTCAAAAAGCCAGACGCTGACCAGAATGTCCTTAACAACTACAGACCTATAGCAAACCTAAATCTCCTTTCCAAAACTATAGAGAAATATGCGCTCTCACAATTCAAAAGCCACATTGAAAATTCTGACATACAAGACACCTCCCAATTTGGGTTCAGGAAAGACTGCAGCATGGAGGCTGCAATCCTGAACATCAATGATGACCTACACAGGTCTCTCAATGAGGGTCAGGCGTGCCTCCTGCACCTCTCAGCGGCCTTCAATATTGTTAACCACAACATTCTCCTAAACACCCTCTCACAGCATGCAGACATCAGCAGTACTACCCTTCAGTGGTTTGCCTCATACCTGAACCAACAATCTCAACTAATAAAACTGAACAAACCCACTATATCAGCAATATCATTCCCACAAGGAGTTCCCCAAGGATCAATCCTATCCCCTGTCTTCTTCAATCTGTACATGGAACCAGTCGCAGTCATCCTGAAACAAGCTAGAACTACCTACCACCTATATGCAAATGACACCCAACTTTACATTAAAATATCGACACCCAAAGACATCCAGCACCTAAACAAACAGTTTCTACCTGGTACAATCATGGCTGACAAACAACCACCAAAAGCACAACCCCAAAACACCTGAATTCCTCCTCATCCAATCAAAAGGAATATCCTACCCTATACACAACTGGCTTGTCAACCTAACTGCATCAAACTGTAAATCATCTCTCTCCAACTCTGTCAAATCACTAAGGATTATACTTGACAAAAACCTGAGCATGAAAGCCCAGATTAATGCCTCAGCAAACAGTGCCTTCTTCCTGCTGAAACACTTAAAAAAACCAAAACCTTCATCTTCCTTAAAGACATAAAGATCTGTGGAATCACATTTTACAGTTCTTTAGTTTCTTGGGCCTAGCAGGCCCCATGATACACAATGACAATCTCTGCACAGGCCTATCATCAAGGACAGAGGCCTACAAATGTAATTCGCTACTGCTAGAAACGCATTATGTTGCAAGGCTTGCTCTCGGAACAGCTCCATGAAATATAACCGTCATTGCATGCTAGCTGAAGCAATCTTCCTTCTGGAAAGTACCAGTCTGCGTACGTGATGTTCTCAAGTTCTGTAATAAGATGGACCACGTGATATTAGGCACGTAGGCCATCTTATGTAAGTTCCTTGTCTATGCTTGTTATTACTATATATGGTGCGATAGGAAGAACCACCTTTAGCCATAATGAAGAAATGATCATACGTCAATGTCAAGGACCAATGAAACGTCAAATTATGTTTGTGGTTATACACTATAAAAGATCATGTATTACTTCCTTTAGGCAGGCTGTTCGTGTACAACTAGTACCGAGCATCCTCCATGTACATGTATTTCTACTTCTAAATAAACCTTTTATGTTTACCTAGAAGAGCTGCCTAATGGTCATTTGTATCCTAAGATGGATGCTGAATAAGGTAGCTTCTACATCTGTTGGAGAATGCACGTCTCGTTCCGCGGATGACTCCCTTCAGCCCGGCTCCTGTTTCAGTCGGGGCGACTGCTGAACAATTGGACAGGGGCCCTCCTGCGACGGAGGCTGGGGCTGTCGCGAGTATCTATTGCTTCGTGGTCCTGCTCTCGCTGTTTGCTCTCTTGTATTTTCGGTGTAAACATTACGAAGCAGGAAGGTAACTGAGTTGTTTTGTTCATATGTTTCCTGCATAGTGTTGGTGATGGATTTATGGATAATATTTATATATACCGTACCCCTTAGCCTGCTCTTCTTTATAATAGCATTTTTTCTCTGTCTCCGGTGGCATGCCAAGGGCATTTCTTCCTCTGTTGCGGGCTCCTCTAATGTACCTCGTGAGAACGTTCCAATGGTTACCTATAGCTGTTCGCCGGCTGCTGGCATTCTGTGTTAATTTAGTCCTTTCCATTGTATTACACCATTTCCTTCCTCCCTGCGATGCAACTGTATAATTAGATTAGCTTCCTGTGTTTCATGTAGCTTGTTATTGTTAAAAACGAAGTACGAGGAATAGAGGCAACTAGCGGTGTTGCTTCAGAACACAGCGCAAGTCGCTGTTTGCAGTCTCCAGCCGGAGGGGCTGTAGCGGATCACTCTGGCCAGAGGGGGTGGTAGGTGCCAACCCCACAGTTCAAGGGCAGGTGGTGCCCAGGCATGGAATGGTAGTGGTCCATTTCAGAGGAACTGGCAGGTCGTTCCCAGGGTCCGTGTGTATCGGAATGATAGTGGTTCATTCCAGTGGAGCAGGCAGGCGGTGCCAGGCTCTGTTTGTCATTTTACCTGATTGTCATGTTATTTGTTTCCTGTAATATTGCAGCTCTGTGAACTCTGTTTATTACACACTGAATTTTCTGCTCTTTTTGTAAACTAGCGTGAAAAATAGATGCTGATTGTAAACTAGTGCGAAAAATAGATGCTGATTGCGATACGTGTGTGTGAAGGTGAGTTTTGATTCCTGAGTAAAGGGTTCACCACAAGGTGGCGTGGGGTGATTTACTTTGACTGCATGCATTTGCGCTTTAGGACATGAAGCTTCAGAAAATAGAAGACTAGGAGGGTGGATTCCTGGTTGACATAATACCGACATTTATGAAAATTGACTGATTTAAGCTGCCAACATCCCAGAGCACCGACACCACCCTGCACTCACTACAGTTCAATACAAGGGGCGGGAGCAAGATCATCCCATAGGGTAAGTTGTACTGTGACCCTTGTCTATGGTTGTACCGTTACATGTGGATGTTCACCGCTATTGTATTATCTGTGTGTCACTGGCCACGGATCTGGTCCAGTTTCCAATATCATACAGCCGCACCCTGCCCAGGGCAGGAAAGTAAGGGTGTGATATTCTTATCTTTCCCTCCTGACTGTTCTGTCATCTCTTGTTCGCCCCACAGGACGCCAGTGTGAACGCCGTCACTAGCACCTGGGGAACTGTCTATTTTCAAACATTGTGTGCGCTTAAGGTGGACAGGGCTGGTTGAGTTGTGGTATAATTGCAGATCAGCTTTCTGCTTTTACTAATACATGATTGCTGTTGGCAGTGAGAAGCTGTGTGCGTGAATGCACCCAATGTTTTCCCCTCTGTGTGAAAAGGGTATGAGCGGTGTAAAGAACACGCCAACATCCTAGTGTTACAAGAGCGGTTGTAAATGTATTTGTATAGCGTCACCAGTCAGAAAAAGGGGAACCATCTCAGTGAAGATAAACTAGAGACACATCAACCTAGCCCCCTAAGGACAGTCCAGCATACCAAATAGCGTCAAAAGAAGGCCTACATACACTACTGTACTTAGAAAAATGGCATAACTTGACAGCTAAAAGACCAGATTTACAGTTTCCCACCACTGGTACCTATATCATGAATAAAATAACATACCTGAGACAAATGCTGACTCTCAAAGGACGCAAAATAAGAGGGTTAGAATGGGACGCTTTCTACACGTGGAATGCCTGTCTCAAAGAATTACGAATGACCAGCGATGTGAAAAATAAAGTACATAAAACTTTGCTGGAGTGAAAAAATGGGGAATGTGAGGAGAAAAAGAGGAGTGATAAGAGAGAAGAGTAGAGAGAGAAAAGAATGGAGGTGTTAGGTACATTCATGTGTGTTCCTGTGGCAAGTGCACAACCACAGGAAGAAAGGAAAAAGGGAATGGGAGAAGAGCATGAAGAAGACCCACTTATTGAAGACCTTCTAACAGGGGGATTATGTAGAGGACGAGGGCGTCAACACAACCCCAGGAGCTATCATTGGCGCAGAAAGATGAGGCACACAAAGTGGCACTGTGCTTGATAAGACAAGAAACAAAAATTGTAGAGCTAGAGGGGCTGGTAGATCGTGAAATGTTGAAGGAAGTGAAAAATGATTTGGTATACATGGCTTCAAAATTGAATAAAGAGATGGTTAAATTAAAGGAAAAAGTAGCAAACACAGTGGAAACAGCAGTTTGACGATGGCACGCTAGATGATATTAGAGGGATACCAGAGCTGCAGGAGACCATATGGGATATATGTGTTTTTACCCATAAAACTAAACACAACTTAAAAATGTTAAATACGACAGAAGATGAGAGTACAAAAGAACATAGAAGAGGTAGCCTATCAGGAGTGAGATTACAAAGAGGGACACCGAGTAGTTCCCAAAGAGGGACACCGAGTAGCTCCCCCGATCTGCCTAGAAAAACAAAGTTCCTAAAATCAGACAGAAAAATATGCCAGTCCATACTAACGGATTTGGTTGAGGGAAGGCTGAAGTGGGGGAATGTAAAGGAGGACATAACAAGGGAATACGGGAAGGAACTGTTGGCTCTAGCACGCGCTGAACTGATGAACAGAGGCACAGAAGTACACAAAAAGTACACACAACAGATGGCAAAGGACCTGCCCACAGAATACTCTTGGGATACCTCTTAAATGAGCTTCACCGTTGAAGAGCTTAAAGGATGGGATGATACTCAATTGTATGAAACATTGGAATATGCTATATAGAAATTACACAATTGGAAGACACTGCTAAGTGGGTTAAATACAGACCAGGTTATCCAAAAACTAGCGGCGCAAACAGAAAGTATAAACCAGATGCTCCTAAGAGAGGTGCCCACACCAACAATAGGGGAGAAAGGCCACATAACAACATATGTCTACGTACCATGGAATCGCAGTGACCTATATGCCTTCAATAAGGACTACCCGAAATTACGGAAAGAGCCACAGAAATGGTACACAGAGTTGAACAGGATAGTGGCTATAGGGGAATTTCTGTGGAAGGATTTAAAAATGCTGTTCAGCATAATAATACCACAGGATCTCTGGGAGGATTGTAAGAAAGCGGTACATTGGCCAACAGAGAAACCAGAAAAGGGTGAAGGAGGGGCACCGTGACCAGCAGTGAAGGAAGTAAGCGAGAGGGTAATTAAATATATAAAGGAAAAGGTACCAGAGGGAAAGACAGACTGGTAAGAAATAATACATACAAAACAAGAAAAGAATGAAAGTGTAACAAGTTACTCCAGGTGTACCAACAGAGCAGTGGGATGAAGAACCCACTAGGAGAGGCGATGCCAGCGTTTGTGACTAACTTTGTGTATGGATTACAGCAACCCATACAAAGTCACTTACAAACTTCACTTATGTGCTGGCAACAAGAACCAACTGACAAGGTGTTAGCAGCAGCTAGGTACTGTGCTGATTACCAGGCAAACATACAAAAAGCAGAGAAAGAAAAAGGTAAAAAACGATAAGGTGAAACTTATGGTGGCACAGGAGAGGTTTTATAACAACAGCCAGGGAAGGGGTAGAGGAAGAGGCAGGGGCAGGGATGAGGGGAAAGGGTACCTTTCACACCCCCGCCAGGCACTACCTGTTTCCACTGTAACCAACAAGGACACTGGAAAGCAGATTGCCCACTGCTAGCTGGGGGACAAGGGGGCAGAGTGCAACAGAGGCAGCAGCAGGAAATAGCACCACCACGCCCACCCTACATCAACAACGCATACGATGCCTACCCCTACGACCCAGCATGCGCCGGGTGGGGCACGCACCAAGATACACCACAAGCACCACAGAAGGACACGGGTTCCCTCCTCCTCCCCCAGAGATAAACTTCATGGGACCGGTATTATCAGTAGATCAAGTCGGCCCCTATGTGGAGTGGACGGTGATGAGCAAAACAGTGCCATTTCTGGTAGACACTGGGGCCACTAGATCAATGCTGAGAGCCTCCGACATATCACATGCGCCACTATCAGAAACACAAATTACAGCAGTAGGGATGACAGGGCAACCCATGAACGAATTCCTTACACAGCCATTAACACTCAAGGTAGGTCGTATCACTGTTAACCACCAGTTCATCTTCACTAGATACTGCCCTGTAAATTTCCTAGGTAGGGACCTCCTATGCAAGCTACAGTGTACCATTAGATGCTTACCAGAAGGCATCTTTCTGGAAAGTAAGGAGAATGGGATAACATTACAGGCATTCACCCATTGTACCCCAGTCAAGCAGGAACAGCCATAGACTCTTCCCCCTGAACTACAAGAAGTGGTCCCTAATGAGGTATGGGTGAAGGGACTAAATGATGTAGGAAGAATTCTGGACTACCCACCAGTAAAAGTGTTGCTGCGCCCTGGTGCAAAATTACCACAGGTACCACAATACAAATTGGCAAAGGAAGGGGAAGAGGGTACAGCTCCAGTGATAGAAGATCTCCTGAGGCAAGGAGTGTTGCGGGAAACAAGAAGTAGTCCCTGCAATACTCCGATACTCCCTGTAAAAAAGGCAGCGGCAGGGCCCAATGGAGCTCCGATATACAGGTTTACTCAGGACCTTAGGGAACTGAACAAGGCAGAAGTACCATAATTTCCAGTAGTCCCAAACCCAGCCACGATACTGTCTAATATTCCCAGTACAGCCACCCACTTCACCGTCCTAGATCTCAGCAACGCATTCTTCTCCGTGTCCCTACACGAGGACTCTCAGGACCTTTTTGCGTTTTCATTCAGATCGGGAAGACTAAAATGGACACGTTTGCCCCAAGGCTACTGTGATTCCCCTTCAGTCTTCTAGGATGCCCTGAGGTCAGACCTTGCATCACTGCACCTTCCGGGAGGGTCTACCCTGATACAATACATTGATGACTTGTTCTTGGCCTCACCATCGCGGATGGCTTGCGTCCAAGACACAGTGGCTCTACTGTGCCACCTAGCAAGGAAAGGACATAAGGTCTCCCAAAAGAAGTTGCAATTCTGTCAGATAAAAGTGAAGTACCTGGGACACGAGCTGTCCCAGGGAGTTAGGAAATTGCTGCCTGATAGGATAGCCACCATAACACAACACCCAAGACCAAAGACACAAACAGAGGTTTGTGCATTGCTGGGGGTGGCAGGCTATTGTAGGCACTGGATACCAAACTTCTCCCTGATTGCAAGACCACTGTTAAACTTAACTCACAAAGATGTGCCAGACAAGTTACCATGGCCGGAACAATGTGAGGAGGCCTTCCAAGCGTTAAAAAAAGAATTGTGTGCTGCACCAGCACTAGGTCTCCCTGACTACACCAAGGACTTTCATTTGTTCTGTCATGAAAAAGGGGGCTGCTCACTAGGAGTCCTAGCACAAAAACATGGTACCTACTACCGCCCGGTGGCTTACTATTCAGCTACCCTAGATCCAGTGGCAGCAGGTCTTCCCCCATGTTTGAGAGCAGCAGCGGCCCTCACAGTAGAACAATCAGAGAACATTGTGCTAGCACACACTTTAACCCCTTCGCTGCCAGGCCTTTTCCCCCTCCTGTGCCGAGCCTTTTTTTGGCTATTTGGGGCAGTTCACGCTTAGGCCCTCATAACTTTTTGTTCACATAAGCTACCCACGCCAAATTTGCGTCCTTTTTTCCAACATCCTAGGGATTCTAGAGGTACCCATACTTTGTGGGTTCCCCAGAAGGAGGACAAGAAATTAGCCAAAATACAGTGAAAAATTCGTTTTTTTTAAAAAATGGGAAAAAGGGGCTGCAGAAGAAGGCTTTTGGTTTTTTCCCTGACAATGGCATCAACAAAGGGTTTGCGGTGCTAAAATCACCAGCTTCCCAGCTTTCAGGAACAGGCAGACTTGAATCAGAAAACCCAATTTTTCAACACAATTTTGGCATTTTACTGGGACATGCCCCATTTTTACGATTTGTTGTGCGTTCAGCCTCCTTCCAGTCAGTGACAGAAATGGGCATGAAACCAATGCTGGAACCCAGAAACCGCAACATTTCTGAAAAGAAGACAAAATTCTGAATTCAGCAAGGGGTAATTTGTGTAGATCCTACAAGGGTTTCCTACAGAAAATAACAACTGAAAAAGAAAAATATTGAAATTGAGGTGAAAAAAACATCAATTTTTCTCTATGTTTTACTCTGTAACTTTTTCCTGGAATGTCAGATTTTTTAAAGCAATATACCGTTACGTCTGCTGGATTCCTCTGGTTGCGGGGATATATAGGGCTTGTAGGTTCATCAAGAACCCTAGGTACCCAGAGCCAATAAATGAGCTGCACCCTGCAGTGTGTTTTCATTCTATACCGGGTATACAGCAATTCATTTGCTGAAATAAAAAGAGTGAAAAATAGCTATCAAGAAAACCTTTGTATTTCCAAAAAAGGCACAAGATAAGGTGTTGAGGAGCAGTGGTTATTTGCACATCTCTGAATTCCGGGGTGACCATACTAGCATGTGAATTACAGGGCATTTCTCAAATAGATGTCTTTTTTACACACTCTCTTATATTTGGAAGGAAAAAATGTAGAGAAAGACAAGGGGCAATAACACTTCACTTCAAGCAAGCTTTATTCGGTCTGAATAACTTTCAAAGCAATAACTTACAGCAATAAAATCATGATCTATACATAATAAATATATAACAACAAATTTAAAAAGTAGGTAATACGAATAAGATAAACATACTGTAAAATGAGGGATCTGCAAATCTACAAAGAGAAAAAATTAAAATAAATCTTCACACATGTATCCCGTCCTATAAGTAAGGGGGGAATGACAAAGATCCTTTTGTTGGCTGCTTTTAACTTCCTCATCAATAATTTATAAGAAATTCAATGAATAAAACAATTGGGTAGAGTAAGGTAAAATCAGGGATCAATTAATATCAAATCACTATAATCCTTTTTTTTTAAAGTATGTACGTATATGCCAAGCGGACGCAAGGAACTTGCTGACCGCACATGTTAGAAGAGAGGAGCAATCTGTCAACATCAGCCTAAGGGCATCTCTACACGTTCTCATCCCCATGTTTCTACAAACGGGACAAAGCCATTTCCGCCGGGCAATGCCATAGGCAGGACAAATAAACATAAAGTGCACTACAGTTTCCACAGAACCATTACAGCAGGGGCATTTATCAGATAACAGGGTGGAGCTCCATAAACTAGAAAAGGACTTCAGAGGGAGGCATCCATACCTAAATCGAACATACAAACTTTTACTTAGTTGATCGGTAATTGAGTCCAGGAAGGGTTTGAATTGGGGAAACCACTTATAATCGAGGAAAAGAGATTTCAACCTACCATGTGAAGTACAGAGCAGATATTTTTCCCTAACATGGGACCAATAAACAGATTTCAGGTGGTCCTTGTGAGCCCTCCTTAAATTATTGGGCTGGCTCCAAAAGTGACTGAGTCCCAAGATATGGAATCATTCTGAAATGTGCTTGAACCAGGGGATAGAAAGTACATTTGGTCTATCCAATAAGTCTTGCAAAGATTCCTTGTATGTGACTAATTCAGGGATAGTTCAAATACGAACCCAAAATATTAAAGGCCTTAAAGCTATTACATCAGAGATGCGAGGGAACCCTAGATCCAAAAACACTGGAACCAGGGGCGTACTACGAGGACATGCCAAGAGTGATCTTGCAAAATTATTTTCCCCCACAGATAACTTGCTAGATTTAGAGCAACCCCAGACCTCAGCACCGTAGACCGCGGCGCTCTGAGCCTTGGCTAGATCAATTTTAATAGCTGGGGAAACAGCTTTCTTAATATTAAACATTTGAAAACGCAAAATTGCCCCTGACCTATGTGCTAGGAGGGCTGAGCTTTTCCCTACCTGGGCCTGCCAGTTCATTGCTGATTCTCACCCCTAAATAATCAATAGAGCATACCTTGCTCAAAGGAACCTCATTATACAGAATGTTACATCGTTTTGAGCTACCAGGACCAAAGATCATAAGTTTTGTTTTACTAGAGTTAAGTTCCAATCCATGATCTGCGCAAAACACACTAAACCTATCCAGGAGGGCCTGAAGGCCCATAGGTGTTTTAGAGATCAAGAGGGAGTCATCAGCAAATAAGAGAATTGGAACTTTTGAATTATTCAAGGAAGGGGCACCGTTTTGACAATCAGTTGCAACTTGCACTACTTCATTGATAAACAACTAGAAGAGAGTAGGTGCCAGGACAC